>NC_092338.1:378911666-379255000 GCF_046630445.1 Rutidosis leptorrhynchoides
GAACAAGTTTAGAATTAACTAAACTATGTTCTAGTGATTACGAGTTTAAACCTTCGAATAAGATAGTTTTATATATATGAATCGAATGATGTTATGAACATCATTACTACCTCAAGTTTAGTAGGTAAACCTACTGGAAGTGACAAGAAATAATCTAGCTTCAAAGGATCTTGGATGGCTTGAAAGTTCTTGAAGTAGGATCATGACACAAAAACAAGTTCAAGTAAGATTTTTACTCGAATTAAGATAGTTTATAGTTATAGAAATTGAATCAAAGTTTGAATATGAATATTACCTTGAATAAGAAATATAACCTACTGTATATAACAAAGGTTTCTTGATCTTAGATGATTACTTGGAATGGATTAGAAAGCTTGGAAGTAAATTAGTAAACTTGAAGGGATTTTTGAAGTGTTCTTGAAGTGTTCTTCCTATGATGATTATAGCTTGATTCTTGAAGTGATTTTTGATGAAGATGATGATTAACTACTGGAAAAATACGTTCATAATAGTGTGTGTGTGTGTTGAGAGAGAATTAGAAAGAGAATTGGAAGTGAAATGGAGTGAATGATGAGTGGTAATTGGTGAGTGGTGAGTGGGGTTAAAAGGAGTTCTAGTTAGTTGACTAGCTCATGGTAGAAGTTAAAATTGATTAGTCATACATGACATAATCAAGAGTGGAATCCCATGCTAGTTCCTATTGGTATATACTCATAGTAAGTATGTTTTGAAGCTGTGTATAATACGGGTAAGAATACGACTAGAATTCTTGATGAAAGAAAAGAATGGAAAAGTAACTGTAACCATTTTCGTTAAATATGAGTGTTTTGATATATGTCTTGAAGTCTTCCAAAAGTATTTTAATACATCTAAATACACTACATGTATATACATTTTAACTGAGTCGTTAAGTCATCGTTAGTCGTTACATGTAAGTGTTGTTTTGAAACCTTTAAGTTAACGATCTCAATTAATGTTGTTAACCCATTGTTTATTATATCTAATGAGATGTTAAATTATTATATTATCATGATATTATGATATATTAATATATCTTAATATGATATATATACATTTAAATGTCGTTACAACGATAATCGTTACATATATGTCTCGTTTCGAAATCCTTAAGTTAGTAGTCTTGTTTATATGTATATAACTCATTGTTAATATACTTATGGAGATACTTACTTATCATAATCTCATGTTAACCATATCTATATCCATATATATATCGTCATGTCATTTTTACAAGTTTTAACGTTCGTGAATCGCCGGTCAACTTGGGTGGTCAATTGTCTATATGAAACATATTTCAATTAATCAAGTCTTAACAAGTTTGATTGCTTAACATGTTGGAAACATTTAATCATGTAAATATCAATCTCAATTAATATATATAAACATGGAAAAGTTTGGGTCACTATATGGGGTAAATGATGAACTTAAAACCCATTTGTGGGTGAATTGGGTGTTTTGGGTGAAATTGGGTCATGTAGACTCAAAGATGACTAACTAGGGTTTTCAAAGTGTTAGATTGATGTTTATAAACTTAAATTAGTTAGTAAATTGCTAGCACACCTATATAATGTAAGTGGGCGTTGTGTGGGTTAGTGGATGACCCGAAATGGGTGTGTTGACTTTAAATTGGTCAAATGGGTCAAAATGGACCTAAGTTAGTTAATGTTTGTGGATAATGCATAAACCTTGTGTTGAAATGTGTTTTAAACCTATCTTGGTTAATGTTAGGGTTTTGGTGTGAGTTGACCCGATTTTAGGGTTAAGTGTCCAAATGGGTCAAAATGACCTAGTAATGGTGAGTGTTGTGAGTTTGACCAACTTGAATGAATGTTTGATTATATGTACATTGTAATAGGTGCGTTACCTTGAAGTTTCAAGCTTGGTTTATTGATTCACCGAAGACTTTGAGGTGAGTGGAATAAGTATACATGTACGTATATGATGTGTTTATTTGTATGAATGGATATGTGTTGTCCAAGATTAGTGATATATGCGTTGTACACTAACGGTTTTATGTATGGATATGTTTTGTCCAATTTAGTGCTATATGTGTTGTACACTAATGATTTTGATGAATGGATATGTGTTGTCCAGGGGTTAGTGATATATGTGTTGTGCACTAATGGTTGTTATGAACGCCGGTGGGAAATTTGAGTACCATTCCTCTTACAATTGGTTAACCATGGTTGTGTGAGTTGTGTATTAGCATATTCAATTGTGAACTATATGCTATTGTGGTCGCTCGCTTATTATGTATTTGCGGACATTGGTTTGTGCATGATGGTTGCATATTTGTGAAATTGCTAGCTTGTTATCCGGTATTGTGTAAGTGAATGCAAGTAGATAGATTATATATGCATATGTATAATTATTGCATTCACTAAGCTTTGCTTACCCTCTCGTTATTTACCTTTTTATAGGTTCGATTGTGGACAAGGGTAAGGGCATTATCTTGGGTTAGAGATCCCGCTTTGTTGTTGGGGGACGCAATTTGGATGAGTTAGCTTTTGGAGTTCGACCCAGACTTGGGTAGTTTAACCCCAAACACCATGCTCGTAGTGTCATTTGGAAATTAAACTAATGTGGTCGAAACTCAAACTTTTGTATGAAACTCGTAAAACGGCTGATGTGGGCCCCGCGTTGTAAAACTCATTTTATGTTTGAATCGTGTTAGTTTTACATGTTTGATTATGTTGTTAAAAGCGTTTCGTCTAAATGTGTCGGGAAGTGGGCGATCTTTTTCACAAAAAAGGAAAAGTTAGACAGACCATTTTGGCGCGCTGCGCAGGCCTTTGGCGCGCCGCGCCACTATGCTCAACAAAATAATTTTTTTTTTATTTTGCATATTTCGACTGCGATTTGATTTGGGTTGTTACACAATGATTAAACGTTACCGAGCTAAGGGGAATCATTGTGCCGTTTCATAACCCACACATATGTAAAGTTTATGTACTCGTGTCTAGTATGTAAAACGTAAAAAGCGCATGTATTCTCAGTCCTAAAAATAGTTAAAGTAAAAAGGGAAGCTATAACTCACAGTGAATAAGCAGTAAAAGTCGATATGAAACGTATGCAGGTAGTAAGTCGGTCCGAAAGGTCGTCAACCTAAGTCAAAGGTCACTAGATCAGTATTTCGTCCCCAAAAGTTTAAAAGTGAATAAATTAACTTTAAGTGTCATCATCAACATCATCATCATTCATCAAAACTAAGGTAAGTTTAACAAGAATAGTGATTGAAACAAAAGGCTGACTTTGGACAGCTGTTACGACCTCTATACTAATCAAAAAGACGCGTAGTTAGTGGCATGGCTCTGTATGTGAGTCCTCTAACCACTGACCAATTTTCAGAACCTAACTCGTCTTCGTTTGACCGTGGCGACGGTTTAAGTGCGAGTATGTCAGAAATTTCAGCACAACGTTACAAAGGCGTAGTGTCTTTCGGAAGGCTATAAATCCTAAACTGTATATCAGATTAAGTCGAGGCCTAAATGAAAAGTCATCTAATCGAAACGAACTATCTAAAAATCAATTTTCCAGAAGTCTAAGAGTCTGATCAGACCCCTAAAAACAGCAAACAAGTGCTCCGGTGAGATTCTTGGTGCTTGATGCTCATCACGGTTCTCATCCTTGATGCTTGTAGCTTCAAGTGTACAACTCATTGATGTGTTAGCATCACTTTGACCAAGATTCAACCATCAACACACAATATGTTAAGACCAAGTAAGAATACAACTCACTTAAGAGTCTTAGAAGGATGATGAACCAAGGTTACATCATATTCTTAGTCTTAACACAAATACAAGTTCTATTTACAACTAAAGCTACAAACTTTCCATCAATCAAACAAGTATGAACACAAATTTGATCAAATAAAGTAATGGAACCCTAAGCTAGAGAGCTTGGATCATTTTCACAAAAGTTATAAGATTACAAAGCTAGAAAGCTTGAATCTTTGGTATTCTTGAAGATCTTGAAGCATAAAGCTTGAATCTTCAAGTTACATGAAGATCATAAACACAAGTTTTGATCTTTATAACAAAATAATGAGATCATAAGCTAGAAAACCTAGATCCAATAAAAAAATGAAGATTCAAAGCTAGAAAGCTTGAATCTTGGTTTTTCTTGAAGATCCTTGAAGCATGAAGCTAGATCTTCAAGTTACATGAAGATTACAAACACAAGTTTGAATCTTTACAACAAAATAAAGAGATTAAAAGCTACAAAATTTAGATCTACAAAATAGGTGAGGATTCAAAGCTAGAAAGCTTGAATCTTCCATGTTCTTGAAGGATTCAAATCCATGTTTGAATCTACAAGATATAACAAGATCTAAAAGCTAAAGAGCTAGATCCAATAATGATGATGATGTCATGAATGAGAAGGGAAGAAGAAGAAGAAGAAAGTTTAAAACTTACACTTTTTAGAGTGAGAAAGACTAGAAAGAGAATTAGAGAGTAAGTGTGTGTAAATTGTAAATGAAATCAAGTGTGAAATGAATGGGATAAGCTTGGTATTTATAGGAGGTGAGGTGGTGTGAGGTGGGTAGGCCGTGGGTTTGGTTGGGGGGGGACACATTTTTGCTTTTTGGTTAATGGTTGTCTAAAGTTGGTGCTTATGTTAGGATCCCATGCAACATTAAAGATAATGGTTAACAAAAATGCTAGTAAGTTCCCTCTAATAAATGGGCATTTGTCTTACATTAATATGGGTCACTAACTAATAATAATTGGGCTAATTAAATAGTCCACTAGCTAGTGTAGGGTGGGCTAAAGTCCAACAAGGTAGAAAGTCCAACAAGACTAACTAGTGTGCTCTAGTAAATTACTAAGCGTAATTAAGCATCCAAAAACCCAAGTAATTGTTATTATAAAATAACAATTAGTATTTTGTAGTCATAATATTCCGATTATGACCAAAGTTAAACGTGTACACAGTACGCAGTTTGTTCTAAACGTCAAGTGACACCAACGGTCATAAAGGCTTCCGGGGATCAGGTTAAGTACCCTACGTACTTAAAGGCACGTTTAAACATATAAACGAAAGTAATCCACATGTAGTAAGATCCCAGAGTATAATATAGCTCAGTACGCACAAATACGTAGTTTCGTGAAAGCACAAAGCACAAAAGCAAGTCGAAAAAGTCGGGTCATTACATATGCTCAAAAGAACAATAGCGCATAGCGCAACTGTACCCGCGCTACCGGACTTATAGCCTTTCACTAGATATCCTTGATATACAGGTAACGTTCCGTGAACATAAACCCTACAACTTAGCGCTAGCCATCACTGACCGGTGTACCCGCTGATGGTGGGTCTATGTTTAACCACCCCTGTTGAGATCCTTATCTCGCGAGGGGTTATTCACGGTACTCCGGACCGGAGAGTTAAACCCAATTGACCCTTAAATCCTACTCTATTGATGTCAAGCATGGACCGAACCCGACCCGATTATTCTATGCTTGATCATACGCCTTCATAGCATTATCAGTAAAATTCGGGTATAAATCCAAAGCTCTGGCCAAATCAAACCTACTCATCACCTGATCTTCGCCTACCAAACGAAAGCTCAAAAAACGCCTCATCTTCCGAATCCCTTCTAGAATTGTAATCTAAAGTTGAATACAATTCGAAAACCAATTCTTCATAAATTTCATCGGTGCACATAAACGCGGTTTCCCGTGCCGTAATACCCACATTACCCGGTTGCTTAATTACTATCAACATGTTTGAAATATTCGACCTCATCGATGCGGGTCCCTTGTTTAACACAGAGTAATCGAGAAACCAAGTTGAGCGAATCGAACGACACGTTATCCAAGCATAATATCCTTCCTAGTTTCCACTATCCTGAACTGCTTGCAACCAATTACTTGGATTAGTTCATCTCTCTTATGCTTCTAATTCATATTGTTGTGCCATATGTTGTCTCTGAAACACAAACACCAAACAACAAACATAATACAAACGCAAACGTTAGCGTGAGAGATTAGTTTCAATTCACATTCAATCCGCACGTTGACCTAAAATTTTTTACATCTCAATTAAATCTCATATCAACCACAACCAAAACATGATATTGTATAAACAATCACATAGAATCATGTATGCAATAGTCAACTGTGGTCATCGTTCCATTACTAGCATCAAACCATTCGGGTCAAAACTTTAACAACTTCATTACCAACTTACAAATTCCAACTCATCTTTCTAATTTAATTAACCAACGTAATTATCATACATCACTAGCAACTCAACATCATATACTTCAAAATTTTGAGCTAGTCAACATAATTCGAAAATGTTCAAAAGCAAAAACTAACAACTAACATCCCACAATCAACTAAGTCATATCAACCAATTCATTATATCATCAATTTCATGGTAATTGGAACATACGACAACAATTCAACATTATTATGCCACTCAATTTAAACTAACACACAAACGACCCGGCCAAATTGACACACCCCATACTTATCATTCAAGAGTATCCAAATTAAGCATACACAAGGACCATAACCAATTATTCCCAATTAATCGTCTAAAATTCGGATTAAATCAACCATGAACCCTAGAATCAAAGATATGTATCAAAAACACAAAAATATTATGGGTTTTATACATACTAATCATATTCAACAAAAACCCATGATTAATTTAAGCATACAAGACCAAAATCAACAACCCCACACTAATTCAAAACCTAACTCGAAATTAAACATCAATTAAGCATGTAATTCGGTAAGAAAAAGAAGAAGAAAGATAAATTCGGACCTTGTTAGCCATGGATTAGAGATTGATTGAATTAATTAAGAAAGATTTTGAAAAAAGTAGATTACGGTTTTGAGAGACTATATGCGTGTTTGTGTTTGGGTATGGTAGTGTGTGTTTTAAAAAACTGCATCTAACCCTTAAAACTCTTTAAATTCATCGGGTTTTAGAGGTTGATCGGGTTGACCCATTTTCTTTTAATTTTACCCGACAGAAAAAATCTTGCACGCAGACAAGCCGCGCCGCGACCTTTAGTAGGTGCGTTGTGCCTCTACTCGTTACCGGGTGCCTCAAACTTCAAAAGTTCCTGTAACTGATTATAACTGCCACCCTATGGCCGCGACGCGCCTCTTTATAGCCCTAAATCATTTTTTTTCTTTCAAAACTTAATCCCAAATATTTTCAGACCAACATAAAAAATATGTAGCACAACCCATGATCATAATGCAGCTCCCACAAGCAAATATAAACAAGAATACAAAAATGTACAAACTCTACAAAACGTGAACCTTATTTAACGAGTCGTTCACACGACTCGTCCCCAAGTTCAAGTGATGTTGGGATCGGGTTTAACGTGAACCACATCATCAATCTCTAACAGACCATCAAAATATTTCTTCACGCGATGTCCGTTAACTTTAAAGGTAGTACCACTCACATTTTTCAACTATATCGTACCGTATGGGTACACCTTAACAACCTCAAATGGTCCCATCCACCGGGACTCAAGTTTTCTCGGTAAAAGCTTCAATCTAGAGTTAAACAAGAGCACTCGATCGCCCTCATTAAACTCTTTCGGACCCTTTAACCTTCTATCATGCCATTGCGTGGTTTTCTCCTTATAAATCAACGAATTTTCATACGCATCAAGGCGTAATTCACCAAGCTCATTCAATTGCCCCGCCCTTAGGTGTCCGGCTTCTTTAAGATCCAAATTGCACTTTTTAAGTGCCCACATCGCCTTATGCTCAATCTCCAACGGGAGATGGCACGCTTTTTCATAAACTAACTGATAAGGATTGGTACCAATCGGCGTTTTATAGGTGGTTCTAAATGCCCACAAAGCTTCATCGAGCTTATTTGCCCACTCCTTCGGATTTGAACCCACGCTTTTCTCAAGAATTCCTTTAAGAACTCGATTTGTGTTCTCAACCTGCCAGCTCGTTTGGGGATGGTATGAAGTAGGAACTTTATGGAGAACTCCATATCACTTCAATACCTTCTCCATTTGGGCGTTAAAAGAATGAGTACCCCTATCACTAATTAAAGCTTTAGGAGTTCCAAATCGTGAGAATAAACGCTGAAGGAAAGATATAACAACTCGTGCATCATTTGTGGGTAAATCTTGCGCTTCGGCCCATTTAAACACGTCGTCGATGGTAACGAGTATGTAGCTATAATTATGAGATTTCGAAAATGGCCCCATAAAGTGAATTCCCCAAACGTCTAACACCTCGCATACTTGGATGCTTTGTTGAGGCATCTCATCTTGTTTGGTGACTCTACCGGCCCTTTGACAAGAATCGCACATTTTGCAAATGAGGTGGGCATCTTTAAAGATTGCCGGCCAAAAGAAGCCGAAATCATAGACTTTTCGCCCCATGATTTGGGGTCAAAATGCCCACCCGTAGGCCCACTATGACACTCTGTTAAAATTCGCATACACTCTTCACCGGAAATGCACCGGCGGATAACCCCATCGGGACAACAACGAAAAAGATAGGGATCCTCCCAGAAATAGTACTTAAGGTCACTGAAGAATTTCTTCCTCATTTGATGTGACCACCCTTTCTCCAGAAATTTCCCGACAAGATAACTAGCAATATCCATATACCATGGCTCGTCCACCTTGTCTATCTTCATGAGATACTGATCGAAAAAATCATCGTGAATACTCGATTCTTGAAGGACTTCGAGATTTCGATTCTCGAGTCTAGACATGTGATCAGCCGCAAGATTCTCAGCCCCCTTCTTATCCCGGATCTTGATATCGAATTCTTACAAAAGCAAGATCCATCTAAGCAATCGAGGTTTAGAGTTCGGTTTTGAGAAGAGGTACTTCAAAGCTGAGTGGTCCGTAAAAATGATAGTCTTTGACAAAACTAGATAGGACCAGAACTTATCGAACAAAAAGACCACAACAAGTAGCTCTCTCTCAGTGGTAGTATAATTTAACCGTGCTCCTTGCAAGATCTTGCTTGCATAATAAACGGGTCGGAAATGTTTCTCAACCCTCTGGCCCAAAACAGCGCCAACAGCAAAATCGGATGCATCACACATGAGCTCGAACGGAAGAGACCAATTCGGAGTAATTATGATAGGTGCATTTATAAGTTTCTCCTTAAGAATTTCGAATGCCTTTTGGCACTCTTTGTAGAAGTCCCAAGGTGTGTCCTTTTCAAGGAGTTTGTTCATCGGGTTAGCGATTTTGGAAAAATCCTTTATGAATCGCCGGTAAAAACCGATGTGCCCGAGAAAACTCCTAACACCCTTGACATTGGTAGGAGGTGGAAGGTTTTTAATAGCAGTTACCTTTGCTGGATCCACCTCAATACCATTCTTGGAAATCTTGTGCCTGAGGACTATGCCCTCTTGTACCATGAAATGGTACTTTTCCCAGTTGAGCACAAGATTAGACTTTTCACACCTTACCAACATCCTTTCTAAGTTAAGAAGGCATGAATTGAAAGTGTCACCGAAGACTGAAAAAGTCATCCATGAACACCTCCATGAAATCTTCTATCATATCATGGAATATGGCCATCATGCAACTTTGAAAAGTGGTCGGAGCATTACAAAGGCCAAATGGCATGCGACGGTATGAGAATGTGCCATACGGGCACGTGAAAGTGGTTTTCTCTTGGTCCTCGGGCGAGATAGGAATTTGAAAATAGCCTGAAAAACCATCAAGAAAATAGTAAAAACTGTTACCCACTAACCTCTCTAGCATTTGGTCCATGAAAGGTAATGAGAAATGGTCTTTTATTGTGTCGTCGTTCAACTTTCAGTAGTCGATACAAACACGCCACCCCGTGACAGTCCGGGTGGAAATTAGCTCATTTTTATCGTTGGTGGTAATAGTCATACTACCTTTCTTAGGTACGCAATGTACCGAGCTTATCCACGGACTATCAGAAATCGGGTAAATGAGACCCGCATTAAGAAGCTTGATAATCTATTTCTTCACGACATCCTGCATGTGAGGGTTCAACCTCCTTTGGTGTTGTACCACAGGTTTGGAGTTATCCTCCATTAGAATTTTGTGGGTGCAGTAGGAGAGACTAATACGCTTGACTTCGTAAATTTTCTATGCAATGGCCGGTTTATGGGCCTTTAGCATGGTGACAAGCTCAGATTTTTGATTTGTCATAAGAGAAGAAGAAATAATTACCGCGAGCAGAGATTCTTCCTGCAAATAAGCATATTCCAGATGATCTGGAAGTGGCTTCAATTATAACTCTAGAGGTTCTTCAATGGGAGACTTGCTCCGGTAATCAGCATCATGATTGAGTTCCTTGAACTCTTCCTCCGTCGGCTCATAGCCGTTTTTCATCAAGATGGTCAAAATATCCACCTCTTCAACCTGCAACTCCTCATCAACATTAACCAAAGAGTATTCTCCTAAACCCTGTAACTCCGGGAATTCCTCCAAAAACTCAGACTGGACATCCACGGTGTTAAGAAAATAACATGTATCATCGTTATAAGCAGGGTATTTTAATGCATGGTCGATTAAGAATGTTGCACTCAAGTTATCTATCCTAAGGGTCAGTTGTTGGCCATAAACATCGATGATACATATAGCAGTATTAAAACATGGCCGACCTAAAAAAAGTGGTATCTTTTCATCCACTTCCATATCCAACACCACAAAATCAGCCGGGAAAACCAATGACCCGGTCTTAACTAGCATGTTCTCTAAATCCATGGGGGAAATTTAATAAAGCGGTCAGCTATCTGAATTGCCATACGAGTGGGTTTTAACTCCCCGGGTTTTAGCTTAATATAAAAAGAATAAGGCATCAAATTGATGCTAGCCCCCAAGTCTGTCAACGCCCTCATACAGTCTAAATTACGAAGTAAACAAGGGTTGGTAAAACTCCCAGGATCCTCAAGCTTCTCGGGACACTTGTTTGCAACTACCACTGAACATCCGGTATTTAACTTTACTGAAGACACGTTTTCCACCTTCTTCCTGTTAGTGATCAAATCCTTGAGAAACCTTACATGCTTTAGCATACCTGCAATAACATCAATAAAAGGCAAATTTATGTTAACTTTCTTAATCAAGTCCATGAACTTGGACTTCTCGGCCTCCAATTTCTCCAATCTCTGCTTTCTCGAGAATGGAAGCGGTGGTAGATACTCTTTGACTACCGGTTTAGCAGCAATAATTTCCGGACTTTCACAATCTTCTAAATCACCTATTCCGGCTCCTTTTCCCTT
The DNA here is from genome assembly GCF_046630445.1 of Rutidosis leptorrhynchoides. Taxonomy (NCBI): domain Eukaryota; kingdom Viridiplantae; phylum Streptophyta; class Magnoliopsida; order Asterales; family Asteraceae; genus Rutidosis; species Rutidosis leptorrhynchoides. The sequence goes on from NC_092338.1 coordinate 378,922,905, forward strand.
TCCGGTTCACTAACAATAACTGGCTCACTCTCTTTCACTAACGAAACCCGCAATTCATACTCATCTGGCTTCTTTGGTATATCATAAGCTAACCCACTCTGAGTAGTAATCACGTTAACTTGCCCATTTTTTTAGGTTAGTATCAGTGTTGCTAGGTAACTCCCCCGGTTTTCTCTCATTCCTCTGATTTACAATCTGACCAATCTGCTTCTCTAAATTCTTAATAGCGGCCTGTTGGTTTATAAACAATTGGTCGTTCTTCTCGTAGCTTTTCCAATATAGCTTCTAGATTAGACTTCTTTTCCTCAACTTGGGGTTTTTGGAAGTACCCCGGATCTTGTTGTTGAAAACCCTCACTCGAACCCGGCTGAAACCTCGAACATTGTTGCCCTTGAGGATTATAAGGATTGCTGAAATTTCTGTTAAACTGAGCTGTATCTTGAAACTGATTGTTGTTTTGTTGACTAATATAAGCAATTTCTTCCTTCTGATTCATAGTCAAACCCGCATCACAATCCTTAGCCAAATGGAGCCCACCACAGAATTCACACCCAACTTTCATACCATGGATGTATTTATCCATCTTCTCTAAGTGTCTCCCAAACTTATCCAACTTTGCATTAATCGAAGCGAAATCATCGTAAGCACCGACGCTTGCGACTGAAGTAGAGGAACTAGATATATCATTATCCTCATGCCACTCATGAGAATACTCAACTTGCTTTTCAATATCTCATAAGCCTCATGTTCTGTTTTGTCCATAAGACTACCCCTGCAGCTTGATCAATAGTAACACGGGTGCTGATATTACACCCCTTATAGAAAGTTTGTACCTTGTGAAAGGTATCTAACCCGTTTGAAAAATGAATTACTTACACTTACCAAGATCCTTACCATGATACGTTCACATCATTTTAGTTTAAAAAAAGAACTACATTCACATTACACACAATAGTACTACATAAAAAAAACATAACTTGTCAGCACTCGACACTTCCAAATATCATGAAGCTCGGTTGATAATGGGTGATGGCATATAATTGTAGCACACTTTTGGGATTTTCATAAAACCTTACTACTTTCATATAATCAATAGTACGGTCATAGTAAGATTTACGGAGTAATCAGACATATACTTTGATCTGGCAAAAATGCTCTCAACTTCCCACCCCCCAACTTCCCCCCATTCACTTTGATCTTGATCATCTCCTTCCCCAATTCCGGAAAACCTACAGTCACCACCCCGTTTTCAACAATCCAGCAACCTTTCCTAACAACATACCTATCACTATCAACAATTACACGAACACCATACCGACCAATAACAACAACTGTACTTTCACAGATCAAATTCGTGCAAGAAATCTAATAAATAAATTCGGCGCGGCTAATAATAATTCAGAAAATAACAATCGAAACTACTCTAAAGATAACACACAAAACAATGGCTGGACTTATGTTAAAAGAAAGGAGCGTAAAGCCCATGATGCTAATCGCATTCAATCTATAATGTTCTTCAATTTTCCAGATAATATGGGAAGAAATGATTTCTGGTCAATCTTTAAAAATTATGGTATAGTTAGAGATGTTTACATACCGTTCAAACGTCTAAAAAATGGACATTGATTTGGTTTTGTTTGTTTTGAGAACATCACAAATCTGGAAGAGCTTTTATCGAAACTTAACAAAATCACAAATGATGGATGGTGGCTTCGTGCTTATAAGGCTCATGACAAAAAGGAACGTCACCTCCTCTCAACAATAACAATGAGAAGAAATCCAACACCTATAATTTTCAATATAAGGCAGTTAATTGTGACAACGTTAACACGAATAAGTAGGCTGCAAGTGAGAAACCAAATATCGATTCAAATCCTAAAACGACATAACCCAATAATATGGATCGTAGCTTCAAGGATGCTGTGAGAAACGTTACGCCTAATACAAATATAGCAGAAAGGTTCCGTGAGATTACTATCGAAGAAGACCCAAAGATGAGTGATTTACTTCAATACGTCTAATCGGAGAAGTCATTGATATGGATATGATGGAGCAAATCCCGATCCTTTATTCGGCGGAAGGCATGACAGATTTCAATATCAAGTATCTAGGTGGCTTAGAAGTGTACTTCTTGTTCAAGGATAAAAACATGATTGATAGTATCTTGAATTCTGAAGGTCACATAATTAGAAACTGGGTGAAGGATTTGCGCAGATGGGATTGCTCATATGAAAAGCCGAGAAGAATATCATGGTTAACTATTACGGGAGTTCCAATCTCAAGTTGGTCCGAGGAAACCTTCAAGAAAATCGTTGGATGGTGGGGTCCTATTTACGACAACTACAATTATAAATTTGATGGCAACCAAAATCTTATCAATGGAAAAGTCCTGGTAAAACTTCATGGTCATGAACTCATACATGAAACAATACGGGTCAAGGTGGGTTTGAAAGCTTTCTATGTTATCGTCACGGAAGATGTTAAAGGAATTGTCGAAGTAGACATGGATGAAGATCCAAATTTATGGAATTCTGAATCTGAAACTGATAATAATTCTGATCATATTTCCGATGACCTTTTCGATAACGAAACTGCAGACGATCCTCCTCTCGACTCACCGGTGATCGAAAGTGTACCGGAGAAGATGAAGAATAAAAATTCTTTAATGTCTCAGACAACTTTGGAGATAACATTAATGGTGCCGCATCGATTAAGAAAAAAGTGCATCGAAAAGTGAAGACGAACGGTAAAAAAATTAATTGCGATGCTTCAATCTCCACGGAATTTGTTACCAGTCAACCTAAAGATGTGTCGAACATTGAGGGAAACGATTTAGAAGAGGGTGAAATCCCTAGCCCAACCAGTAAAGATCCCAAACCCAACAAAACGAGTAAGCCCAATATCAACCCATCCATTTTCCTAATAACGTTGAAAGCCCAATAAAACATGATACTGAAAATTCAAATGTCGATGAACTATTGGGCCTCGCAACTCCTAGCTTCAATGATTCAATTTCAAACTCGAGCCAAAGTACTAAAGATCAAGAGCCCAGTTTCGTTTTTAAAGCTAATGAGCCCGATACTGATACGACAAAACCCAAAGATTCACAAGATGATAAGTAAAAAAACATAGATGTTACCGAACCACATGTCAAGAAGAGGAAACGTAGCTCAGATCATTCCCCTTCCAGAAACTCAAACAATTCAGGGAAATCAAATACTTGGTCAGGTATCCGTCGATGGAAAGTTTCATCCCGATTCCTTCATGTTAAAAATATGGCTAGAACCCAGGAAAAAGGAACACAAACTAGTAGGTCCAAAATCAAAACTCCTGATCTAAACATTTTGAAATCGAAACCAAAATCAATTGATGATGTTATTGGCGAAAAACACTCAGGATCGGAGGCCTCCATCAATTATGTTGAACTTGGAAAGAAAATCGGTTTATCCTGGGAAGAAACTTATCAGACCTCAAGGTAAACTCCTAACTAATTCCTATTTTTGTGTTATAAATTTTTTAATTAAGATGAGGATTATATCTCTTAATATTCGTGGGATGGGTAAGGAAGATAAAGAAAAAATTATTTGGTTTAAAAAACCATGTTCTCATGAAAAACCTAGGATTATAGGTTTACAAGAAATAAAAAACAAAAAACAAAAAACAAAAAACAAAAGAATATAACACTCTTTTGTCGAATACCTGTGGGGCAATAACTAATTCGGTTTTGTTCAGAAAAGGTCTAATGAATATTCGGGCGGGTTATTGACGGTTTGGGATACTAACTTTTTTGATGTAAATGAAGCAATAGAAAGGGATTCTTTTTTAGCTGTTAAAGGAAAATGAAAGGGCATAACAAAAGAACTGATTTTTATAAATGTATACGGTCCCCATTCGGACGAAGGAAAGAAAAAATGTGGTTTAATTTGAATGAAGTCATGAATTATCAGAATGCGATGTGGATTATATTCGGAGATTTCAATGAAGTTAGATACAACAATGAAAGAAAGAGTACCAAATTCGTGCAAAGAAGAGCAAATCTGTTCAATAATTTTAATAACTGCCTGATATCGGCCAAAAAGTCACGTTTTTACCCCCGATATTGAGCCCTAAAACCCATAAAGTTCTAAACTTTATCGCAAAAATAATCGCTTTGTTGGTTGATTTTGTAGATTAAGTAATTACAAAGGCGATGCAAGAAGAATCAAGTAAAACGGAGCTAAAACGAAGAATCTAGAGCGAAAACGGTGAAAGACAAGAAAACAAGTTACGATCCAGGAAATCAGGCTGACCAGGCAAGCCAAACGGCCTGCCAAACGGCCTGCCAAACGGCCTGCCAAACGGCTAGCCTGGCTCAGAAACGGCCTGCCAAACGGCTTCAGTAAACGGGCCTTGCAAACGGGCAGGCCTGGCAAACGGCCTTGGCAAACGGCTTGCCAAACAGCCTGCCAAACGGCCTGCCAGCCGTTTGCAGGCAGAATTCAAGTCTATTTATAGGGCCTTCTCCATCCATTTCAACACACACTCAATTTACAATTCATTTTATATTTTCAAGTTTTAGGTTAGTTTTAGTAGTAGCTAGCTTAGCTTTTATTTTTCGGAGGATATCCCGGCGAATCCCTGCGATCTCGGGCAGATTTCTTCGGCCTTTTCAGGTTTTTATTCGAAACGCTTGTCTTTTGTATTAAACATGTATTCTTACCTTTTATGTTTAATAATGCGTTTCGATATTACCATGATAGCTTAATTAAACTGTATGTTGCCATGATAGAAGTTTGGGTTAGCGTAATTTTGTTAAAGTAGTACGGTTATCGTTGTTATGCTGAACTAGGAAGTCTGATAGATTTATATGCTAGCATCTTAAGGATTGACCAACCTAGGTTGTGATCAGGACTTGTCCACCTATATGAACTTAGCTACTTCATAGGATTAAGACCCCTGGTTATACTGTATCTAAAGATTCTATGAACTAGGTATGGCCGGAGTCCCCGAGAGGCATTTAATGCGCTTTTAGGACACGGAACCTAGGAATTGAGACATGAATGACCTAGTATGCCTATGAACTGTTCCGAAGAGACCTCTTAGGAGCTGTTAAGATCTAGCTAGTTTCCTGACTGTATGACCCAAACCTATTGCATGTTCTTGTTTGATTGTTGCTTTAGGATTAAGCCATATCAACGATTGAGGTACCTGTTAGGTTTCTATCTGCTTTACTACAAGTATATTAACTTTAAAGTTGTATAATGTTTGTCTTGGTTTGATCTCATTAGTATGATGAAATGGTTGTTAGTTTTCATTTAAGGTTTTGTCAACTTAATCCTACGAACTCCTTCCGTTTGTGATCAGTGTTCAATCAACACGGCACGTTGTTATTCAGTTAACCAAATTGATAATGAGGATTAGGATTAGAACTCAACTCACTAATAAACCTAGTGCTTTACTAAGGATAACCTCCGAGGTATAGTCACGCTTCAGTTATACAACCACGTGACATACTTCTCACTACTCAACGAGAACTCTGAGCGTTTAGAGATAAGTAGGTATGTGTAATTGGCTCATCCAACAAGATCTACACCATTTCAATCTCAAGCTTCAATATCAGCGTAATTACCTTTCCCTAGCCCAATCTAATATCTTGGTCAACATTTCCTTGATCTGAATACTCCGGACATCCTCCCACTTTATTTACTTTTCTGCAATTAGGGCTTTAGCTTAAACCAACTACTATCCTTTATCCAGGTAATTTAAATAAAAGACAATTGTCCACTTGATTTTTAATTCGTTAAACCATTCAAAAGCACGACCTTAGGTTAACTTACACCTTCTACATTTGAAAGTTAAAGTAAATTTAGGCCCCACATAATATAAATTAAACGAACACCTCTGTATGTTATACCGAATCTGTCATCCTGCGACCTAACGACACCGCACGATAAAAACCGCCCGTTTTGGCTATATCATAAGTTGGTAGTAATCATTTTGGCGCCGCTGCCGGGGATCGAATATTTTGGTTGAGAAAGATTTTAAGCAGACAAAAGTATTATTTGGTGGTGTCTAAGAAAGACATTTATACACGGACTTGGTTGTTGGATTTTTCGAACAGTCTCCAATTATATTGGAACCAAAAGGATCCTGCCTCTCCGTAGTCGGCTTGGCCACCTAGATACCTAGTAATCTGTAAGAAATCCTATCAATTAGAATATCGATAAGGTTAGCGACCGAATTTCAAGAATAATTGTTTTTATTAAATTATCAATCCTTTTAGTCGATTAACATTTTCTAAAAGTTACTTTTAAGTCTTTTTTAAACAGAAAAATCAAAAAAAATGGAACAACAAAACACCCTTGCTTCTATGCAAAAACCATGCTTAGAAGAAAGAGGATGACCAATCACCATAGGAACCGAGGGAACTCCTGAAATCAGTTCACATATGATCAAGCTGGTCCGTATGATCTGTAAATTTCAAGGATTACCGACTGACGATCCAAACTTTCACTTAAACAAATTTATCAGTCTGGTTGACTCTTTTAAGAAGGAAGAAAACGAGAAAAGCCTTTTGAAACTTCATCTTTTCCAATATTCTTTGTCTTCACACGCTTTAGTATGGTTTGATGGTCTTAACCCGAATTCAATACACTCATGGGAAGAATTAGCCACTAAGTTTTTGAACAAATTTTATCCACCTTCCTTGCAAACCTGTTTAAAGAATGACATCACCAACTTTTCTCAAAAAGAAAATGAGTCATTGTGTCTAGCATGGAATAGAGTAAAAGTGATGCTTAAAAGATGTCCGAATCACTCGTTAAGTCGGGCAGACATAATCTGCACGATTTACAATGATTTGACCAAGGATGATAAGTCTCTCCTAGACATGGCCTCGCAAGGCAATTTCATGTCATGAACAGCAGATGAAGCATGGGATCTTTTAGATACAATGGCTGCACAGCAGGAGGATTGGAACAATGAAGCTGTTGAGAAGGATGACATCTTCGCTCATACGGTACAAATGCTGGAAACCAGGTTACAAGATCTCACCCTCACTCTTCAAAGTTTATCAATTCCTAAAAGTACCGATGCTACTAGAACCAATCTAAGGTATCCTTACCCTAGATGGGCATACAAACAGCAAAATAGCTCAGACTTTAATATACTCCTCCCACTACACCAACCTGCTACCCTCTCTAAAGAAACTTTAGTGGAATTTATGAAAAAGCAATACACAATAAACCTTCAAGTCATAGAATGCCAGAACAAATTTGATACCTTGATACAGACTTTTGAAGAATTAATCATCAATTTTCAGCTTACACTTAAACGTTTAACCACTAAAGTTGAAATATAGAATAGTGAGCTTGATGCCCTAGTAGTAACTATAGGTGGGAAGGAAACAACTGTTAATATACCCATACAAGATTTTTCCGATAAGGAACCTGTGCCAATTGACCCAGTTGTCAATCCACCGGAACCTATCTCTCCTAAGGCCCCAGAAATCATTCCGCGCGCCCGTATACCTTTCCCAGGTAGGCTTAGGAAGGAAAAACAAGAAGCGCAATTCGCTAAGTATTGAGATATTATTAAGAATTTACATTTGAATGTGCGACTAGTAGATGCTTTAGTAGAAATTCCAAACTACGCTAAATTTTTTAAAGAACTGCTTTCAAACAAAGAGAGATTAAGAGAGATAGTTAGCTTGCCCTTAAGTGAAGAATGCTCATTAGTTTTACAACATGGTATTCCCCCTAAGTTAGGAGATACAGGAAGATTTACAGTACCTTGCTACCTGCAAGATGTCCAGATTAGTAATGCTTTAGCAGACTTAGGAGCCAGTGTATGCCTAATACCGTATTCGTTATTCAAAAAGCTAGGATTAAAAGATTTAAGACCAACCAGAATGACTATCCAACTCGCGGACAGATCAGTTAAGATTCCTCGAGGAATAGCTGAGGGTGTCCTAGTCAGAGTGGATAAGTTCGCATTTCCCGTCGATTTTGTCATTATGGATATTGAGGAAGACACGAAGGTTCCCCTCATTCTTGGCAGACCATTCCTAAATACTTCCAAGGCCGTAATCGATGTTCACGACAAATCATTGAAACTAAGAGTTGGAAGTGAAGAAGTCACATTTAATGTTGACCGACTCATGAGCCACCCACGTGAAGAAGATATCAATCTCTCTGATTCTTTTCAAGAACTCGTCAATGAATACCTGGAAGAAACCATGGCTGTATACAGTCGAGATCAAATTTCTAAGGATCTGTTCTTTATACCTACTAAAGGAAATCTCGACACTCATTTAGACGTAGATCTTGGTCGATATAAATCTTTGTTGGTCCCTTGATTAACAACAGGAGTATTGTAGAGGGGGAGGGGGTAAATACAATTTCTTTTAAATTAACTTACCAATTAATCACAGTTTAGTATTCAAGCATGTAATTTAACTAGAGTCAAAGGTAATTTTCAACTGTTATTCTTTATTGATTAAATCACAAAGAATTACAACTATCCTTGGCAGAATGATAGTTGGTTGATACAGATTTACCTAGATTATAGCTATGAGGATAAACTTAAAGCTATTACACGTTTTGGACTCTAAATAACAAAACCCACACCACTAGTAGTTACAATAGTGGATACAACAATTTATAGTAGTCCTTTTATCCGTGTAATTGTTCCAATGTCCACTGGTACATAGGATGTCTGTACTTGTAGGGACAACTGCATCAGAGAGCTTGCTCTCCTCTTTCCTCTTTGGTAGCTATTTGCAGGAACACCCCAATTTGGTTTGGCACCACTATTTGTTTAAACAAATAGAATGTTGTGTTCCCTAGGCATTGACAAAGTATAGCACATGTCTGGATATGCGTTAAACTTCTGCATTCCCATGTGGTCTTGTAAGGTCACTTGTCAGCCGCCAACGCGTGTCCTTTCCTGTTCAACTTTGTCTTTGACTTCTGTTGAATTGTACAATTGATGTAGACCACTCAGGAAACTACTATGCTTGTAATGGAGTATAGCTGTCTTGTGTAGTAAGCTGCATTACAACAGTGCTGGTTCTTCATTGCTGAGACACTTGATATTCTTGAACTGCTGAGTACAAATTATGTGCTAATTGAAGAAGACTGTCTACCTTGTGCTGGTAGACTGAGCAGTAAACTAAATACTCGACATAGCAATATTTACTGTCTATACATAAACAAACTTGTGCTGGCTGCACATAACATTTTAGTGCAAATAAATTATAGCTTTGTCATAATTAAATCCTTAATTATTTTGGGGACTCAACAATCTCCCCCTATTTGATGATGACAAAACCTATGACATTAAGAGAAAACACTAAAGCCAGCACTAAGGGACCTAATGAAAAATAGGCAGTTAATTTGTCCCTTTTAGGTTTGTTTTGGGATCTTTTGCTGAGTTATCTATATCTTATAAAATGATATGATTTTGAAGATAAACTCATTTCATTTTCACTACAGCAGAGTATATACATACATTTAGAAAATAGTATAATGAAAAATGAAATAACAAAAGATACAATTATAACACAAGAAGGCTATATGTCTTTATCTTTATCTTTTTCATCTTCAGATAGCTCTTCTTCTTTCACTTTGAGGGCTGCCCAGGCTTCAGGAAACAAGTAAGGCACTTCAGCAGGGTCGAATACTGGAATCTGAGGAGGTAGAATGATGAGATTTCTTCTATGTGGTCCTTCACCAATAGATTTCTTACCTTTAGGCTTTTGAGAAAGAACTTCTTCTACACTCACTACTGGTGCATTCCCATACTTTACTGCTTTGTTGAAGAGCTCTTGAAGTTCAGGTTTCACTGTATCTTTGATATCACTTTTGCCTTTGCCAATAAAGTACTGCAGTAACTCCATACATTCACTGAACCCTAAGGTTCTTAGTTCAGTGTAGTCAATTCTTTCCTGAACATTACCTTCTCTGCTGACAGAGAAAGCCCTTTTGTGCCTTTGTGCAACTTGATGATCTTGCTTGGATTTGATCTTCTGGTTAGCACATCACTATATCTGCTCCTATAGTAATGATCAGATCATTCTATTGTACGTTCAGTTTCTATAGGAGCATCAGTAGGTGCTTTCTCAGCAGCTTCCAGTTTATTCAATGCCTTATCCTGTTCTTTAACAATAGCTTTGGCTAACTTGAGGGACTCAGCCTCTTGCTTCTTATCAGCTGCCAACTTAGCTTCTTCTTCTTCCTGAAGCCTTAGCCTCTCAGCAAGTTCAGCATCAGCATCCTCCCTTCTTTGCCTTTCAACTTGTAGACCCAGAAGATAGTCATTGGCAGTAATATTGAGGGATTTTGCTGTTGCAATCATCTCCCTACCCTCAGCAGTTTTAAGGGCATCACGATATTGCCCCAGATCCATATCCAGTTGCCGAGCCTCATTAAATTGAGCTTTCTCTTCATCAATATGTAGCCTTTGACCACGGTTATTTAGATACACACCAATTTCAATGCCAGAAGTCAAGGTAGTGATATAGAATTGCTGATCAAGTGGATGATGCAACAATCTAACTTGGCGTATCCTTTCAGAAATAGATGCTCGTCTTTGCTCAAGCAATTTAGGTACAGTGATCTCTAGCCTGTAAGCCTCTCTTTCATCTGGATTCATCCTTCTTAGATCTGGCTCACCTCGTGCAACCAAATCATCTTCCCAAGTTGTGTGTTTATCATGACGTTTTGGGGAAGATGGGGGATACATGATTGATTCTGCTATGCTAGAAGAACTTACTGAGTACTGATCAATACGTTCATCCTGTGTCCTGTTAAAATAAGCAAGAGTCCAGGCGGAGATAGGTGATTGAACAAATAGATGATCTCCTCTGCCCCAAACTGTGAAATCAGCAGGATCAACAGTATTAGCATATTTTTAGCACCCAGATCTGCCACTTTAGCTGGGTTTTCAACACTTGTTACACCCAGTAGCACACTACTAGCTGGGTCTTCAATCACATCACTCTTTGCTGTGTCTTCGGTACCAGCTGACTGATCATTATCAGCTGGCATAACTGCCGCAGTATCTTCATCAGCTGCCTCAAATAAGGGTCCTTTCCTTAGGAGCTGGTTGTCCCTAGGAGCAGATTTTATCCTTTGTTTATCGATTGGCATGGGTTCAGCTGATGTTCTTATGTTGATACTGGTTCTTGTGGAGGCAGATAGGGAAAAATTGCTAAGTGCTCCCCCTCAGCTAATTCATCCTCATCAAGGTTGATGATGTCTGCTGGCTGTTGTTGTGCAGCTGGCTGAGCAGAAGATGCTGGTCGAGAGGATTGGCTGGTTTCTAACATTGCATCTATCCATTTCATGAAAACATCAGCTCTAACCCCTCCTGACTCAATAGAAGCTAAGTAATCTTTCATCTCTTCAGGAGTCATCTTCTTAATTCTGTCTGCTCGCTCAGCATACAACTTTGCTTTCTTTCTATCATATTTCACCATGAACTTAGCATTTCTTTTCAAAGCAGCCCTTTTGTGTTCAGCAATGCTGAGAAGTTCATCATGAATTTCACGCTTTTCAGGATCGAGGGATCATACATGCTCAATTTTGTGTCGTTTTAGAGCAGCAAATGCCTCAAATTTAGCGTTGAAAGTAGCATCTAGTTCCTGCTGTCTCTTCTGATGCCTCTCTAGCTTTCTTTTTATTTTTCATTCAATAGTTTGAGAGACAGCAAAAGATTTAGCTAAATCCAGTTCAGACACATCACTGGGCTTACTGCCAGAACTAATATCATCCACAGATGTGGCAGACACACTAGGTTGAGATTCACCAGCTGCCTGGACACCTGCTTCAGTATGAGCGTTGCTGGGCTTAGTGCCAGAACCTTGACCAGTACCATCATCACCACCATCATCACCATCCTTCCTCTGCTATTTTGGATCCTTTTCATGCTCATGCTCCCCCTCAGTTTGTTTTCTCTTTTTACATTTCTTTTTAGACTTCTTCTCCCCTTTTTTGTCATCAACTGAGGCAAAAGGATGAGCAGGGGAGACCTGTGCATCAAGGTCACTATCTGATTCAGGAACTGAATAGGCAAAGTTGTTCTAGTCAGCATCAGCAGGAGATAGATGGGCACCAGGATCTACACCATATTGTCTGAGACATAGGTTTGAAGTTCTGACTTCATTCCTTGCAACACCCATGGCCATTTGATCAACAGTGGCCCTAACATCAGCTTGTAGGGCAGCCATTCATTGCATAGTCTCCACCATTTGAACATAAGCAGAGTCAGGAACCATTGTGGCCATTTGCTGTTCCTGCGAAACCAATCTCTCTTCTAAAACCCTATTCTCCTCACTTAGAAAGAGAATCCTTCTATTAGCAGCATCAAGTTCATCTTGAAGATGGGCAATATGATTAGTGTATTCATTGTGAGAGATGATTCGCCTTTTTAGGTTCTCCTCTTCTTCATGGTGTTGGACAATGGCATCCACCGCAAGATCAGCAAAAGCACATACTTGTTTGAGCTGGGCTTCAATAGTGGAAGTTGTAACATCCCCAGCTCTGCGTATGGCTTCAGTCATTCGATCAACAAGAGTAGTGCGGATGGTTCTTTGTAGATCTGGTGTGATTCTGTCTACTGTACGAAAAATAGCCATTGTAGAAATAGCAGCCACCTCAGTAGGATCAAAACTACTGGTTGAGGGGCGATCACTAGCAGCGACAATAGGATTACCTCCGTGGGGTGGTGGAGATGGAAGGTTAGAATCTGACTCATCACCATGATCACCATCATTTTTACCTACACCCGAAGGTTTAGAACCACTGGTATTCTTGTCAGCATCATTATCAGCATCATCAGTGAGATCCACTAGTGTGTCTTTGGTACCAGTCACATTATCATGAGTGACTGGCTCGCCCTTACCAGCACCTTTATCAGCATCACCATCAGATGAAGAAGATGATGAGGAAGAAGCTGAAGAATCAGAAGGTACTGGCGAATCAGGGACATTCTGTATCACATACTTACCAGTAGTAGGATTGATGATGAACTTGAGAGGCCTCCAAGTACCAGGCCATGGAGAAGCAGCTGGAGCCATACCAAAGTAATGGTAGTATGGCTGCTCATTGATTTGTTGCAGGGTAGCCAGCCTCTCATAAACCTCTTCTCTTGCTGGTCGATCAAGCTGAGACAATAGGTCAACCAGCTCTTCCCTTGGTAGCTTGCTGTCTGATATTAAAACACTTTGAGGATCAATAGTCAGCTGATCCACCAGCAAGGATCTTGGGAGTAATAGAAGCTCCCCTGAAGATGAAGTTAGGGACAACTTCATCAGGATCTGGTACCTGGCATACATATGGTTTCTTCTCAGCAGAAGCAGTAGCCTGAGAAGAATCAGTGGTAGTGGTAGCAGAGGTACCAGTATTCAAAATAGATTCAGTAGAACCAGTGACATGTGCAGAATAGGCAGCATTAGCTGCGATAAGTGCATCAGTAAGCACCATGTCATCCTGGTTACTCACCTGTAGTTATATCCTCAGTAGAAGCAGGGGGAGTAACAGTGGTAGTGCCAGCAGTATCAAAATCAAGAACCTCCTTAACAATATTATCAATAACCTTTTCAAGTGCAGGAGGAGGTTCTATTATCATCTCATCAACCACTTTAGAATCAGTGGTTGAAGTAGCAATACCGGAGACTGTAGGAGGAGCAGCAGAAACATCAGCAGTAGCTAGCTCCTCATGAACAGTAAGATCTGTGGAACCAACATCCATAATGTCTCCAGTAGAGCCAGCAGCAGTAGAAGCAATAGCACTAGTATCAGTACCATCAGTAGAAAAATCAGTAGCACCAACACCAGTAGCAGAAATAGAGAGCTCATCAGTAGAAACAATAACATCCTTTTCTTGCTCCCTCTCTACCTGTTCATCCACCCTGCTAAGAACTGAAATAAGAGAACATTTTATGTTAACAACTGTAGAACCAAATAAATTTGACTCAACAATTGCATCTTTTGTTGGTCTCTGGGGACAGGTTGGTGATTTAGTCAGCCCTTCGATTGAGACAGAGTTAGGTATCTGTAAGTGCAGCTGTAACTCTGCTGACTCATTGGCAACACATGTTGACCCAGATAGTGTAAGAGTTCTGGCTGGTAATAATGTAGGAGTGTGACTCTTATCATGATCCAAGTAACATTTGGGCTGTACAGTAGCATGAGCTGATTCAACACGATGAGGAGCCAACTCAAGTCTGCTTTGGGGGTCAGTTATGTTCTCTGCTGGTTGTACTGTCAGCAGAGGATATTTCATGAAGTATAATTTTGAAAAATGTAGAAGTGCCTGGTTAGAAGAGTATGGGTTGCTACTCTTCTTAACACTAGTTTTAAAACCAATCAGCTTGGGAGCTAAGGTTGTGCCTTTAATTCCACTTTCATTTTTCAAGTCAGCAGTTAAAATATTTTTAATTAAGTTAGAGATTTCTGTTGTTTGGTCTAGAGACGCACCAGGTTCCATAGCTGCTTTCTTTTCAGAAGCAGCAGTTGAGACTGGGGCAATCCCTCCCGTGGTTTTCTTGGAGCCAGCTTTAGCTCGTTTGGATTTGCCTGTTACCAAGAAATAGTTAAGCAACGGATTCCAATACTAGAAGTGGGTAGTCAGTATATAAGACTAGGGCTGATCTTTATTATCAGAGAGCACTAGATTCTAATACAACTACTGCTTTACCAATATGTGAGACGGTGGTTGTACTAGTTGAGGTAGCTGGCTTCTTCCTTTTCACAGCTGGCTTGCGCTGAGGTCCCTCCCCCTCAGCTGGTGCAACACCAGAGGCAGTCAGTTGGTGAACTCCACCCCGAGCATCAAGATACTCAAGCATGCCTGGTGTTAAACCAGTATATGGAGCAGTAGGAGCATCTTTTAGCATCCCCCTTTGCTTTAGAGGCAGGTCGAATGATTCATCAGCAATTTGCTGGTAAGCTTCACCCAGCTCATTTTCAAAAACAAGGCTCAAGAACCTTGGAAAGGGGATTAAGTGTGTTCGTTTGGGTGCAAGCACCATTTCCCTTAGTCGCAAGAAAATTTCACCAGCATAATCAATATTGCGGTTAAACAGCAACCCGTGACCAATCTTCAGCTCAAAATCTGAGCACTGCTCAAAAACTCTCTGACTTCTGGCTGATGCATTGAGTCAGCAATCCAAAGAAATAATATCATAGAGGTGGCATATGCTTCCTTAAGGGCGTATGAGCCACTGGTCGATTGAACCCTATAATCTCCAGTACCTCCCTTCTAAACTCATCACTGGTAGGTAAAGTAACAAAAGGTCCACTTGGCAGATGAAGAGCTCGTCGGATGGCATCAACGGTGATTGAGCAGGGTAGGGTTTTAGTAACCATGCCACGAATACATGGAACGTTCTGTGGAGTGGTGGCCATGGTAGCAGTATACTAGAATATGGCTAAGCAGGCTGGATAAAGACGCGAAGGTACACCTGTAATTGCTCGAGCCAGAGGTGATTGTCGTATATAATCGATTAACATTTCATAGCCCATGTTGGCTTTGGATTTGGGAATGGACAGGACATGAGCAGCATTGCCTCTCGAAAGGCGAATAAGAGTGTGATCTGGTGCATTAGCAGCACTGACTAGATTAGGATGAAGATTGAACAATGGACCATGTACAACTTGTTCCTCGATGACCGATGGAGGTTGCTGTTCTGGTTGTTGTTGCTGTGATTGTTGTTCCTCTGGTTGGTTTTCTATGGGTGGTGATTGTTGTTGTTGTTGTTGTTGGTCTGCCATTGATGAGCTTGTTGAAGATGAGAGTTTGAAAGATTTGAAGATTTGAAGATTTAGGAATTTAGAGAGAAAAGTGTGTGTGTGTGTGTGTGTGTGTATGTGAAAGGTAAATCAAAGAGTTAATAACCGAAAGTTATTATGTTGAATGGATCGCCTTATTTAACCTTTCGGATTGGTGGAAAAAGTGCAGGAGAGAGAAAATGGCAACTGTCATCTGCAGGCGTGTGGGCAGATGTGACAGACTGGCGCATTTTCGAGGGGACACAGACTGTTGACATGATGTTTAATCGGCTTGAGCACTCATACCTCCCATTAAGCATTAAATGCATCAGTTTTCAATTCAAAAATGAAGTTAAAAAACCATAAGATACATTTTGTATTAAATACAAAAATTCTTTGTGACATTTAATATGTTATGAATTTAATTTTAAATCATTGGGAGTAAATGAGTTTCAGATTTAAGGTATCATTTAAGTATTGTGAGCTATTTATTATTTCAATTTGAACATTGACTAACCAAGATATAAAAGACCTTGTTGTGCTGACTGTTTGACATGTAGGCAGTAAGTGAAAGTTGTAGCTTGCTGGTTTGTCCTACATGTTGTAGAGCCAGCACACCAACAAATTTGTCTTTTATTTTAGAGTTCAAGCATACCCAGCTCAGAGATGAGATAGTTAAAACGTTTCTCATCTAAGGGCTTTATGAAGAGATCTGCTAACTGCTGGTCTGTTTAAATAAAATGTAGCTCCACATCTCCTTTTTGAATATGATCCCTTATGAAATGATATCGAACGTCAATGTGCTTCGTTCTAGAATGCATCACAGGATTGTTGGTAATAGCAATAGCACTTGTGTTGTCATAGTAGATTGGAGTTTTTATTGTAACATCCCGCCTTTTTCCGTTTACTTTTCCGTTTAACTATATAAAGTCCGTTATATGATTATGACATCCCTCGTTAATACGCGTTTTAAAATATCTCGTTTAGGTAATTCACGCACCCGCAACCGAACTAGAGGGACCATTGTTGCCAAGAGAGCAAAGAGGTGACTAGGTCAACTAGTCAACCCTTCACTCTCATCCATCCATTTATTTCCTTTTCTTTTTCCATTTTCTCTAATACTTTCACCAAATCTCTCAAACACCACTTCAAGGATTCATCATCCAAATCAAATCGAGCAAGCATCCATCTAAACAAATTGCATATTCGGAATCCTCTCATCTTCCTCTTCGATTCCATACCGATTTCATCAAGTTTGGGTAACTTTCTAAAATCACTAGATTTTGTGTTCTTGATGTTTTTAACTTATAAAGTTGTTAATTAGTGTCTATGGCTCAAGTCTAACATGATTATATGATTTATATGCTCGATTTCGTTATTTGAAATAACTAGCATGAACATAAACTTTGGTGTGTTTGATTTGGAAATTTGGTTGCTTAAATGTTGTTGTTATGGTAAAGTGCAAGTATTAAATGTGTTACTAGTAGCACTAGCTTCGATTTGATGTGTAGGTTGTTTTAGAAAACTTCATAAACTTGATTATTGGTTTTGGTGGATTTGGGTTAGGGTTTGATGAACTTGAAATGAACTTTTGATGCTTTGAATGACATGAAATGTTATTTGTAAGTGTTAGGTTGTATTGTATGCTTGATCACCTTCGAAACGGCATATCATTCATGTAAATTGGTTGCCGAATCATCGAATTTCATTTATGAACTTGAGTGCATTTAATGAGGAGCTTTGAATGTGGTTTTGGTTGTTGTAAAAGTAAATGTGATGGATGAAATGTGTTTAGTTGTTTTCCTTGTCAAAATACCTTTCCGATGATATAAGATACATACTTTGGTTGTTTGCGAGTCATAAATGGTGATTGGTTGAAGTTAGGTTCGTGCATAAAACTTAAAAACTGCCAGAATTCTCTGCACAGGTAATGGCGAGGCGCGCCATATACCCGCGCGGCGCGCCAAAGTGGTCTGTCCAACTTTGTCAATTTTTGAATAATGTTTGCTATGCTACGCACCTCCGATTCACACGTAACTTGTTCTAACATGCTCATACATGATTAAAAACCTCAGAAAAATAGTTCGGGACCCGACCCGAACGTCTTGACTTTTTCGTTGACTTTGACCGACCAAAGTTTGACTTTTTGTCAAACTTAACCAAATGATTATGCAACCTTCCTAACTTGTTTCTATACTTGTATCTTGCATGAAACTTGACAATTTGATTTCACATGCTACATAATCGAGTCGTAACGAGCCGTAGGACTAATTGAACATCTTTGACCTATCGTGTTTACCGTTATTGATACGACCTATTTGTTTAGGTCAAGACTAGCACTATCCTTCGCACACGTTACTTTGTGAAGTACTTTTCATACGTGCACTCAAGGTGAGATCATAGTCCCATCTTTCAAACAACTTTTATGCTTTAAACTATGGGATGAGAAACATATACGTATCATACTTTTATACATTGAACACAAGTACGAAAACGAACATTCCACGTACGGGTTTGAACAAAAAGCCTCAATTCAATTATCATTAGTTACACTTGCAGGGTGTAAACGTGAACTTATATTATGTGATCACATGGGCTTGACGAGCCTCATTCGGACGGTTCGCTACCGTTAGCGGATAAAATATATTTTCGGGTCTAGTGTATGTTCTAACACTACGCAAAGGGTGCAAAACAGTTAAGTTTGATAATTGGGTGCCCGCGAAACAATATAACAACTTTGGAATGCAAATGATTTTGATAATCATATTATATTAAATCTTGTGGTTCAAATGCAACGTTTACTAAAACACCTATGATTTCACCAACGTTTTCGTTGACAGTTTTCTATATGTTTTCTCAGGTCCTTGAAAGCTACTTGATACATGCTTCCGCACTCTTTTTGATACTTGCTTGGATGTCGAGTATACATGCATAGTTGGAGCGTCTTTTGACTACTTTAAATTGTGTCGCATAGGTTTCATTCGTACGTTAAACATTGTAATGTAACTAGTCTTTGAACTACATTTGTAAACTTGAAACATCCTTTTACTTATGAAATAGATGCGACATATTTTGGTCAAACGTCATGATAAAGACTTATGACCACGCTACGGGACCGAAGTAGTCGGCGCCGTCAATCATGATTTGGTCGGGTCGCTACAGATGGTATCAGAGCGTTGGTTGTAGGGATTTAGAGTTCATTGGTGTCAACCCCGAGTCATAGGGTACATTGGTGAGTCTAGACTACAACCGGCATATAGACTTGAAGTAGGAATTACTTGACTACTTGTGCATCTTACTCGAACTCGTCTATCACATCAAATTCTTATTCAATCTTAATCCCACGTTACTTAATTTAATTGACGCGCCACCTTGACTATATGAATTAGTGTCGAATGCACATATGAATTAGGGTAATATGATTTCCGGGATTATATTACGGTGACTCATATGAACATTCTGACATTATGACATAAAGAATTTAAGGCGAGTCAAGGAAATTTTTTCTCTATCCTTATTCCATATCACGGTTAGTATTATTAAGAATACTAATCAACGGTATTCTTGTGTTTTGAAGGAACAATGCCTCCTCGTCGTGTGCCACGCCATGAGACTCCCGAACAAGCTCTACAACGAATGATAGCCACCGCCGTGGAAGCGGCCATGGCCGATCACTCCTCCAACAATAACAACAACCACAACAACAACAACAACAATGGAGCCGGTAACTCAAACGAAGGGTGCTCCTACAAATCCTTCATGGGGTGCAAACCTCACACTTTTGATGGAACCGGGGGACCGGTCGTGCTCACCCGATGGTTTGAGCAAACGGAAGCCGTCTTTAGCATAAGCGGTTGTCGAGACCAAGACAAGGTCAAATATTCCACCCACACCTTTGCCGGTATCGCCCTCACGTGGTGGAACACGTATGTACAATCGGTGGGTACCGATGAAGCTCACACCCTCTCTTGGGCCGATTTGAGAGAGAGAATGATCGTCGAATTTTTCCCTCGTGAAGAAACCCGAAAGCTCGAACAAGAGCTAAGGACTTTAAAGGCGGTCGGAAACGATCTCAAGGCCTACAATCAACGATGCGCCGAGCTATCCTTGATGTGTCCCAACCTCGTGAACCCCGAATCTCAAAGGGTTGAACTCTATATGGATGGTCTTCCAAAGAGCATCAAACAAGGAGTGATGTCATCCAAACCCGCTAACCTACAACAAGCTTTGAACATGGCCCGCCAATTGATCGAAACGGTTGACGAAATCGTAGTTCCGGCACCTAAGGCCGAGGATAAATCGGGCGGCAACAAAAAAAAATGGGAAGCCCCCCAATCAAGCAACAACTACAACAACTTCACCAAAAAGCCTTTCACCTCCGACGCTAAGAAAAGTTATGGCGGAAATAAACCATTTTGCAACAAATGCCACAAACACCACTATGGTGAATGTAGCAATCTATTTTGCCACCGGTGCCAAAGGGGTGGTCATGTGGCCAACGATTGTAGAAGTGCCGCCCCCGTCGCTCAAAAGGTGCCCAATGCACCAAAATCGGGTACTTGTTATGAATGTGGCCAAACGGGTCATTTTAGAAATGCGTGTCCGAAGAAGAAAACCAACACCAACACGCGCGGACGAGCTTTCAACATCAACACCGAGGAAGCCCGAGATGACAATGAATTAGTCACGGGTACGTTTCTCCTCAACAACACTTATGTTACTTGTTTATTCGATTCGGGTGCCGATAAGAGTTTTGTATCCAAGACTTTGACTCATTCTTTTAATACTCCACCACTTCCACTAGATACCACTTATACCATTGAAGTGGCCAACGGAAAACTATTGAGTGCCGACACATATTACCTGGGGTGTACGTTAAACATTTTGGGTAATGAGTTTAAAATTGACTTGATACCCATGGAACTAGGAAGTTTCGATGTAATAATCGGTATGAATTGGCTAGCCAAAACGAAATCTCACATCCTTTGTGATCTTAACGCAATTCGAATTCCTATCGAGAATGGTGAACCTTTGATCGTCTATGGCGATAAGAGTTGCACCGGACTCAACCTCGTTTCATGCATTAAAGTTAGAAAACTACTCTATAAGGGTTGTTTTGCGATCCTTGCTCACGTTAAGAAAGTCGAGTCCGATGAGAAGCACATCGATGATGTGCCAATTGTTAGTGACTATTCCGATGTATTTCCCGACGAATTGCCGGGTCTTCCACCTCATCGACCGGTTGAATTCCAAATCGATCTTATTCCGGGAGCCGCACCCGTAGCACGTGCACCATATAGACTCACTCCATCCGAAATGCAAGAATTGCAAAGTCAAATCCAAGAACTACTTGATCGTGGTTTTATCCAACCTAGCCATTCACCTTGGGGCACTCCGATTTTGTTTGTTAAAAAGAAAGATGGATCCCTACGAATATGCATTGATTATCGTGAACTAAACAAATTGACGGTTAAAAACCGATATCCTCTTCCTCGCATCGATGACCTCTTTGATCAACTACAAGGGTCTTGTGTATATTCAAAAAATCGATCTCCGCTCGGGTTATCATCAATTGAGGGTTAAGGGGGAAGATGTCTCCAAAACCGCTTTCCGAACTCGTTATGGTAGTTATGAATTTCTTGTAATGCCATTTGGTCTCACTAACGCACCGGCGGTGTTCATGGATCTTATGAACCGCGTGTGCAAACCGTATCTTGACAAATTCGTTATCGTGTTCATCGATGATATTTTAGTCTATTCAAAAAGCGAAGAAGAACACGAGGAACACCTCCGACTTGTGCTTGAACTTTTAAGACAAGAACAACTCTATGCCAAATTCTCCAAGTGTGAATTTTGGTTAAAGGAAGTTCAATTTCTTGGTCATGTTGTAAGTGACCAAGGTATTAAAGTCGATCCAACGAAAATCGAAGCCATTAGTAAATGGGAGACTCCCACTACTCCTACTCACATTCGTCAATTCTTGGGTCTCGCCGGATACTACCGTAGATTCATCAAGGATTTTTCTTTGGTTGCTCGTCCTCTAACCGCTTTAACTCACAAGGGAAAGAAATTCAATTGGGCGACCGAACAAGAATCCGCATTTCAAATCTTGAAAACAAAGCTAACCACCGCTCCTATCTTGTCACTTCCCGAAGGCAATGACGATTTTGTTGTGTATTGCGACGCCTCGAAACATGGTTTTGGGTGTGTGTTGATGCAACGAACGAAAGTCATTTCTTATGCTTCTCGACAACTCAAAATTCATGAACGAAACTACACGACACATGATCTCGAACTCGGAGCCGTTGTCTTTGCACTTAAATTGTGGAGACACTATCTTTATGGAACCAAGAGTACTATCTTTACCGATCACAAAAGTCTCCAACACATCTTCGACCAAAAGCAACTAAACATGAGACAACGAAGGTGGATTGAAACCTTAAACGATTACGATTGGGAGCTTCGTTACCATCCCGAGAAGGCAAATGTAGTAGCCGATGCCTTAAGTCGAAAAGAAAGAGCGGTGCCTCTTCGTGTCCGAGCCTTAAACATCACCATCCACACAAACCTTAATAGCCAAATTCGGGTAGCCCAAGATGAGGCTCTCAAGGATGAAAACCTTTCACACGAGCTCTTGAACATTCTCGTCTCTCGATTCGAAATTAGGGAGACCGGACTCCGATATTACGCCGGAAGGATTTGGGTGCCTAGTTATGGGGACCTACGAAGCCTTATTTTAGATGAAGCCCATAAGTCACAATACTCGATTCACCCCGGTGCCAATAAGATGTACCACGACCTTAAACAACTATATTGGTGGCCGAACATCAACAGGGACGTAGCTACTTATGTTTCCAAGTGTTTGACATGTTCCAAAGTCAAAGCCGAACACCAAAGACCGTCCGGATTACTTCAACAACCCGAAATCCCGCAATGGAAGTGGGAAAGAATAACAATGGATTTTATCACCAAACTACCAAAACCGACGGGCGGTTATGATACCATTTGGGTTATTGTTGACCGTCTCACCAAATCCGCACACTTTCTCTCCATGAAGGAGACCGACAAAATGGAGAAACTTGCACGACTTTATATCAAGGAGATCGTAGCCCGACACGGTGTACCTTTATCGATTATCTCCGACCGAGATGGCTGTTTTGTTTCTAGATTTTGGCGTACCTTGCAAGAAGCGTTGGGAACGCGTTTAGACATGAGCACCGCATATCATCCTCAAACCGATGGACAAAGCGAACGTACAATTCAAACCTTAGAGGACATGTTACGAGCTTGCATGGTTGATTTTGGAAAAGCTTGGGACAAGCACTTACCTCTCGCCGAGTTCTCTTACAACAATAGTTATCACGCGAGTATGAAAGCCGCCCCATTCGAAGCATTATATGGCCGAAAATGCCGTTCTCCTCTTTGTTGGGCCGAAGTAGGCGACGTACAAATCACCGGACCCGAACTCATTCACGAAACCACCGAAAAGATCGTTCAAATTTGAGATAGGCTTCGGACGGCCCGGAGTCGTCAAAAGTGCTATACCGACAAAAGACGCAACGACCTTGAATTTCAAGTCGGTGACCGCGTCATGCTAAAAGTCGCACCTTGGAAAGGTGTAATCCATTTTGGGAAACGCGGGAAGCTAAATCCGCGGTATATTGGTCCTTTCGAAATCTTGGAGCGTATTGGAACCGTTGCTTATCGTTTAGATCTTCCGCCTCAATTGAACTCCGTTCATCCTACCTTCCATGTATCTAACTTGAAAAAGTGTCTTGCCGAACCCGATATCGTCATCCCTCTCGAGGAACTTACTATTGATGACAAACTTCATTTTGTGGAGGAACCGGTTGAAATTGTGGACACCTCCGTCAAGACATTGAAATAAAGCCGAATCCCGATTGTTAAAGTCAGTTGGAACGCCAAAAGGGGACCCGAGTTTACTTGGGAAAGGCAAGATCAAATGCAAAAGAAATACCCTCATTTATTCCCGGCTCCGGAAACGCAATATCCCGAGGAAGAAACAACGACTACTACGCCTACTTAAATTTCGGGACGAAATTTCTTTTATGGAGTAGGTAATGTAACATCCCGCCTTTTTCTGTTTACTTTTCCGTTTAACTATATAAAGTCCGTTATATGATTATGACATCCCTCGTTAATACGCGTTTTAAAATATCTCGTTTAGGTAATTCACGCACCCGCAACCGAACTAGAGGGACCATTGTTGCCAAGAGAGCAAAGAGGTGACTAGGTCAACTAGTCAACCCTTCACTCTCATCCATCCATTTATTTCCTTTTCTTTTTCCATTTTCTCTAATACTTTCACCAAATCTCTCAAACACCACTTCAAGGATTCATCATCCAAATCAAATCGAGCAAGCATCCATCTAAACAAATTGCATATTCGGAATCCTCTCATCTTCCTCTTCGATTCCATACCGATTTCATCAAGTTTGGGTAACTTTATAAAATCACTAGATTTTGTGTTCTTGATGTTTTTAACTTATAAAGTTGTTAATTAGTGTCTATGGCTCAAGTCTAACATGATTATATGATTTATATGCTCGATTTCGTTATTTGAAATAACTAGCATGAACATAAACTTTGGTGTGTTTGATTTGGAAATTTGGTTGCTTAAATGTTGTTGTTATGGTAAAGTGCAAGTATTAAATGTGTTACTAGTAGCACTAGCTTCAATTTGATGTGTAGGTTGTTTTAGAAAACTTCATAAACTTGATTATTGGTTTTGGTGGATTTGGGTTAGGGTTTGATGAACTTGAAATGAACTTTTGATGCTTTGAATGACATGAAATGTTATTTGTAAGTGTTAGGTTGTATTGTATGCTTGATCACCTTCGAAACGACATATCATTCATGTAAATTGGTTGCCGAATCATCGAATTTCATTTATGAACTTGAGTGCATTTAATGAGGAGCTTTGAATGTGGTTTTGGTTGTTGTAAAAGTAAATGTGATGGATGAAATGTGTTTAGTTGTTTTCCTTGTCAAAATACCTTTCCGATGATATAAGATACATACTTTGGTTGTTTGCGAGTCATAAATGGTGATTGGTTGAAGTTAGGTTCGTGCATAAAACTTAAAAACTGCCAGAATTCTCTGCACAGGTAATGGCGCGGCGCGCCATATACCCGCGCGGCGCGCCAAAGCGGTCTGTCCAACTTTGTCAATTTTTGAATAATGTTTGCTATGCTACGCACCTCCGATTCACACGTAACTTGTTCTAACATGCTCATACATGATTAAAAACCTCAGAAAAATAGTTCGGGACCCGACCCGAACGTGTTGACTTTTTCGTTGACTTTGACCGACCAAAGTTTGACTTTTTGTCAAACTTAACCAAATGATTATGCAACCTTCCTAACTTGTTTCTATACTTGTATCTTGCATGAAACTTGACAATTTGATTTCACATGCTACATAATCGAGTCGTAACGAGCCGTAGGACTAATTGAACATCTTTGACCTATCGTGTTTACCGTTATTGATACGACCTATTTGTTTAGGTCAAGACTAGCACTATCCTTCGCACACGTTACTTTGTGAAGTACTTTTCATACGTGCACTCAAGGTGAGATCATAGTCCCATCTTTCAAACAACTTTTATGCTTTAAACTATGGGATGAGAAACATATACGTATCATACTTTTATACATTGAACACAAGTACGAAAACGAACATTCCACGTACGGGTTTGAACAAAAAGCCTCAATTCAATTATCATTAGTTACACTTGCAGGGTGTAAACGTGAACTTATATTATGTGATCACATGGGCTTGACGAGCCTCATTCGGACGGTTCGCTACCGTTAGCGGATGAAATATATTTTCGGGTCTAGTGTATGTTCTAACACTACGCAAAGGGTGCAAAACAGTTAAGTTTGATAATTGGGTGCCCGCGAAACAATATAACAACTTTGGAATGCAAATGATTTTGATAATCATATTATATTAAATCTTGTGTTTCAAATGCAACGTTTACTAAAACACCTATGATTTCACCAACGTTTTCGTTGACAGTTTTCTATATGTTTTCTCAGGTCCTTGAAAGCTACTTGATACATGCTTCCGCACTCTTTTTGATACTTGCTTGGATGTCGAGTATACATGCATAGTTGGAGCGTCTTTTGACTACTTTAAATTGTGTCGCATACGTTTCATTCGTACGTTAAACATTGTAATGTAACTAGTCTTTGAACTACATTTGTAAACTTGAAACATCCTTTTACTTATGAAATAGATGCGACATATTTTGGTCAAACGTCATGATAAAGACTTATGACCACGCTACGGGACTGAAGTAGTCGGCGCCGTCAATCATGATTTGGTCGGGTCGCTACAGATGGTATCAGAGCGTTGGTTGTAGGGATTTAGAGTTCATTGGTGTCAACCCCGAGTCATAGGGTACATTGGTGAGTCTAGACTACAACCGGCATATAGACTTGAAGTAGGAATTACTTGACTACTTGTGCATCTTACTCGAACTCGTCTATCACATCAAATTCTTATTCAATCTTAATCCCACGTTACTTAATTTAATTGACGCGCCACCTTGACTATATGAATTAGTGTCGAATGCACATATGAATTAGGGTAATATGATTTCCGGGATTATATTACGGTGACTCATATGAACATTCCGACATTATGACATAAAGAATTTAAGGCGAGTCAAGGAAAATTTTTCTCTATCCTTATTCCATATCACGGTTAGTATTATTAAGAATAATAATCAACGGTATTCTTGTGTTTTGAAGGAACAATGCCTCCTCGTCGTGTGCCATGCCATGAGACTCCCGAACAAGCTCTACAACGAATGATAGCCACCGCCGTGGAAGCGGCCATGGCCGATCACTCCTCCAACAATAACAACAACCACAACAACAACAACAACAATGGAGCCGGTAACTCAAACGAAGGGTGCTCCTACAAATCCTTCATGGGGTGCAAACCTCACACTTTTGATGGAACCGGGGGACCGGTCGTGCTCACCCGATGGTTTGAGCAAACGGAAGCCGTCTTTAGCATAAGCGGTTGTCGAGACCAAGACAAGGTCAAATATTCCACCCACACCTTTGCCGGTATTGCCCTCACGTGGTGGAACACGTATGTACAATCGGTGGGTACCGATGAAGCTCACGCCCTCTCTTGGGCCGATTTGAGAGAGAGAATGATCGTCGAATTTTTCCCTCGTGAAGAAACCCGAAAGCTCGAACAAGAGCTAAGGACTTTAAAGGCGGTCGGAAACGATCTCAAGGCCTACAATCAACGATGCGCCGAGCTATCCTTGATGTGTCCCAACCTCGTGAACCCCGAATCTCAAAGGGTTGAACTCTATATGGATGGTCTTCCAAAGAGCATCAAACAAGGAGTGATGTCATCCAAACCCGCTAACCTACAACAAGCTTTGAACATGGCCCGCCAATTGATCGAAACGGTTGACGAAATCGTAGTTCCGGCACCTAAGGCCGAGGATAAATCGGGCGGCAACAAAAGAAAATGGGAAGCCCCCCAATCAAGCAACAACTACAACAACTTCACCAAAAAGCTTTTCACCTCCGACGCCAAGAAAAGTTATGGCGGAAATAAACCATTTTGCAACAAATGCCACAAACACCACTATGGTGAATGTAGCAATCTATTTTGCCACCGGTGCCAAAGGGGTGGTCATGTGGCCAACGATTGTAGAAGTGCCGCCCCCGTCGCTCAAAAGGTGCCCAATGCACCAAAATCGGGTACTTGTTATGAATGTGGCCAAACGGGTCATTTTAGAAATGCGTGTCCGAAGAAGAAAACCAACACCAACACGCGCGGACGAGCTTTCAACATCAACACCGAGGAAGCCCGAGATGACAATGAATTAGTCACGGGTACGTTTCTCCTCAACAACACTTATGTTACTTGTTTATTCGATTCGGGTGCCGATAAGAGTTTTGTATCCAAGACTTTGACTCATTCTTTTAATACTCCACCACTTCCACTAGATACCACTTATACCATTGAAGTGGCCAACGGAAAACTATTGAGTGCCGACACATATTACCGGGGGTGTACGTTAAACATTTTGGGTAATGAGTTTAAAATTGACTTGATACCCATGGAACTAGGAAGTTTCGATGTAATAATCGGTATGAATTGGCTAGCCAAAACGAAATCTCACATCCTTTGTGATCTTAACACAATTCGAATTCCTATCGAGAATGGTGAACCTTTGATCGTCTATGGCGATAAGAGTTGCACCGGACTCAACCTCGTTTCATGCATTAAAGTTAGAAAACTACTCTATAAGGGTTGTTTTGCGATCCTTGCTCACGTTAAGAAAGTCGAGTCCGATGAGAAGCACATCGATGATGTGCCAATTGTTAGTGACTATTCCGATGTATTTCCCGACGAATTGCCGGGTCTTCCACCTCATCGACCGGTTGAATTCCAAATCAATCTTATTCCGGGAGCTGCACCCATAGCACGTGCACCATATAGACTCGCTCCATCCGAAATGCAAGAATTGCAAAGTCAAATCCAAGAACTACTTGATCGTGGTTTTATCCAACCTAGCCATTCACCTTGGGGCGCTCCGATTTTGTTTGTTAAAAAGAAAGACGGATCCCTACGAATGTGCATTGATTATCGTGAACTAAACAAATTGACGGTTAAAAACCGATATCCTCTTCCTCGCATCGATGACCTCTTTGATCAACTACAAGGGTCTTGTGTATATTCAAAAAATCGATCTCCGCTCGGGTTATCATCAATTGAGGGTTAAGGGGGAAGATGTCTCCAAAACCGCTTTCCGAACTCGTTATGGTAGTTATGAATTTCTTGTAATGCCATTTGGTCTCACTAACGCACCGGCGGTGTTCATGGATCTTATGAACCGCGTGTGCAAACCGTATCTTGACAAATTCGTTATCGTGTTCATCGATGATATTTTAGTCTATTCAAAAAGCGAAGAAGAACACGAGGAACACCTCCGACTTGTGCTTGAACTTTTAAGACAAGAACAACTCTATGCCAAATTCTGCAAGTGTGAATTTTGGTTAAAGGAAGTTCAATTTCTTGGTCATGTTGTAAGTGACCAAGGTATTAAAGTCGATCCAACGAAAATTGAAGCCATTAGTAAATGGGAGACTCCCACTACTCCTACTCACATTCGTCAATTCTTGGGTCTCGCCGGATACTACCGTAGATTCATCAAGGATTTTTCTTTGGTTGCTCGTCCTCTAACCGCTTTAACTCACAAGGGAAAGAAATTCAATTGGGCGACCGAACAAGAATCCGCATTTCAAATCTTGAAAACAAAGCTAACCACCGCTCCTATCTTGTCACTTCCCGAAGGCAATGACGATTTTGTTTTGTATTGCGACGCCTCGAAACATGGTTTTGGGTGTGTGTTGATGCAACGAACGAAAGTCATTTCTTATGCTTCTCGACAACTCAAAATTCATGAACGAAACTACCCGACACATGATCTCGAACTCAGAGCCGTTGTCTTTGCACTTAAAATGTGGAGACACTATCTTTATGGAACCAAGAGTACTATCTTTACCGATCACAAAAGTCTCCAACACATCTTCGACCAAAAGCAACTAAACATGAGACAACGAAGGTGGATTGAAACCTTAAACGATTACGATTGCGAGCTTCGTTACCATCCCGGGAAGGCAAATGTAGTAGCCGATGCCTTAAGTCGAAAAGAAAGAGCGGTGCCTCTTCGTGTCCGAGGCTTAAACATCACCATCCACACAAACCTTAATAGCCAAATTCGGGTAGCCCAAGATGAGGCTCTCAAGGATGAAAACCTTTCACATGAGCTCTTGAACATTCTCGTCTCTCGATTCGAAATTAGGGAGACCGGACTCCGATATTACGCCGGAAGGATTTGGGTGCCTAGTTATGGGGACCTACGAAGCCTTATTTTAGATGAAGCCCATAAGTCACGATACTCGATTCACCCCGGTGCCAATAAGATGTACCACGACCTTAAACAACTATATTGGTGGCCGAACATCAAAAGGGACGTAGCTACTTATGTTTCCAAGTGTTTGACATGTTCCAAAGTCAAAGCCGAACACCAAAGACCGTCCGGATTACTTCAACAACCCGAAATCCCGCAATGGAAGTGGGAAAGAATAACAATGGATTTTATCACCAAACTACCAAAACCGACGGGCGGTTATGATACCATTTGGGTTATTGTTGACCGTCTCACCAAATCCGCACACTTTCTCTCCATGAAGGAGACCGACAAAATGGAGAAACTTGCACGACTTTATATCAAGGAGATCGTAGCCCGACACGGTGTACCTTTATCGATTATCTCCGACCGAGATGGCTGTTTTGTTTCTAGATTTTGGCGTACCTTGCAAGAAGCGTTGGGAACGCGTTTAGACATGAGCACCGCATATCATCCTCAAACCGATGGACAAAGCGAACGTACAATTCAAACCTTAGAGGACATGTTACGAGCTTGCATGGTTGATTTTGGAAAAGCTTGGGACAAGCACTTACCTCTCGCCGAGTTCTCTTACAACAATAGTTATCACGCGAGTATAAAAGCCGCCCCATTCGAAGCATTATATGGCCGAAAATGCCGTTCTCCTCTTTGTTGGGCCGAAGTAGGCGACGTACAAATCACCGGACCCGAACTCATTCACGAAACCACCGAAAAGATCGTTCAAATTTGAGATAGGCTTCGGACGGCCCGGAGTCGTCAAAAGTGCTATACCGACAAAAGACGCAACGACCTTGAATTTCAAGTCGGTGACCGCGTCATGCTAAAAGTCGCACCTTGGAAAGGTGTAATCCATTTTGGGAAACGCGGGAAGCTAAATCCGTGGTATATTGGTCCTTTCGAAATCTTGGAGCGTATTGGAACCGTTGCTTATCGTTTAGATCTTCCGCCTCAATTGAACTCCGTTCATCCTACCTTCCATGTATCTAACTTGAAAAAGTATCTTGCCGAACCCGATATCGTCATCCCTCTCGAGGAACTTACTATTGATGACAAACTTTATTTTGTGGAGGAACCGGTTGAAATTGTGGACACCTCCGTCAAGACATTGAAACAAAGCCGAATCCCGATTGTTAAAGTCAGTTGGAACGCCAAAAGGGGACCCGAGTTTACTTGGGAAAGGCAAGATCAAATGCAAAAGAAATACCCTCATTTATTCCCGGCTCCGGAAACGCAATATCCCGAGGAAGAAACAACGACTACTACGCCTACTTAAATTTTGGGACGAAATTTCTTTTAAGGAGTAGGTAATGTAACATCCCGCCTTTTTCTGTTTACTTTTCCGTTTAATTATATAAAGTCCGTTATATGATTATGACATCCCTCGTTAATACGCGTTTTAAAATATCTCGTTTAGGTAATTCACGCACCCGCAACCGAACTAGAGGGACCATTGTTGCCAAGAGAGCAAAGAGGTGACTAGGTCAACTAGTCAACCCTTCACTCTCATCCATCCATTTATTTCCTTTTCTTTTTCCATTTTCTCTAATACTTTCACCAAATCTCTCAAACACCACTTCAAGGATTCATCATCCAAATCAAATCGAGCAAGCATCCATCTAAACAAATTGCATATTCGGAATCCTCTCATCTTCCTCTTCGATTCCATACCGATTTCATCAAGTTTGGGTAACTTTCTAAAATCACTAGATTTTGTGTTCTTGATGTTTTTAACTTATAAAGTTGTTAATTAGTGTCTATGGCTCAAGTCTAACATGATTATATGATTTATATGCTCGATTTCGTTATTTGAAATAACTAGCATGAACATAAACTTTGGTGTGTTTGATTTGGAAATTTGGTTGCTTAAATGTTGTTGTTATGGTAAAGTGCAAGTATTAAATGTGTTACTAGTAGCACTAGCTTCAATTTGATGTGTAGGTTGTTTTAGAAAACTTCATAAACTTGATTATTGGTTTTGGTGGATCTGGGTTAGGGTTTGATGAACTTGAAATGAACTTTTGATGCTTTGAATGACATGAAATGTTATTTGTAAGTGTTAGGTTGTATTGTATGCTTGATCACCTTCGAAACGGCATATCATTCATGTAAATTGGTTGCCGAATCATCGAATTTCATTTATGAACTTGAGTGCATTTAATGAGGAGCTTTGAATGTGGTTTTGGTTGTTGTAAAAGTAAATGTGATGGATGAAATGTGTTTAGTTGTTTTCCTTGTCAAAATACCTTTCCGATGATATAAGATACATACTTTGGTTGTTTGCGAGTCATAAATGGTGGTTGGTTGAAGTTAGGTTCGTGCATAAAACTTAAAAACTGCCAGAATTCTCTGCACAGGTAATGGCGCGGCGCGCCATATACCCGCGCGGCGCGCCAAAGTGGTCTGTCCAACTTTGTCAATTTTTGAATAATGTTTGCTATGCTACGCACCTCCGATTCACACGTAACTTGTTCTAACATGCTCATACATGATTAAAAACCTCAGAAAAATAGTTCGGGACCCGACCCGAACGTGTTGACTTTTTCGTTGACTTTGACCGACCAAAGTTTGACTTTTTGTCAAACTTAACCAAATGATTATGCAACCTTCCTAACTTGTTTCTATACTTGTATCTTGCATGAAACTTGACAATTTGATTTCACATGCTACATAATCGAGTCGTAACGAGCCGTAGGACTAATTGAACATCTTTGACCTATCGTGTTTACCGTTATTGATACGACCTATTTGTTTAGGTCAAGACTAGCACTATCCTTCGCACACGTTACTTTGTGAAGTACTTTTCATACGTGCAATCAAGGTGAGATCATAGTCCCATCTTTCAAACAACTTTTATGCTTTAAACTATGGGATGAGAAACATATACATATCATACTTTTATACATTGAACACAAGTACGAAAACGAACATTCCACGTACGGGTTTGAACAAAAAGCCTCAATTCAATTATCATTAGTTACACTTGCAGGGTGTAAACGTGAACTTATATTATGTGATCACATGGGCTTGACGAGCCTCATTCGGACGGTTCGCTACCGTTAGCGGATGAAATATATTTTCGGGTCTAGTGTATGTTCTAACACTACGCAAAGGGTGCAAAACAGTTAAGTTTGATAATTGGGTGCCCGCGAAACAATATAACAACTTTGGAATGCAAATGATTTTGATAATCATATTATATTAAATCTTGTGTTTCAAATGCAACGTTTACTAAAACACCTATGATTTCACCAACGTTTTCGTTGACAGTTTTCTATATGTTTTCTCAGGTCCTTGAAAGCTACTTGATACATGCTTCCGCACTCTTTTTGATACTTGCTTGGATGTCGAGTATACATGCATAGTTGGAGCGTCTTTTGACTACTTTAAATTGTGTCGCATAGGTTTCATTCGTACGTTAAACATTGTAATGTAACTAGTCTTTGAACTACATTTGTAAACTTGAAACATCCTTTTACTTATGAAATAGATGCGACATATTTTGGTCAAACGTCATGATAAAGACTTATGAATACGCTACGGGACCGAAGTAGTCGGCGCCGTCAATCATGATTTGGTCGGGTCGCTACAGATGGTATCAGAGCGTTGGTTGTAGGGATTTAGAGTTCATTGGTGTCAACCCCGAGTCATAGGGTACATTGGTGAGTCTAGACTACAACCGGCATATAGACTTGAAGTAGGAATTACTTGACTACTTGTGCATCTTACTCGAACTCGTCTATCACATCAAATTCTTATTCAATCTTAATCCCACGTTACTTAATTTAATTGACGCGCCACCTTGACTATATGAATTAGTGTCGAATGCACATATGAATTAGGGTAATATGATTTCCGGGATTATATTACGGTGACTCATATGAACATTCCGACATTATGACATAAAGAATTTAAGGCGAGTCAAGGAAAATTTTTCTCTATCCTTATTCCATATCACGGTTAGTATTATTAAGAATAATAATCAACGGTATTCTTGTGTTTTGAAGGAACAATGCCTCCTCGTCGTGTGCCATGCCATGAGACTCCCGAACAAGCTCTACAACGAATGATAGCCACCGCCGTGGAAGCGGCCATGGCCGATCACTCCTCCAACAATAACAACAACCACAACAACAACAACAACAATGGAGCCGGTAACTCAAACGAAGGGTGCTCCTACAAATCCTTCATGGGGTGCAAACCTCACACTTTTGATGGAACCGGGGGACCGGTCGTGCTCACCCGATGGTTTGAGCAAACGGAAGCCGTCTTTAGCATAAGCGGTTGTCGAGACCAAGACAAGGTCAAATATTCCACCCACACCTTTGCCGGTATTGCCCTCACGTGGTGGAACACGTATGTACAATCGGTGGGTACCGATGAAGCTCACGCCCTCTCTTGGGCCGATTTGAGAGAGAGAATGATCGTCGAATTTTTCCCTCGTGAAGAAACCCGAAAGCTCGAACAAGAGCTAAGGACTTTAAAGGCGGTCGGAAACGATCTCAAGGCCTACAATCAACGATGCGCCTAGCTATCCTTGATGTGTCCCAACCTCGTGAACCCCGAATCTCAAAGGGTTGAACTCTATATGGATGGTCTTCCAAAGAGCATCAAACAAGGAGTGATGTCATCCAAACCCGCTAACCTACAACAAGCTTTGAACATGGCCCGCCAATTGATCGAAACGGTTGACGAAATCGTAGTTCCGGCACCTAAGGCCGAGGATAAATCGGGCGGCAACAAAAGAAAATGGGAAGCCCCCCAATCAAGCAACAACTACAACAACTTCACCAAAAAGCTTTTCACCTCCGACGCCAAGAAAAGTTATGGCGGAAATAAACCATTTTGCAACAAATGCCACAAACACCACTATGGTGAATGTAGCAATCTATTTTGCCACCGGTGCCAAAGGGGTGGTCATGTGGCCAACGATTGTAGAAGTGCCGCCCCCGTCGCTCAAAAGGTGCCCAATGCACCAAAATCGGGTACTTGTTATGAATGTGGCCAAACGGGTCATTTTAGAAATGCGTGTCCGAAGAAGAAAACCAACACCAACACGCGCGGACGAGCTTTCAACATCAACACCGAGGAAGCCCGAGATGACAATGAATTAGTCACGGGTACGTTTCTCCTCAACAACACTTATGTTACTTGTTTATTCGATTCGGGTGCCGATAAGAGTTTTGTATCCAAGACTTTGACTCATTCTTTTAATACTCCACCACTTCCACTAGATACCACTTATACCATTGAAGTGGCCAACGGAAAACTATTGAGTGCCGACACATATTACCGGGGGTGTACGTTAAACATTTTGGGTAATGAGTTTAAAATTGACTTGATACCCATGGAACTAGGAAGTTTCGATGTAATAATCGGTATGAATTGGCTAGCCAAAACGAAATCTCACATCCTTTGTGATCTTAACACAATTCGAATTCCTATCGAGAATGGTGAACCTTTGATCGTCTATGGCGATAAGAGTTGCACCGGACTCAACCTCGTTTCATGCATTAAAGTTAGAAAACTACTCTATAAGGGTTGTTTTGCGATCCTTGCTCACGTTAAGAAAGTCGAGTCCGATGAGAAGCACATCGATGATGTGCCAATTGTTAGTGACTATTCCGATGTATTTCCCGACGAATTGCCGGGTCTTCCACCTCATCGACCGGTTGAATTCCAAATCAATCTTATTCCGGGAGCCGCACCCGTAGCACGTGCACCATATAGACTCGCTCCATCCGAAATGCAAGAATTGCAAAGTCAAATCCAAGAACTACTTGATCGTGGTTTTATCCAACCTAGCCATTCACCTTGGGGCGCTCCGATTTTGTTTGTTAAAAAGAAAGACGGATCCCTACGAATGTGCATTGATTATCGTGAACTAAACAAATTGACGGTTAAAAACCGATATCCTCTTCCTCGCATCGATGACCTCTTTGATCAACTACAAGGGTCTTGTGTATATTCAAAAAATCGATCTCCGCTCGGGTTATCATCAATTGAGGGTTAAGGGGGAAGATGTCTCCAAAACCGCTTTCCGAACTCGTTATGGTAGTTATGAATTTCTTGTAATGCCATTTGGTCTCACTAACGCACCGGCGGTGTTCATGGATCTTATGAACCGCGTGTGCAAACCGTATCTTGACAAATTCGTTATCGTGTTCATCGATGATATTTTAGTCTATTCAAAAAGCGAAGAAGAACACGAGGAACACCTCCGACTTGTGCTTGAACTTTTAAGACAAGAACAACTCTATGCCAAATTCTGCAAGTGTGAATTTTGGTTAAAGGAAGTTCAATTTCTTGGTCATGTTGTAAGTGACCAAGGTATTAAAGTCGATCCAACGAAAATCGAAGCCATTAGTAAATGGGAGACTCCCACTACTCCTACTCACATTCGTCAATTCTTGGGTCTCGCTGGATACTATCGTAGATTCATCAAGGATTTTTCTCTGGTTGCTCGTTCTCTAACCGCTTTAACTCACAAGGGAAAGAAATTCAATTGGGCGACCGAACAAGAATCCGCATTTCAAATCTTGAAAACAAAGCTAACCACCGCTCCTATCTTGTCACTTCCCGAAGGCAATGACGATTTTGTTGTGTATTGCTACACCTCGAAACATGGTTTTGGGAGTGTGTTGATGCAACGAACGAAAGTCATTTCTTATGCTTCTCGACAACTCAAAATTCATGAACGAAACTACACGACACATGATCTCGAACTCGGAGCCGTTGTCTTTGCACTTAAAATGTGGAGACACTATCTTTATGGAACCAAGAGTACTATCTTTACCGATCACAAAAGTCTCCAACACATCTTCGACCAAAAGCAACTAAACATGAGACAACGAAGGTGGATTGAAACCTTAAACGATTACGATTGCGAGCTTCGTTACCATCCCGGGAAGGCAAATGTAGTAGCCGATGCCTTAAGTCGAAAAGAAAGAGCGGTGCCTCTTCGTGTCCGAGGCTTAAACATCACCATCCACACAAACCTTAATAGCCAAATTCGGGTAGCCCAAGATGAGGCTCTCAAGGATGAAAACCTTTCACACGAGCTCTTGAACATTCTCGTCTCTCGATTCGAAATTAGGGAGACCGGACTCTGATATTACGCCGGAAGGATTTGGGTGCCTAGTTATGGGGACCTACGAAGCCTTATTTTAGATGAAGCCCATAAGTCACGATACTCGATTCACCCCGGTGCCAATAAGATGTACCACGACCTTAAATAACTATATTGCTGGCCGAACATCAAAAGGGACGTAGCTACTTATGTTTCCAAGTGTTTGACATGTTCCAAAGTCAAAGCCGAACACCAAAGACCGTCCGGATTACTTCAACAACCCGAAATCCCGCAATGGTAGTGGGAAAGAATAACAATGGATTTTATCACCAAAATACCAAAAACGACGGGCGGTTATGATACCATTTGGGTTATTGTTGACCGTCTCACCAAATCCGCACACTTTCTCGCCATGAAGGAGACCGACAAAATGGAGAAACTTGCACGAATTTATATCAAGGAGATTCTAGCCCGACACAGTGTACCTTTATCGATTATCTCCGACCGAGATGGCCGTTTTGTTTCTAGATTTTGGCGTACCTTGCAAGAAGCGTTGGGAACGCGTTTAGACATGAGCACCGCATATCATCCTCAAACCGATGGACAAAGCGAACGTACAATTCAAACCTTAGAGGACATGTTACGAGCTTGCGTGGTTGATTTTGGAAAAGCTTGGGACAAGCACTTACCTCTCGCCGAGTTCTCTTACAACAATAGTTATCACGCGAGTATAAAAGCCGCCCCATTCGAAGCATTATATGGCCGAAAATGCCGTTCTCCTCTTTGTTGGGCCGAAGTAGGTGACGTACAAATCACCGGACCTGAACTCATTCACGAAACCACCGAAAAGATCGTTCAAATCCGAGATAGGCTTCGGACGGCCCGGAGTCGTCAAAAGTGCTATACCGAAAAAAGACGCAACGACCTAGAATTTCAAGTCGGTGACCGCGTCATGCTAAAAGTCGCACCTTGGAAAGGTGTAATCCATTTTGGGAAACGCGGGAAGCTAAATCCGCGGTATATTGGTCCTTTCGAAATCTTGGAGCGTATTGGAACCGTTGCTTATCGTTTAGATCTTCCGCCTCAATTGAACTCCGTTCATCCTACCTTCCATGTATCTAACTTGAAAAAGTGTCTTGCCGAACCCGATATCGTCATCCCTCTCGAGGAACTTACTATTGATGACAAACTTCATTTTGTGGAGGAACCGGTTGAAATTGTGGACACCTCAAGACATTGAAACAAAGCCGAATCCCGATTGTTAAAGTCCATTGGAACGCCAAAAGGGGACCCGAGTTTACTTGGGAAAGGCAAGATCAAATGCAAAAGAAATACCCTCATTTATTCCCAGCTCCGGAAACGCAATACCCCGAGGAAGAAACAACGACTACTACGCCTACTTAAATTTTGGGACGAAATTTCTTTTAAGGAGTAGGTAATGTAACATCCCGCCTTTTTCTGTTTACTTTTCCGTTTAATTATATAAAGTCCGTTATATGATTATGACATCCCTCGTTAATACGCGTTTTAAAATATCTCGTTTAGGTAATTCACGCACCCGCAACCGAACTAGAGGGACCATTGTTGCCAAGAGAGCAAAGAGGTGACTAGGTCAACTAGTCAACCCTTCACTCTCATCCATCCATTTATTTCCTTTTCTTTTTCCATTTTCTCTAATACTTTCACCAAATCTCTCAAACACCACTTCAAGGATTCATCATCCAAATCAAATCGAGCAAGCATCCATCTAAACAAATTGCATATTCGGAATCCTCTCATCTTCCTCTTCGATTCCATACCGATTTCATCAAGTTTGGGTAACTTTCTAAAATCACTAGATTTTGTGTTCTTGATGTTTTTAACTTATAAAGTTGTTAATTAGTGTCTATGGCTCAAGTCTAACATGATTATATGATTTATATGCTCGATTTCGTTATTTGAAATAACTAGCATGAACATAAACTTTGGTGTGTTTGATTTGGAAATTTGGTTGCTTAAATGTTGTTGTTATGGTAAAGTGCAAGTATTAAATGTGTTACTAGTAGCACTAGCTTCAATTTGATGTGTAGGTTGTTTTAGAAAACTTCATAAACTTGATTATTGGTTTTGGTGGATTTGGGTTAGGGTTTGATGAACTTGAAATTAACTTTTGATGCTTTGAATGACATGAAATGTTATTTGTAAGTGTTAGGTTGTATTGTATGCTTGATCACCTTCGAAACGGCATATCATTCATGTAAATTGGTTGCCGAATCATCGAATTTCATTTATGAACTTGAGTGCATTTAATGAGGAGCTTTGAATGTGGTTTTGGTTGTTGTAAAAGTAAATGTGATGGATGAAATGTGTTTAGTTGTTTTCCTTGTCAAAATACCTTTCCGATGATATAAGATACATACTTTGGTTGTTTGCGAGTCATAAATGGTGGTTGGTTGAAGTTAGGTTC
Organism: Rutidosis leptorrhynchoides; assembly: GCF_046630445.1. Classification (NCBI taxonomy): domain Eukaryota; kingdom Viridiplantae; phylum Streptophyta; class Magnoliopsida; order Asterales; family Asteraceae; genus Rutidosis; species Rutidosis leptorrhynchoides. Next base: position 378,962,144 of record NC_092338.1, read on the forward strand.
GTGCATAAAACTTAAAAACTGCCAGAATTCTCTGCACAGGTAATGGCGCGGCGCGCCATATACCCGCGCGGCGCGCCAAAGTGGTCTGTCCAACTTTGTCAATTTTTGAATAATGTTTGCTATGCTACGCACCTCCGATTCACACGTAACTTGTTCTAACATGCTCATACATGATTAAAAACCTCAGAAAAATAGTTCGGGACCCGACCCGAACGTGTTGACTTTTTCGTTGACTTTGACCGACCAAAGTTTGACTTTTTGTCAAACTTAACCAAATGATTATGCAACCTTCCTAACTTGTTTCTATACTTGTATCTTGCATGAAACTTGACAATTTGATTTCACATGCTACATAATCGAGTCGTAACGAGCCGTAGGACTAATTGAACATCTTTGACCTATCGTGTTTACCGTTATTGATACGACCTATTTGTTTAGGTCAAGACTAGCACTATCCTTCGCACACGTTACTTTGTGAAGTACTTTTCATACGTGCACTCAAGGTGAGATCATAGTCCCATCTTTCAAACAACTTTTATGCTTTAAACTATGGGATGAGAAACATATACGTATCATACTTTTATACATTGAACACAAGTACGAAAACGAACATTCCACGTACGGGTTTGAACAAAAAGCCTCAATTCAATTATCATTAGTTACACTTGCAGGGTGTAAACGTGAACTTATATTATGTGATCACATGGGCTTGACGAGCCTCATTCGGACGGTTCGCTACCGTTAGCGGATGAAATATATTTTCGGGTCTAGTGTATGTTCTAACACTACGCAAAGGGTGCAAAACAGTTAAGTTTGATAATTGGGTGCCCGCGAAACAATATAACAACTTTGGAATGCAAATGATTTTGATAATCATATTATATTAAATCTTGTGTTTCAAATGCAACGTTTACTAAAACACCTATGATTTCACCAACGTTTTCGTTGACAGTTTTCTATATGTTTTCTCAGGTCCTTGAAAGCTACTTGATACATGCTTCCGCACTCTTTTTGATACTTGCTTGGATGTCGAGTATACATACATAGTTGGAGCGTCTTTTGACTACTTTAAATTGTGTCGCATAGGTTTCATTCGTACGTTAAACATTGTAATGTAACTAGTCTTTGAACTACATTTGTAAACTTGAAACATCCTTTTACTTATGAAATAGATGCGACATATTTTGGTCAAACGTCATGATAAAGACTTATGACCACGCTACGGGACCGAAGTAGTCGGCGCCGTCAATCATGATTTGGTCGGGTCGCTACATTTATAACATGAACACAATAGTCCTTCAGCTGGCTTTGCATCCATAGTACTTGAGCAGTACAGCTACCAGCAGAAACATATTCTGCTTCAGCAGTGGATGTGGACATAGTATTTTGCTTTTTGCTTGTCCAGTTGACTAGCCTACCACCCAGTAACTGGCAACCACCAGTGGTACTTTTCCTTTCTATCTTACACCCTGCAAAGTCAACATCTGAATACCCAATTAGCTCAAAATCCTGGTCTTTGGGATACCAAAGTCCACGTTTAGCAGTACCTTTCAGACACCTAAATATCCTTTTTACTGCTAGCAAATGTGACTCTTTAGGATCAACTTGATATCTAGCACAGAGACAAGTGGAAAACATAATATCTGGTCTGCTGGCTGTGAGATAAAGTAGGGACCCAATCATACCTCTATATTAAGTGATATTGACTGGTTCACCATTGGGATCAGCATCAATTTTGATAGATGCTGCCATTGGAGTCCCTATATCTTTTAAACAGGTCAGACCAAATTTCTTTAACATATCTTTGATATATTTATCTTGACTTATAAAAATTCCATCATCAAGTTATTTAATTTGCAAACCTAAAAAGTATTGAAAATCTCTTTGTAAGCTCATTTCATATGTCTTTGACATAAGTTTTGAAAAATCTTGACAATGTTTCTCATTTTTAGATCCATAAATAATATCATCCACATATATCTGTACCAGCAAGAGATCACCATCTATCTCTTTTGAGAATAGAGTGGTATCAATTGTTCCAACTTTAAAACCTATACCAGTGAGATACACATGAAGTGTCTCATACCATGCTCTTGGTGCCTGTTTTAGGCCATATAGAGCTTTGTCTAACTTGTAGACATGGTCTGGATATTTACTGCTTACAAAACTAGGAGGCTGTTTGCCATAGACTTCTTCTTGCAGCTTCCTATTTAGAAACGCAGACTTAACATCCATCTGGAATACCCTAAAGTTCATCTTAGCAGCATATGCCAAGAACAATCTAATAGCTTCCATCCTAGCCACTGGTGCATATGTCTCTCAATAATCTAATCCTTCTTCCTATTTGAAGCCCTGAGCTACCAATCTAGCTTTATTTCTGATCACAATCCCATCTTCATCCATCTTATTCTTGAAAACCCACTTGGTACCAATGATCTTTTTAGTTTCATCATCAGGTTGAGGTACCAAAGTCCAAACCTTATTCCTATCAAACTGTGACACCGCTAAATTTATTTTTTTAAACACATATACGTGGTGGAAGCATTAATTAAATAATCACAATTTACACTTACCAGTGTCACGTGACAACATATAAAATACATATTTTAGAAGGAAGAGACATAAATGTATGATGTTTACAAAAAAACACATTTTAACTAAGTAAAATCACATCAGAGTTGACTCCTATCAAACACAACATTCACATGCCCGTCTTTTCCCCAAAATGCATCATTTACAAAAGCTAACAACCTGTAGGGAAGAGATGGAGGGGAATTAGCACGAAGCTAAGTGAGTACGACTAACTACATGCAATAGTATACAGGAACCGTCATACTAATCATGTCACAAAGGCTAACAAACAAACATCACCCAAGTGCCGTCTACAGAGACTCTGGCGGCTCGGCCAAACCATTAACCACCAGGTGATCAGACTGGGGCTTACCAGAAGTTCCTCCACCACCATGTGTATATATATAATCCACACACGACACACGCGTCATTCACATATATATACACCTCGGTTGTCTAGGCTACCACGTGAGGATCCCAACCCGCAAGTTAATCTCTCCTACCAAGGCTACCACACAATAGGGACGCACTGGGCTCCAGCAGACAAGCATCAACTAACATACAGTCATCATAACAAATTAACTAACCACAACATTAAGTATATCTAACAAGCATGGCAATCATAATATAACATGCTACTCTATACTATATACTCCAGTTAGTCCCACTCACCAATTACCAGCAACCAGCTCAGATAATTTACTACTGAGCGACTTCCTTATCCTTATCACCTAAACATAAGGCAAATCAAGTTAGTTACTGTCCATTAACATCAAATAACACAGTACAGAAATTTTTGTATCAAAAAGCGTCCGCTAAAATTTTTTGCTTAACACTTGTGCACTTTCAAAATTTACATCCTGATCATCAAAATATAAACGGGCAGCATAACAGCTAAAAATCAACACTTAGTAAAATATTTCTCTGCCAAAGACACTCGGTCGACTGTCATAGACAGTCGGCCTACTGTCTATACTCACTCGGCAGAGTGTCTAGTCACTCGGTCGATGGTCTCTCACAGACACACTCGGTCGTGGGTCATACACACTCGGTCGATGGTCGAGTCGGTCAGTCGAGTGTCAGGAGACACTCGACCGACTGTGTTTATCTGCAGAAGCTGAAGACAAAGTGACGAGTTTCACCCAAATTCATCCAATTCTTGCTCTAGAGCTCCATTACAACCTTAAAACTAACCAAATCGAAGACACTAAACATGTAGAAACATAAACCTACAAGATTAGACTCAAACAACATCAAATCTAACCATTTTGACCCAAATTACACACTTTGTAAAACCTAACACAAAAACCCAAATTTCTCAAAGATTAAATCATGAAATGCTATGATTCTTACCTTGATAGAATTAGTAAAACACAAGGAACAAGATAATGTAAATGATTTGAGCTCTAAAACAAGAACTAAAGATTAGGGTTTGATTAGGTGAAAGAGATGAAGGTACGGTGTTTGAGAAGAAAAGTCTAGAAATGGAAAGAAGGACACAGCTCTAGCCAATTAATTGGGTTTTATTTCCCACACTGTGCAACACACGGGTATTTATCAGTTATCTGATATCTTTCATACGTCATTTGGCAATCCAAACGAAATCCAAATTAAATAAATAAACCTGTTCTGTGACCCTTGTCACAAACTGGTCCTAACCACATCATTATTTAATAGTAAATATTAAATAAAAATAAAAGCATATAATAACACAATACTAACTTAAGGGAAATTTTGTAATCTTACAGCTAGGCCCGATTGAGGATGTTACAAATCTACCCCCTTAAGAAGATTCCGTCCTCGAAATCTGGTCAAAGTCAAACAACTGGGGATAGCGCGCCCTCATTAACTCCTCGGTTTCCCACGTCAAGTTAGAACCTAAACTGTGCTGCCACTCCACTAACACCATTGGAATCTGTTTCTTTCTTAGCTTTGTTACCTTTTTGCCTACTATTCGAATTGGCTCTTCTACTAACTTCTTACTTAAATCCACTTTCAAATCCTTCAGCGGAAGAATCAAACTTTCGTCGTCTACTTTACACTTCCTCAAATAACACACATTGAACATGTTGTGGATTCCTGCTAACTCTGAAGGAAGATCTAAAACAACAGTTTGATCATTCAAAATTTCTTTGATTGAAAATGGCCCAATAAACCTTGGTGCTAACTTACCACGTTTGCCAAATCTGATGACCCCTTTCCAAGGTGAAACCTTCAAGTAAACACGATCACCCACATTAAAAATTACCGGACGTCTATGCGGATCACCATACATCTTTTTGTCGGTCTCTGGCTGCTTTTAATTTCTCACGTGCAATTTCGACCTTTTCTGTGGTTATCTGAACAATTTCGGGACCTGCAAATTGTTTCTCACCTACTTCTAACCAACAGGTAGGAGTTATGCACTTGCGACCATACAACATTTGATAAGTCGGCATTCTGATACTCGAATGATATGAATTGTTGTAAGCAAACTCTATCAATGGAAGATGCGAATCTCAAGAACAACCATATTCTAAGACATACGCTCTCAACATGTCTTCTAACGTTTGAATTATTCGTTCACTCTAACCGTCTGTTTGTGGATGATAAGCTGTACTTAGATTCACACGCGTGCCCAGATTCTGTTGTAAACTGTTTCAAAAGTTTGATACAAACCTAGTATCTCTGTCGGAAACTATTAACATCGGTACACCATGTCGACTAACGATCTCTTTCAAGTACAATTCGGCTAAATCACTCAACGAAGCGGTTTCACGAGTAGCTAAAAAGTGAGCACTCTTTGTTAAACGATCCATTATCACCCAGATCATGTCGTGATCCTTCTGGGTTCGGGGTAACTTAGTTACAAAATCCATCGTTATATGATCCCATTTCCAATGAGGAATTTCTAACTAACGTAGAGACCCATACGGTTTCTGATGTTCTGCTTTAACTTGCGCACAAATGTGACATTTTTCGACGAAATGTGTATATATATATATATATCTATATCTGTTGTAGTGACCCGAACTTTTCCATGTTTATATATATTAAATGAAATTTTTATTTACATGATTAAGTGTTTCCAACATTTTAAGCAATCAAACTTGTTAAGACTTGATTAATTGAAATAGGTTTCATATAGACAATTGACCACCCAAGTTGACCAGTGATTCACGAACGTTAAAACTTGTAAAAACTATATGATGACATATATATGATTATATATATAGTTAACATGGTATTATGATAAGTAAGTATCTCATTAGGTATTTTAACAATGAGTTATATACATAAAATTAAGTTTATGGAATTAAGAAACTCGAAACGATATATATAACAATTATCGTTATAACAACGTCTTACTAAATACATATGAATCATATTAAGATATTGATACACTATGTTTAATCATGATAAATGATAAGTAAACATGTCATTAAGTGTATTAACAATGTACTACATATGTAAAAACAAGACTACTAACTTAATGATTTCGAAACGAGACATATATGTAACGATTATCGTTGTAACAACATTTAACTGTATATATATATATCATACTAAGATATATTAATATATCATAATATCATGATAATGTAATAATTTAACATCTCTTTAGATATAATAAACAATGGGTTAACAACATTTAACAAGATCGTTAACCTAAAGGTTTCAAAACAACATTTACATGTAACGACTAACGATGATTTAACGACTCAGTTAAAATGTATATACATGTAGTGTTTTAATATATATTCATACACTTTTGAAAGACTTTAAGACACTTATCAAAATACTTCTAATTAACAAAAATTCTTACAATTACATCCTCGTTCAGTTTCATCAACAATTCTACTCGTATGCACCCGTATTCGTACTCGTACAATACACAGCTTTTAGATGTATGTACTATTGGTATATACACTCCAATTATTAGCTCTTAGTAGCCCATGTGAGTTACCTAACACATATGGGAACCATCATTTGGAAACTAGCATGAAATATCTCATAAAATTACAAAAATATTAGTAATCATTCATGACTTATTTACATGTAAACAAAATTACACATCCTTTATATCTAATCCATATACCTACGACCAAAAACACCTACAAACACTTTCATTCTTTAATTTTATTCATCTAATTGATCTCTCTCAAGTTCTATCTTCAAGTTCTAAGTGTTCTTCATAAATTCTATAAGTTCTAGTTTCATAAAATCAAGAATACTTCCAAGTTTGCTAGCTTACTTCCAATCTTGTAAAGTGATCATCCAACCTCAAGAAATCTTTCTTATTTACAGTAATATATCTTTCTAATACAAGGTAATACTCATATTCAAACTTTGATTCAATTTCTATAACTATAACAATCTTATTTCGAGTGGAAATCTTACTTGAACTTGTTTTCGTGTCAAGATTCTGCTTCAAGAACTTTCAAGCCATCCAAGGATCCTTTGAAGCTAGATCTATTTTTCTCATTTCTAGTAGGTTTATCCATAAAACCTGAGGTAGTAATGATGTTCATAACATCATTCGATTCATATATATATAACTACCTTATTCGAAGGTTTAAACTTGAAATCACTAGAACATAGTTTAGTTAATTCTAAACTTGTTCGCAAACAAAAGTTAATCCTTCTAACTTGACTTTTAAAATCAACTAAACACATGTTCTATATCTATATGATATGCTAACTTAATGATTTAAAACCTGGAAACACGAAAAACACCGTAAAACCGGACATACGCCGTCGTAGTAACACCGCGGGCTGTTTTGGGTTTGATAATTAAAAACTATGATAAACTTTGATTTAAAATTTGTTATTCTGGGAAAATAATTTTCTTATGAACATGAAACTATATCCAAAAATCATGGTTAAACTCAAAGTGGAAGTATGTTTTTCAAAATGGTCATCAAGACGTCGTTCTTTCGACTGAAATGACTACCTCTTACAAAAATGACTTGTAACTTATATTTCTGACTATAAATCTATACTTTTTCTATTTAGATTCATAAAATAGAGTTCAATATGAAACCATAGCAATTTGATTCACTCAAAACTGATTTAAAACGAAGAAGTTATGGGTAAAACAAGATTGGATATTTTTGCTTGTTGTAGCTACGTGAAAATTGGTAACAAATCTATATTAATCCTTTCCTAGCTAACTTATATTGTATTATACATGTATTCTAATATATTATGTAATCTTGGGATACCATAGACACGTATGCAAATATTTTGACATATCATATCGACCCATCTATATATATTATTTGGAACAACCATAGACACTCTATATGCAGTAATGTTGGAGTTAGCTATACAGGGTTGAGGTTGATTCCAAAAATATATATACTTTGAGTTGTGATCTAGCCTGAGACGTGTATACACTGGGTCATGGATTGATTCAAGATAATATATATCAATTTATTTCTGTACATCTAACTATGGACAACTAGTTGTAGGTTACTAACGAGGACATCTGACTTAATAAACTTAAAACATCAAAATGTATTAAAAGTGTTGTAAATATATTTTGAACATACTTTGATATATATGTACATATTTGTTATAGGTTCGTGAATCGACCAGTAGCCAAGTCTTACTTCCCAACGAAGTAAAAATCTGTGAAAGTGAGTTATAGTCCCACTTTTAAAATCTAATATTTTGGGATGAGAATACATGCAGTTTTATAAATATTTTATGAAATAGACACAAGTAAATGAAACTACATTATATGGGTGAATGATCAAAGCCGAATATTCCCCTTTTGCTTGGTAGCATAAGAATTATTAAACCGATCTACTAATTGACGCGAATCCTAAAGATAGATCTATTGGGCCTAACGAACCCCATCCAAAGTACCGGATGCTTTAGTACTTCGAATTCGTTTTTATCATGTCCGAAGGATTTCCCAGAATGATAGGGGATATTCTTATATGCATCTTGTTAATGTCGGTTACCAGGTGTTCACCATATGAATGATTTTTTATCTCTATGTATGGGATGTACATTGAAATATGAAATCTTGTAGTCTATTATTATGATTTGATAATATATAGGTTAAACCTATAACTCACCAACATTTTTGTTGACGTTTTAAGCATGTTTATTCTCAGGTGATTATTAAGAGCTTCCGCTGTTGCATACCAAAATAAGGACAAGATTTGGAGTCCATGCTTGTATGATATTATGTAAAAACTGCATTCAAGAAACTTATTTTTGATGTAATATATTCTTATTGTAAACCATTATGTAATGGTCATGTGTAAACGGTATATTTTAGATTATCATTATTTAATAATCTAAGTAATGCTTTTTAAACCTTTATAGATAAAATAAAGGTTATGGTTGTTTTAAAAATGAATGCAGTCTTTGAAAAACGTCTCATATAGAGGTCAAAACCTCGCGACGAAATCAATTAATATGGAACGTTTATAATCAATATGAACGGGACATTTCATCTATCTTCATTGTCGGCCACCAATATAACATTTTCAAATCTCTATACATCTTAGTACTACCCGGATGAACTGTCAATATCGATTTATGCACTTCAGTAAGGATTAAATCCCTCAAATCTCCAAGCATAGGCACCCAAATTCGGTCTTTATAGGTCTTTAATCCTCTAGAATCATTGCATAGGTCAAATTTTCTTTTGGTCATTTGCTCAGTCTCTAGGTTTTCATCATTCAATGCTACTAACTGAACGGTTTTCAATCGATCGATCAAGTCTGAAACTATCTAAATTCTCATAAATCTTACATTTTTGACTGTTTTCTTACGACTCAGAGCATCTGCGACCACATTTGCTTTACCCGGATGGTATTTAATCTCACAATCATAGTCTTTAATCAATTCTTAACATCGACGTTGACGCATATTTAATTCTTTTTGTGAAAAGATGTACTGAAGACTCTTATGATCTGTATAGATTTCACAATGTGTACCATGCAAATAGTGTCTCCAAAGCTTCAAAGCAAACACAACTGCGGTTAACTCTAAATCATGAGTAGATTAATTTCGTTCATGGTTCTTCAACTGTCGTGAAGCATACGCTATGATTTTATTTCTTTGAATCAAAACACAACCCAGACCTGGGTGTGACGCATCGCAATAAACCACAAAATCTTCTGTTCCTCTGGTAAAGCTAAAACCGGCGCTTGATATAACAACTGTATGAGAGTCTGAAAAGCCTTTTCTTGTTCATCAGTCCATCGAAAGGCTACATCTTTTCGGGTTAAATTATTCGACGGACCTACTATTTTAGAAAAATCTTTAATAAATCTGCGATAATAACCTTCTAAACCCAAAAAACTCTTAATTTCTGTCGACATTTTCGGCGAGTTCCAATTCATTACAGCTTCTATCTTAGACTGATCTACTTTGATACCATGTTCACAAATCACATGACCCAGAAACTGTACTTCTCGCAGCCAAAATTCACACTTGGAGAACTTAGCGTACAACTGTTCCTGTTTCAGAAGTTCTAGCACCAACCTCAGATGCGTAGCATGATCTTTCTCGGTTTTTGAATATAACAAGATATCATCTATGAAGACAATCACAAACTTGTCAAGATACTGACGACACACCCTGTTCTACACAGATCTTGCTGCTTCAATGAGAGTTCTGTTTCTTCTTTCTGCAACACCATTCTGTTGAGGTGTTCTCACAGCAGAAAAATTCTGTGAAATACCTTTGTCAGCACAAAATTCTTCTAAAGTAGCATTTCTGAATTCTGTACCATGATCACTTCTAAGCTGCTTCACCAGTTGCCCATTCAGTAGTTCCATTCTTTTGATAAAATTGATAATTTCATCAGCAGCTTCACTCTTTTGCTTCAAAAAGAATACCCAAGTGTATCTGGAATATTCATCAACAATCACCAGTATATACTTCTTTCCACTACAGCTGGCTATATTAACAGGACCAAAAAGATCCATATGAAGTAGGTGAAATGGTTTCTCAACAGATGAAATCTGCTTTGACTTGAATGAGGCATGGTGATGCTTCCCTTTTTCACATCCAGGACACAGTCTGTCCTTCACATAAGACATTGTGGGTAGCCCAGACACCAAAATTTTACTAGATACTAGATAACAAAGGTTGGTGAGTTCATAGTTTTAATGTTGCGCATAATCTGTATATAAAGGTGGATCACAAGATTTCAGTTGTTTTATCAAGAAACGTTTATCAAAATATTCTACAAGATTGAGCACCCTGGTAACTAAACTTTAACGTATATAATAAGTACCCCTGTTTTAACATACATGCAACCAACATGTACAATACACGTAAACCAACGTGTACTAAACTCAAATAGTATACGTCTATTTTATAGTTCAGGCTAGGGTTTCTATACCTGGAATTAAGGTTGGAGAATTCGGATCTCGGGGAGATCTCGTTTGGAAATTTCTAGGGAGATCTCGACATCTCGGAATAATCTCGGGGAGATCTCGGACGTTGACTTACGTTGACTTTATAGTTTTTTAATAAAAATATACATAAAAACATAAATATATGTATATTTATATACGTTTTTACGAGATTTCACAAAAATATCCGAGAAATGAGCGAGAAAATCTTATAAATTACGAATTTTACAAGAAAATCTTACAAATTAGCAAGAAAATCCAAAAAATAGTGACTTATACTAAGTTTGAACCCGTTGACCGAGAAATCTCGGGAGATGAACATCTCGTCTCGGTTGCCTTCTAAACACGAGATCTCGGGGGAGATCTCAGAGAGATCTCGGGAGATTTACAACACTGCCTGGAATAGACGGGGATGTCAAGCCCTATGGATCCATATACAACTATTCGTGCCCACCAGTTCTTATAACCGGCAGTTACTAGTTACCAAAACTAAGGGATTTTTGGTTCAAACTCAGTGTAGAATTTAGTATGTACTTGTGTCCATTGTGTTTAAAATAAAGTGCATGTATTCTCAGCCCAAAAATATAGATTGCAAAAGCAATTAAAAAGGGAGAAAATGAAACTCACCTTAGCAGCACATAAGGTCATTCACCGAAATGTGACCGAAACTCGAAATGCAAAATAACCGTATATCTCAACCTAGAGAACATATGTTGGTCAATACATGTCTTACAAGCTAGGTTTGGTCATGGTGTATCACAAACCTAATGCTCGAGACCGTCATACAAAAGTTAACAAAAGTCATCTCAAAAAGTCAACCTGACCCAATATGATCTTTAAATCTATACATGCTTATTATATTAACATAGTATAAGTCTTGATAGCTAAACGAATTATAGTTTATCAAACTTAAAACATTATTTATTTCAGGAGTTATATTATATTTGAATGATCATGGCAATTGAATATATTTTAACATTTCATATAGTTTTCCAATACTTGTAAAATCAGATTATAGTGTTTATAAAGATTTAAAACATGATAAGACAGTCAACTTTGACAATTGATCAACAAAACAAAACGTGCTTTATATAAAAATTTATTTACTCGATTAGTGATATCTAAAAATCCAAGTTATCAATTTCATAGACAAGTTGTTTAAATATTAATTTACAGTTTCAAACACAATTTCAATTAACGTTAACCATAATTCAGTTGACCATATCTTTTAATCCGTTCCTCGAAAACACACGATTTCTAAATGAAAAGTTATTAATTTTTCGACAGCTTTCCAACGACATGCATATCATATACCTTTTATCAATAACATATGTATCAAATTCGTGATTCATCATAAACTATCTAACGACAAAATTAAAGCATACAAGCATGCATAAACATATATATTTGAGCACTAGATATGGATACACTATTAATATATAAAAGATAAGATATAAATGCTTACGTATCAATATTGTGATTCAATATTGCAGAAAAGTACGTAGACGCAACGGAGATGATAAACACTAGGTTTGACTTGCGAACAATACCCACGAACATTACCCATAACCTCCATAGCTATAACCCATAGTTTCCTTAGCTCTATCCCGCTGTTAAAACCCATTTTGAAATAACTCGCTCATAACCTCGTCGTAGAATTTTATGTTTAATACTACTAATAATAATAAGATTAATAATATATTAATCTTAATAATAATAATAATAATAATAATAATAATAATAATAATAATAATAATAATAATAATAATAATAATAATAATAATAATAAGTGTATATATATATATATATATAGAAGTGAATGGAGTGAAACACAGAAACCGAAATCGTTCAATTTATACTACTTGGCACCTCTTACCCTCCCATGCGATTGCATGGGATTTGAGGGTCACAGCCATGCGATCGCATGGCTACTGTGGCCAGCTCATGCTCTTTTTATAGGCTAGCTTGTCGACATATTAATATTATTATATTTATAATATATAATTTATATTAATTATATGTATATTATATTATATTCTCGTGTATAGGTGACTTGTAATTTTAGTTCCGATAACTTGTACGTTGACGCTCGACTTATGTCCCGGTTCTGATTTTTCGAACGTCCTTTCGTATGCTAAGAAAACTTGTATTTTATGTCTCGCAACACGTACCTTTATTAATAAATAGACTTAAATTGCCAATAAACTATATCACTCAAAATGTAACTTGAACATTTGAGTGTTTTGGTCATTTGCTTCAATAAATCAATGCCTCGTTATTTTTCAAAGTATATTTAATAATATTTGTTTAAATCAAAACGTTTTATGACTAAGTTAATATATATATATATATATATATATATATATATATATATATATATATATATATATACGTTTTCATTTAGAATATTAAATTTATACATAATATATATGTTTGAAATATTTATCTAATAATATATTATTTAGCTTTTCAAACTAATTAAATTTCAAAGATTATTATATATAATCGTTTAAATAATAGAATTTACTATGTCGTATCACGTTTACGTTTTTGAAACAATATACATATATATATATATATATATATATATATATATATATATATATATATATATATATATATATATTTATAATATAAAGCTTTACTTAAATTCTTCTAATTCTATATAATCAATTTACCTTTATAAATAACAGATTACAACAACTCAGTTTTTGAAATCGTTCTCATACGATTGAAAAATAGATTAGTAGAATATTATGAAATCCAGTTATCCACTGACTTTTGTCTAACCTTCATCAATTGACACATTTGTTCTTACTTATAAATCACTTTATCAATTATTCCGAATATCGTTAAAAAGAAGAAGTTTTCTAATTCAAAGTGGACCTCTCAACAGAGACCCGTAATCATAACATAATGTATCTTGATAATTCAATCATTTGATATTATCTTTTAATTCCGTCAAAAAATACATTCATGTAAAGTATTATACATTTAATACTTTGTTAACGTTTTCCAATTAAGATAACTATATATAATATATACATATCTATACACATAAATGTTCGTGAATCATTGAGCACAGCCAAAAGTAATTGATTATATGAACACAGTTCAAAGTTTTTGAGATTTCAACATTACAGACTTTGCTTATCGTGTCGGAAACATATATATATATATATATATATATATATATATATATATATATATATATATATATATATATATATATATATATATATATATATATATATATAAGTAGTATTATTATTATTATAAAAGGGGAGTTTTTACCGTTTAATGACCGGTTTGTCGATTTTAAAACTTTAGTCACAATTAAAATCTAATGTAAAATATTAAATATACAAATAACTTAATTTAAAGCGTAAAGTAAATAACGATAATAAAAGTGCGATAATTTAAAGTGCGATCAATAAAATGACGATAAATAAAATTGCGATAATTAAAAAGTACGATAATTAAAAGTGCGATAAGATATAAAATAAAGGAATTATGCTTATTTAAACTTCCGTAATCATGATGTTTGACGTGTTGATTTTAATTTATTACCATGGGTTAATTGTCCTTTGTCCTGGATTATTTGATATGTCCATCTGGTTTTTGTCCATAACAGTCTATCAGTCATAAATATAAAGTGCGAGTGTCCTCGTCAAATTATCCTTATATCTGAAGTCAAATATTCCAACTAATTGAGGACTTAAACTGTAACAAGGTTTTAATACTTTGTTAACAATTATGCCAAGTGTCCTTGTACATAATTCACCCATGTTTTAATGAGTCCATTGACTATTAATCCATTCCCGTGTCCGGTCAAATGAACGATTATTAGTATTTATAAATATCCTGCCCATCGTGTCTGATCGAGTGTATGTGGTTATTTATAATTACATCAAATTGTAAATCTTTATATTTAATTAATGAACTATCATTCAGTTAAACAAATATAAAGCCCATTAATAGTCCATAGTCCAATTTCCACAAGTGTCGGTCTTTTGTCCAAACCCCAATTATGATACAAAGCCCAATAACCCCGTCTTTAATATTTAGTCCAACATCATGATTACTTCGATTTAAATAAGCATAATAATAACTTAGCTACTAGACATTAATTTAAAAAGGTTGAACATAACTTACAATGAGTATTAATCGGGTAGCGTTACACGGACAGAATTTCGACTTACAAACTTAAAACATTCGCCACTATAACCTTATTATTATTAAACTTAAATTAAAATTAAAATTATAAAATATAAATATAAATATAAATATATCGTAGATAGATAGATAGAAAAAGGTGTTGAAATCGATCAGAATGCGCAGCCTTTTATAGGCCCACGTTTCACTGTATAGCTCCGCGAGTGCGGAGGATTTCTTCATCAAAGCTTCGCGAGTGCGGAGGTCTGGAATCCAGCTCATAGATTAAATCCAAAACGTGGGCTGCGTATAATTATAATATATAATAATATATATAATTAATTATATATTATATTATATTCTTGTGCATAGTTGACTTGTAATTTTTGGTCCGTTGCGTCGCACGCTGAAAGTTGGTTCATGTCTCGGTTCCGGATTTTCGAACGCCTTTTCGTACAATTTAATATCTTGTACTTTGTGTTTCACGGCTTGTACTCTTGTAATTTTTAGACGTTTCTCATCAATAATTTGAACCACTTGGATTGTACTTTGTACTTTTTAGCTTTTTGGCCATTTGCGTCTTCAATTCGTCGAATCTGTATTTTGTCTTCACCTTTTATTATTTAAACAAATATCACTTGTAAATAGAACAATTGCAACTAAAAGCTTGTCTTTCTTGAGGGATAATGCTATGAAATATATGTTCATTTTTAGCATTATCAAATATTCCCACACTTGAGCGTTGCTTGTCCTCAAGCAATATAGAACTTGAATATATTTTTACTAGAATTACTTCATTATTCTTCACACTTTGTACATCAGTGATTTTAATACGGCGGTATGAACAATGATAGTAACGTTGTGGTTTACAGTCCCACATGACTATAAAAATTTAGATCCTTTAAGAAAATTGGATCTTTATGAAAATATTTGATCTTTTGAAAATTCAATCTAGCTTTTACCCTAGATAAGTTTTTCGGAATAACCCTTCACCGGTGTTTGCAAAATGTTTTTGTGGGTTTCAGATTTGAAAATTTTAGCTCAAAACTTGCGGTTTTGTGTCACCCACTTGCTAACCTTGTATTGGGAAAGCAACACGTCCAGTATACTTGCTCCGTATATTAACTTTCGGTAAACTACCATCCGGTTATAAAGGAAAGCGTTGAACAAGCAACTGTTAAGGCAATGTCCTGTGACATGCTTTTGATTATGGTCTATATCGTGTCGGATGCAATTACTATCCTTGGTAGGAGCAATAGTAAAGATCACCCTATAATTTTTTGGTCTGGCACAAGGTCCTGTCTTCGACCATGCTATACAACCACCGTTCTTACGGTTGACACCCGATTTGGTTCAGGTGACCTAATGAATTCCAGGTGAATTCCTAGGATTTTACGTTCAATGGTAATGAACACATTGAAAATAGGGTTTCAGAAAACAAATCGGTTTGTAATTTGATCAAAATATTTTCTTGTTCAAGCTCGAGTTTAGATATCATCGAATTCCATGAGTTTGTAATTCTCAATCTTTAAGGTCAATCTCAAGGATTGAGTAATATCAGGCTTAAAAGCTGATTTTTGATCTTTAAGGAGATTATCCTTTCTGGGGATCTGATTCATTAGTCTTATAAGCTAATTTGCACAGTGCCCCCCATTGTAGGAGATAGATCCTCTCATGGTTAGGATAAGTCTGACCACTTGGCGACCCTGTTTGATGCTAAGGTCCGTGGATTTCCAGCTGATTTTCGAGAAAACTTTTCAAGGTTTTTCGTAGACTCTACAACTGGTCTGGACGACAACTTCCTGACCTAAATCAAGAAGCGCGTGTATTTTTCTCTCGGAAGACTTTACTTCCTTTTAAATTTCATTTATATTACAATAAACTGGGTAAAACTGATTAATATTGTCCAAAACAAAAGTATTTTCAATTATGTGTACAAAAATATGTGATATATGTTATAAATAACTTGGTAAATTTTTCTCACACTTGGCTTTTATTTTCCTCTATTCCATTTTAAATGAATTCAAGCATTTTGGGTTGTTTATCAATTTATGTCCTTTCCGAGGTAACAATAATTTCGGTGTTAACACCTAGTTTTATCGTTCATAAATATGTATAAACATGATTTTGAGTTCATTTATTTGAAAATTTTGAAAAATTTTACTAGAATTGGGTAGTCAGTATATAAGACTAGGGCTGTTCTTTATTATCAGAGAGCACTAGATTCTAATACAACTACTACGTTACTAGTATTTTTTTATGGTAACCAAGTGTTTAAATTAAAATTTTAAAAATCCGAAAGAATTTAACCCCTTCCCACACTTAAGATCTTGCAATGCCCTCATTTGCAAGAAATCAGTAACAATTTAAATTATTGAGGGTGATTAGCGTAGAAAAATGATTAAATTTTACCAAAGTTTCCAAACATATTGTTGTTTATGTTGAATGATAAATGATGCACATCATTTGTTCATTCCGTCCGTTATTACATCACATTTGTTTTTCGTTTTGTCGTCAAAATTAGTAGCTTTTGCTGAACTTAATGCCAGTCTTTGAAAGTTCACTGTTTTACCCTGTTTTGTACATAAGATAAACTACAATTATACATAATAGTTTTATTATATATATATATATATATATATATATGTATATATATATATATATATATATATGTATATATATATGTATATATATATATATATATGTATATATATATATATTATAAAACCTTTATTTATTAAAACAATTTAAATGAATAATTTTTTTTAATCTAAATCTTTAATAATAAAATAATTAATTAAATTTAAATTTTGTTTTCCTTTTTATTTAGGACGAGGTGGTTTCGGTACGTTTACCTAGTCCGTCCCTCGACAAAATTTTAAAATTTGTCATTTTAAAGCGTTTGTTTTAAAAGCAAAGATTTTTGGGTTTTTTTTAAATGTTTTTGACATACTTTAAATCAATAAGATTAAAAATAATGATAACAAAATTTCTCGTCCCGCCCTCGGGTAAAGCAATTTCTATTCAACGACTTAGTCTTCAACTCACGACGAATTTTAAATATCAAATTTTTAACTTAATGAAATAAAATAAAATTTTGTTTTTAAATTCACACCAAACTTAAATTTAAAATGCATTAAATTAAAAATTCATATTAATATTATTAATATTTTTATACATTAATTTTACAAACTTTATATTGAAAATATTAATTTTTAAAATATTTAAAAACTTAAATATATTGATTTAAAAAGATTTACAATATTAATTTAATATTTATATATTAATTTTAAAAACAAGGTTAAAATAAAATTAAAAATCTTTTTGGTCTTTTATCCCACTTTAATTAATCAAATATTATCAAAAATATACGCCCCTCTTTTGGGTAAAGTAATTTCAGCTATTTTACCTAATATTACTCCTGACGAATTTCTGAAATATTTTGGATTGATTGATTAAAGATATTTATACCTTAAGAATAAACGGTAAATTTCGCAGTGATGTAATAAATTTTTGTATGATATCAATAATTTCGGTTTCGCATACCTAATTTTATTGAATATCAATTTAATACTTTATAGCGAATGATTCAGCGTTTATTATCAAAAGGTTAAAAGCAATAAAATAAAATAAAAACTGTACATACTTACCTATGGGAAAAAATTCTCAGAGACCTGCTTTAGCCGACTCATAGGAGAGTCGTGTGATTTGGTTTTCCATAGCTACATAAGCGTAACCTCGATTCTTCAATAACTTTTCTTCTAAACATATGAACGGTCCTTCTCTGCATAGAGTAACAAATTCGGTATTTAAATATGTTTGATTGTTCGAACATTTACCTTTGTGTGACCATTTTCCGCATTTATGACATCTTTCAAGGTGTCGTGCTCTTCTTTTTGTTGCGGATTTTGATTTTCCTTTACTAAAATGTGTCTTATGATGATCTTTCCTGAGTTCTTTCCTTACTTCGTCCATTTTGCCTCTTATGAATGATATCAGTTCACTCGGGAAAGTGTTATTATTACGTTTAGTAATCATAGCGTGTAGTATTAGACCATGGTTCAGATCAAAGGAATTCTTCATCTCGTAAAACCTAAAAGAAATAAAAATTCAGAATTGAGGGAGAAGACTAGTTCTTTAGGGTCTGCTAGGGAAAGACCATTCGGATTGCATTCTCGACAACTACACGAAAACAGAATATCTAACTCTAACAGAAATATATATTACCCTTAAAAGATTCGAATTTTCCCACACTTATTTAGCTGTGGTATCGAGATTGTGATTAACTTCATTATCAACTTCCATCGGATCATGTATGTAATGTTCAACTCTGTGACCATTAACTTTCAATTCAATTCCATTTGAATTTATCAACTCTATTGTTCCATATGGGAAAACTTTTTTGACTATGAATGGTCCAGACCATCTTGATTTCAATTTTCCAGGAAATAGCTTGAATGAATTGAAAAGAAGAACTCTGTCTCCTTCTTTAAATTCTTTTGAACTTCTGATTCTTTTATCATGCCATTTCTTTGTTCTTTCTTTATTGATTAACGAATTTTCATATGCTTCATGTCTTAATTCTTCTAATTCATTTAGTTGACTTAACTGTAGACGTCCAGCTTCATGTAAATCAAGATTACATGTCTTCAAAGCCCAAAATGATTTATGCTCAATTTCTACTGGAAGATGACATGCTTTTTCGTAAACAAGTTTAAAAGGTGTGGTTCCAATTGGAGTTTTGTAGGCTGTTCTAAAAGCCCAGAGTGCATCCTCCAATTTCATGGACCATTCCTTCGGATTTGATCCCATAGTTTTCTCTAGAATACGTTTTAAAGCTCGGTTGGTATTTTCAACTTGTCCACTTGTTTGTGGATGATAAGCGGTTGAGATCTTATTAGTTACTCCATATCTTTTAAGAACTTTCTCAAGTTGATTATTACAAAAATGAGTACCCCGATCACTTATTAAAGCTTTCGGTGTTCCGAACCTAGCAAAAAGACGTTTTAAGAAGTTGACTACAACTCTTGCATCGTTAGTTGGGAGAGCTTGTGCTTCCGCCCATTTAGATACATAATCAATGGCAACGAGAATGTAGAGATTATTATGAGATTTTAGAAATGGACCCATAAAGTCAATACCCCAAACGTCAAATACTTCACATACTTGAATGACATTTTGTGGCATTTCATCACGTTGACTTTTTTTCCGGCCCTTTGACAAGCATCACAAGATTTACAAAGAATGTGTGCGTCTTTGAAAATTGTAGGCCAATAGAATACTGCGTCGTAGACTTTTCTTGCTGTGAGTTGAGGCCCATAATGCCCTCCTGTTGGTCCTGTGTGACAATGGTTTAAGATTTGACTAGCTTCATCTCCGAATACACATCGGCGTATTATTCCATCGGGACAACTTTTAAACAAATGTGGATCTTTCGAGAAATAGTGTTTATATCACTAAAGAATTTCTTTCGTTTTTGGTACGACAACCCTTTTTCATGGAATCCACATACTAAATAGTTTGCATAGTCTGCAAACCATGGAATTTCATTATAATCTATCTTCAATAGATATTCATCAGGAAAGTTATCTTGTATAGCCGATTCATTTAGAACTTCTTATTCAGGATTTTCAAGACGAGAAAGATGATCAGCTGCGAGATTTTCCGCTCCCTTTTTGTCTCGGATTTCAATATCGAACTCTTGTAAGAGTAAGATCCAACGTATTAATCGTGGTTTGGCATCTTGTTTTGAAAATAGGTATCTAAGAGCAGAATGGTCGGTATAGACCACTGTTTTAGCTAGAACGAGATATGAACGAAATTTGTCAAAAGCAAAGACAATAGCAAGGAGTTCTTTTTCAGTAGTTGTGTAATTCGTTTGTGCTCCTTGTAACGTCTTACTAGCATAATAAATAGGTTGAAATCGTTTTTCAATCCTTTGTCCTAAAACGGCTCCCATTGCAAAATCACTTGCATCGCACATGAGTTCAAACGGTAGATTCCAATTTGAAGTTATCATGATCGGCGCATTAGTGAGTTTTTCTTTAAGAATATTAAAAGATTTGATGCATTCATCTGAAAAGATGAATGGAGCATCCTTTTCTAGGAGTTTATTCATAGGAGTGGCAATTTTAGAAAAGTCTTTTATAAAACGTCGGTAAAAACCGGCATGCCCTAGAAAACTCCTAACTCCTCTAACATTGGTGGGATGTGGAAGTTTAGCAATTACATCTACTTTAGCTCTATCCACTTCAATTCCTTCATTTGAAATTTTATGACCAAGAACGATGCCTTCTTTAACCATGAAATGGCATTTTTCCCAATTAAGAACTAGATTTAATTGATCGCATCTAATAAGCATTCGTTCAAGATTAACTAGACATGTTTCAAAAGTATCACCGAAGACTGAAAAGTCATCCATGAAAACTTCCATGCATTCTTCTATCATGTCGTGAAAAATCGCTATCATGCACCTTTGAAAGGTTGCAGGGGCGTTGCAAAGTCCAAATGGCATGCGTTTGTAAGCAAAAGTACCATAAGGGCACGTGAATGTGGTTTTCTCTTGGTCCTCGGGTGCGATTGGAATTTGAAAGTATCCGGAAAAACCATCAAGAAAACAATAGTAACTGTTCCCGGCAAATCTTTCCAACATTTGATCAATGAAAGGTAAGGGAAAGTGATCTTTTCTGATGGCGTCATTTAATTTTCTATAATCAATACAAACACGCCATCCTGTTACAGTCCTAGTAGGAATAAGCTCATTTTTTTCATTTGTGATGACAGTCATGCCACCCTTATTAGGTACGCATTGAACTTGGCTTACCCATGGACTATCAGAGATTGGATAAATTAAACCTGCATCAAGCAGTTTAATAATTTCTTTCTTAACAACATCTTGCATATTAGGATTTAGTCTTCGTTGGCGTTGCACATACGTTTTATGACCTTCTTCCATAAGGATTTTATGTGTGCAATACGAAGGACTAATGCCTTTAATGTCATGAATCTTCCATGCAATAGCTGGTTTATGAGCTTTTAGCACAGAAATAAGTTGAGATTTTTCATTTTCCGTAAGAGAAGACGATATTATTACAGGTAATTCAGATTCACCATGTAAATAAGCATATTCCAAATAGTTTGGAAGTGGTTTTAACTCTAATGTCGGTGGTTCTTCTATCGATGATTTATATCGATATCTGTCTTCTTCTTTTAACATTTGAATTTCTTCTGTTGTTGGTTCATATCCATTAGCCATGAGTGCGGCTAACATTTCAGCTTCATCAATTGGTTCAGTTCCTTCTCCTAAAGAACATTCTCCTGTTCCTTGTAATTCTGGAAATTCTTCTAACAATTCTGCATGTGAATCTATAGTTTGAATATAATAACATGTATCATCTGCATATTGCGGTTGTTGCATGGCTCTATCAACAGAAAAGGTAACACTCTCGTCCTCTATAATTAGGGTCAGTTTCTTACCGAACACTTCTATTATTGCTTTAGCCGTGTTTAAGAATGGTCTTCCTAATATGAGAGGAACTCGAGGATCTTCTTCCATGTCCAGAATAACAAAATCTACTGGAAATACTAAAGTACCAACTTTAACTAGCATGTTCTCCATTATCCCTCTAGGATATTTTACTGATCGACTTGCTAGTTGTATGCTTATTCGTGTTGGTTTCAATTCTCCAAGGTCTAATTTAGTGTATAATAAATATGACATTAAATTTATACTAGCACCTAAGTCTGCCAATGCTTCTATTGAACTAAGACTACCCAGAAAACATGTAATTGTGAAACTTCCTGGATCTGATAATTTTTCTGGTATCTTATTCAACAGCACTGCAGAACAATTAGCATTCATAGTAACAGCTGAGAGTTCTTCCATTTTCTTTCTATTTGTGATTAGAGCTTTCAAGAATTTAGCATATCTAGGCATTCCTGAAATCACATCAATGAAAGGAAGATTTACATTTATTTGTTTAAACATATCCAAGAATTTGGATTGCTCGGCTTCAAGTCTTTCTTCTCTCATTTTACTCGGGTAAGGAAGCGGTGGTTGGTATGGTTTAACATAAGGTTTAGCCTTAACTGTGTTATCTTTATTAACCTTTTCAACTACCGGTTCTGTTTCCTTCTCTTGCTCAGATTGTGGTTCTTGTGGAGTAGGAGTAGAGTCATCAGAAATTACAGGTATTTCAGGTAGTTTAAGTGTAATACTACTTCTCGTGGTAATGGCTTTAGCTGTTTCATTCCGGGGGTTAGCATTTGTATCGCTAGGTAGACTTTCCGGTTTTCTTTCACCTATCAACCTTGCTAGGTTGCTTACTTCTTATTCCAGATTTTGGATAGAAGCTTGTTGATTTCTAAATGCTTGAGCATTTTGTTCATTCGTTTGTTTCTGAGATGTGAAAAATTGCGTTTGAGATTCAAGTAGCTTCGACCTCATATCTTCTAAATTTGGCTTTTTATCATCGGTTTGTGGTGGTTTATTTTGAAAAATAGGTCTTTGCTGATTGTAAGTATTGTTGGATACTTGTTGATTGCTAGGACCTTGTTGATTGTTGTATGGAACATTTCGGTTATAATTCGGATTTTGATTGTAGATTGGTCTTGGCGGTTGATAATTATTTTGATAATTATTTCCAGGCCTTTGGTTTATATATGAAACATTCTCTCTTTGTTCCATTGTTTGTTCAATACTGAGACAATCTTTTGTCAAATGTGGTCCTCCACACTGCTCACAACTAATTCGTATTGAGTGAATATCTTTAGTCATCTTTTCCATTCGTCTCTCGAAAGCATCTATCTTTGCGGACATGGAATCAAAGTCATGGCTAGAATCGGCTCTAGCTGCTTTAGATGATCTAACGATATATTTTTCTTGATGCCACTCATGTGAGTGGGAAGCAGTGTTATCAATATTTTTGTAAGCTTCAGTTGCGGTTTTCTTCATAATCAAACCACCAGCTGCTATGTCGATGTCTTTTCGTGTAGTGATGTCGCATCATTGGTAGAATATTTGTACTATTTGATAAGTGTCTAAACCATGTTGCGGACATCCTCTTAACAACTTTCCAAATCTTGTCCACGCCTCATATAGAGTTTCATTTGGCTTTTGCGTGAACGTAACAATTTCTCCTTGAAGTCTCACGGCTTTAGATGCCGGAAAGAATTGTTTAAGAAAATTTTTAACTAAGACATCCCATGTATCAATCGCCCCTTCAGGTAACGATTCTAACCAATCTTTAGCTTCTCCCTTTAAAGTCCAGGGAAATAACATGAGATATATCTGTTCATCCTCCACTTCTCAGATTTTAAATAGAGTACAAATCCTATTAAAGGTACGAAGATGTTCATTTGGATCTTCCTTCGGTGCACCACTAAATTGGCATTGATTAGTTATCATGTGTAGGATTTGTCCTTTTATTTCATAATCTGGCGCATTAATGTCTGGTTGAGTAATTGCGTGACCTTGGCCAGTGCGTTTAGCTCTCATTCGGTCTTCCATACTTAGAGGTTTCAGATTTTTCATGATTGAATTTGTTGAATCTGAATCACTAGAGGATTCTGATTTAATGGTTTCTTCCTCGACAATCTCTGGATGAGTAATTTGTGATTCAGGAGGAATGATTAGTGGTTCAGGATCTCTGAATTGTCCCTGAATATCCTCCGGATTCTCAATTGTGAGGTCGGGTTCAAAAAATGGATTATCGGAAATTTGAATTGGAGTACTTGGTCGACTAGATGACGATTCTAAAGAAAAATCAACGGCTATAATATTGGCTAGATGTCTTGATCGAGTTACAGGTGGTGAACGTATACAAGGTGGTGAACGTTTTGCTCGGTGCATTCACTGAATATCCTATTAGTTATAAAAATAAAAATTATGTAAGTTATCAAATTAATAGACTTTTCTGATTTTGCCCACGTTTCGAATAGCCAATAGATGCAGCAGGTAGCCAGGACCCTTTAAATCGGAAGCCCACAACTCGCCACTAACAAATCCAAATATTACTACGAACCAGAAAATTTTGGATGTCTATCAATTTAACCACTTAAAATAATTTTTCGTTTTGAAATTTTGAAGAAGAAATAGAAAATTCTATGTCCTAAAAACTAGAGTTTCGAGAAATAAGAAAGAAAAATGGCGCGTCGAAAAATGTCGAAAAATAAAAGGTCGAAAAATTAAGCGTCGAAAAATAATAAAATGCAGCGTCGAAACTTAAAAGTCTAAAAACTAAAAATTAAAACTTACGTCTAAAGGTATTAAAGCTTAAAAGGAATTCTATATTCAAAACGGCAATAACTTAAAAAGTACAAAAATCTTAAAACGGCGTCGCAAAATTCTATAGCAACTAAATCTTAGTCTAAAGAAAAAGCACTTAAGGAATTTTACGGCAAAGTCTATAAATTTAGAGCTACCATGGCAAAATACTAAGTTTAAAACTAGTTACGAACGATAAATATATAAATTACGATTAAAGGATTAAAAATATACACAATATAAAAATAGGCTTAAAGTTATAAAAATACAATTTTACAAAAATATTATTTTTATATTATTATTTTATAAAACTATTAATTTTATAAGTAATAAAACTAATTAATACTTAATATTATAAATTAAATAATAAAACTAAAACTAATTAATATTAAACATAAACCCTAATTAGGTTAATTAATAATAATAATAATTAAATTAAAACCCTAAAACGTAATTAATGCAGTCTGAGGTTGCAGCTGTCAGACAGCTCTGCGAGTGCGGATATTATCTGCCCAAAAGTACCGCGAGTGCGGAGTATGCAGGTTTAAGTGAGCTACAAGCCCAAATTACACAGGTTTAGATTTTAATATTTTTTTTTTATTTTTTGTTTTTATTTTATATAAAATGTAATTTTAATAAAACTTATATTAAAAATTACTTATAAGTTTTTTTTATAAAAAAATAAACTTTTTAATTAAAACACCTAAATAGATATATATATATATATATATATATATATATATATATATATATATATATATATATATATATATATATATATATATATATATATATATATATATATTTTATATTTTTGTATTTTTAATATTTAAAACGTATTTTTACAAAAGTAAATTAAGACTTAATAAAAATCTTTTTTTATAGCGTTTTGCGTGTTTGAGTGTTCCCCGGCAGCAGCGCCAAATACTTGATGTTAAAGCAGAGTGGTACGAAATAGTTATAATTTTATTACAAAATACTATTAAATATGATACAATTTTACACAAGTTATTTATTTATTTATAGAGTGGATATACCTAAACCTTGCTACAACACTTATAGGCAGCGTGCCTAATCATACAGTAGTGTAGTTTTTAGTAAGTCCGGTTCGTCCACAGGGAACTAGCCAAGTTTAACGCTATATTTTTAAACTACATTTGTATATATATATATATATATATATATATATATATATATATATATATATATATATATATATATATATATATATATATATATATATATATATATATATAAGTAGTATTATTATTATAAAAGGGGAGTTTTTACCGTTTAATGACCGGTCTGTCTATTTTAAAACTTTAGTCACAATTAAAACCTAATGTAAAATATTAAATATACAAATAACTTAATTTAAAGCGTAAAGTAAATAACGATAATAAAAGTGCGATAATTTAAAGTGCGATAAATAAAATGACGATAAATAAAATTGCGATAATTAAAAAGTACGATAATTAAAAGTGCGATAAGTTATAAAATAAAGGAATTATGCTTATTTAAACTTCCGTAATCATGATGTTTGACGTGTTGATTTTAATTTATTACCATGGGTCAATTTTCCTTTGTCCTGGATTATTTGATATGTCCATCTGGTTTTTGCCCATAACAGTCTATCAGTCATAAATATAAAGTGCGAGTATCCTCGTCAAATTATCCTTATATCCGAAGTCAAATATTCCAACTAATTGAGGACTTAAACTGTAACAAGGTCTTAATACTTTGTTAACAATTACTCCAAGTGTCCTTGTACATAATTCACCCCTGTTTTAATGAGTCCATTGACTATTAATCCATTCTCGTGTCCGGTCAAATGAACGATTATTAGTATTTATAAATATCCCGCTCATCGTGTCCGATCGAGTGTATGTGGTTATTTATAATTACGTCTAATGTAAATCTTTATATTAAATTAATGAACTATCATTCAGTTAAACAAATATAAAGCCCATTAATAGTCCATAGTCTAATTTCCACAAGTGTCGGTCTTTTGTCCAAACACCAATTATGGTACAAAGCCCAATAACCCCGTCTTTAATATTTAGTCCAACATCATGATTACTTCGATTTAAATAAGCATAATAATAACTTAGCTACTAGACATTAATTTAAAAAGGTTGAACATAACTTACAATGAGTATTAATCGTGTAGCGTTACACGGACAGAATTTCGACTTACAAACTTAAAACATTCGCCACTATAACCTTATTATTATTAAACTTAAATTAAAATTAAAATTATAAAATATAAATATAAATATATCGTAGATAGATAGATAGATAGAAAAAGGTGTGGAAATCGATCAGAATGCGCAACCTTTTATAGGCCCACGTTTCACTGTACAGCTCCACGAGTGCGGAGGATTTCTTCATCAAAGCTCCGCTAGTGCGGAGGTCTGGAATCCAGCTCATAGATTAAATCCAAAATGTGGGCTGCGTATAATTATAATATATAATAATATATATAATTAATTATATATTATATTATATTATATTATATTCTTGTGCATAGTTGACTTGTAATTTTTGGTCCGTTGCGTCGCACGCTGAAAGTTGGTTTATGTCTCAGTTCCGGATTTTCGAACGCCTTTTCGTACAATTTAATATCTTGTACTTTGTGTTTCACGGCTTGTACTCTTGTAATTTTTAGACGTTTCTCATCAATAATTTGAACCACTTGGATTGTACTTTGTACTTTTTAGCTTTTTGGTCATTTGCGTCTTCAATTTGTCGAATCTGTCTTTTGTCTTCACCTTTTATTATTTAAACGAATATCACTTGTAAATTGAACAATTGTAACTAAAAGCTTGTCTTTCTTGAGGGATAATGCTATGAAATATATGTTCGTTTTTAGCATTATCAGAGGTTTAACTTTTGACGTAGTTACAGTGGATTTCCAGATTTCAAAGAATTTAAAAATAATCCTTGAAATCCATAAAAGATTTGATTCTCCGGTAATCAAGGAAATTATTATCCTCTTTGATTAAATGCGGTAATCTGTTTCGATTGCTATGTCTGATATTTCGCTATAAATTGGCCTCTTCCGTTTCATTTATTTTCACCACTCCTATAATCTTCTTCCTTATTTCATATATCCAGATAGATTGTAAAAATGCTAAATCCAGTCCTGATTCTTGATATTTTTCTGGCTATAGTATCCTTCATTCTTCTTTTTCATCTGCCATCAGAGGAAGTTATTTTCTTCTACTATTACCTTGGGGTTATAATGTTTTTAATTCTCCCGTGTCTTTACGTTGCAATACGTATTGATATACACGGTCTATAATTTATGTGTTGTTGTCAAGCTTTATATTTTTCCTTATATTTAGGAGCTCCATGCTTTTGTTTCTTCTTCCCGACTTCAAGTTAAGCAAATAATGGTCCAGAATTCGTAGGTATGGAGTTTTGAATGATCATAATATACAAAGTAGAATGGAAAGGTAATAGCACGATTTGATTTGTCAAATTACCAGAATATCCGGAAAAGACCGAATCATCAAGAAAAATATTTTCTTGATAGTTTAGAGGTTAAATAGAATGAAAGAGTTATGTAACATGGTTCATGATGAGGGTATGATCTGTGAACCTCTATCACATTCCATTATAAACTCAGTATGACTTACTGTAATATAATCACGTTAATCAAGTGTCATTATATTATACTAACTCATGCTTCAATTCCCAACACTACTTCAAAAACATTCATACATTAAACTCGAAGGTTTTAAAATTTAGAAACTAAAACAGTTTTATTTATGATATGATAGAGATAACGCGAGGAGATAAATGATTTCAGATAAGAATAATTATGAAAATATCTTCAGAAATATCGAGGATATTTATAGTGAAAGATATGATGATATCTTAGAATATCTTAAGATCAGAGGATGATGAAGAATATTATCCGCAAGGGTTTTAAAATAAGGAGTAAGGTATTCGCTAAAGACTTCAGCAGACACTGAATCATTTGGATTCTTTGAAGCCAGATTTAGTCTTTGTGATTTGTCCACAGCCTCCTTCATGGTTTGCTCAATCCGTTTTCCAGTTCTAAACCTTCTATTTTTATGAGCTTTGCCAACACATTATTCTTTATCACCAAACTTCTGACTATTAAGGTCATTTACAGTTTTTGCTGCTTCATCAGCATTTTTCCAAAATTTGGAGAACTAGTTCGCAGTTTAGGGTGTTTTTTAGAAACTTCACATTCGAAGTGTGTAAGTCTAGGAGATAGACGTTATATGTACATATATAACTATTGGCGTAGAATTGCTAGGAAATTCAAGAATAATGATTGAAGCTTTTTGGTATGACAATTACCGTTACAAGATGCCGATGAGTACATGATAGGGTTTCAATGAATATAATGATTTTTCGAAAAGTTAAAGATCAATGATGTTGCTGGTAAGTTTACTGCTAATGTGGTGGAATATAAACGGTTCCCCGGTAACGATGACGAAAAGAGGAAACGTATATATCACAGTTATAATAAGGCTTATTCGGATGAAAAGTCGAAGTTGATTTGATATTAATTGTGAATTTATATATCTCTCAGGTATTACCTACCCGTTAAAAGTTTTACAAGTAATATTTTGTACCAGAGAATTTTATTACAGTCTTTATGAAAATATATGTATGTATATTTTCTTCAGATATAATACAGATTTAATGAATTAATATCGTATTAAGCTCATTTGATTTTTGGCTGGATTAGAAATGAATAATCTCTAAAACATTAAAGATTTCATAATCTTCACGGAGTATTTCACTAATGTAATCAATACTTCACTATTCAGTTTTATTGATATTTTCTCAGTGAATCATGTTGGTGCTCATGGAACTCTTGCTAACTTCGCAAGGTACGAATGATGTTTTCTAGAATGTTTCGAGTACATCGAAAATGAAAGTGTAAAATCAAACATGTAATTGAATAATACACTTAGTTTATTATGAACAGGAATTCATTGAATTTGAAACAGAGATTGTAGTTAATGATGGTTATGTCGTTAATGAAGGATGTACATCATTGCATATTAGTAATATAAACTAACCAAGTAGTACCTACCAGTTAAGATTTACACGTAATAGCTTAGTACGAAAAGATTTATTTTGATTTAAAAATTCATATATATTAAATATACATATAATTTCTTCAGGGGAAATGAGTAAATACTTCATAACTTGTTGATACAATATACGCGTTGTTGATTTGTGACGATGTTGGTGATTATGGAATTGGCAGAAATTGTAGTGCTACAGGTTTTACCGGTATTGGTGATACTGACGGTACTGTTGATGCTGCTGGTAAAACAAGTCTAGCTTGTAAATCGTGCACCATTCCGGTCAGGGTTTCTACTCTTCCTTCTATCGTTTAGGTCCACTTATCTGATTTACGGTTACGGCTGGAATAGATAATCTCTAAGACTTTAGAGATTACATAATCACCGCAGAATGTTCCTCCAATGAAGTTATGAATCAATACTTCATCGGTTACTGTTGTTGGTACTCCTTGGTATCTATGGTGCGTATGACGTTGATGCTCGTGGAACAAATTGTGATGTTGAGGTGTGGGATGCGGAGGTTTTTGTTGGTGGTGGTAATGGTACTGTTGGTGTTGATGATGGTGGTACTGTTGATGCCGGTGATGCTGTTGGTGCTTGTAACCTTTGCACCATATTCTCCAAAGCCACTACCCGAGTGCGAAGCTCGTTGACTTCTTATATTACACAGGGATGATTGTCGGTTCGGACGAGCGGACGAATAAGATCTAGAATTTGAGATAGTATATAATCATGATGAGATACTCTGGAAATGAGAGAGAAAATGGTATTACGAACAGGTTCACCGGTAAGTGCTTCAAGTTCTTTGCCAAGAGGGGAATGTGGTGGATGGAAGAGATCACCTTCTTCTAGTCTCCAATGATTAAGTAGACTACGAACCCATCCCCAATTCATCCAGAATAGATGATGGCTAATTGGTTGATCCATTCCGGTCACACTGCTTTCAGAGCTCGAGTGGAAATCCATATCGGAATAGTTGTCAGAATCTAAGGAATTTGGACTAGATACATGATCCATTTTGTGTAATCAAGGAAAAGATTTTTGGAATGAAATAGATTATAGGACTTATTTGGTATTCCTCAATACATAATTTACATATATATTTATAATACCAGAATCCCATAAGTTACGGAGGATTTTTACGGAAGATATCAGACAAAGTTTACTGTAATAGATATGCTAAGATATGAATTTTATCTATACACTATTTATGCAATCAATGTAGTAAAACGCGTTTAGACTTAAGATGATAGACAGGTAATTTCCGACAAGAAATGATAAGCAAAAATCGGTAAAAACAAATACGGTCATAGTCCAGACTCACTAATGCATCCTAACATTTACCAGTTAAACACACTAATGCATATTCTGGTTCCATATGACCTCAAGCTCTGATACCAACTATGATGATCCTTCCAAATCCCTTTCGACGAATACATCATTCATCGATTTCACAGTGAGGTACTGACCTCTACATGATACGTTTTGTAAACATTGCATTCTTTTGAAAAGGCACACCATAATTGAGTATCAAATTCCAAGGTTTTTGACTTTTGATGATTTCTACATATAGACAATCACCGTAATTAATAGTTTACAATACTACATCCGTTGATAATGCAGTCAAAATAAGATACATGATGATGATTTTGTGAATGCAACATTCTCTCGAATAAAGCATGTATGACTCCGTGCACATAGCTTGTATCACATATAAGCAAACAGCAAAAGACTTCTAGGAACCTGAAAATAAACATGCTTAAAAGTGTCAACACAAAAGTTGGTGAGTTCATAGTTTTAATGTTGATCTATATATAAAGGTGGATCACAAGATTTCAGTTGTTTAATCAAGAAACGTTTATCAAAATATTCTACAAGATTGAGCACCCTGGTAACTAAATTTTAACGTATATAATAAGTACTCCTGATTTAACATATATGCAACCAACATGTACAATACACGTAAACCAACGTGTACTAAACTCAAATAGTATACGTATGTTTTATAGTTCAGGCTAGGTTTTCTATACCTAGAACAGACGGGGATGTTAAGCCCTATGGATCCATATATAACTATTCTTGCCCACCAGTTCTTATAATCGACAGTTACTAGTTACCAAAGCTAAGGGATTTTCGGTTCAAACTCAGTGTAGAATTTAGTATATACTTGTGTCCATAGCGTTTAAAATAAAGTGCATGTATTCTCAGCCCAAAAATATAGATTGCAAAAGCAATTAAAAAGGGAGCAGATGAAACTCACCTTAGCAGCACATAAGGTCATTCACCGAAATGTGACCGAAACTCGAAATGCAAAATAACCGTAGATCTCAACCTAGAGAACATATGTTGGTCAATACATGTCTTACAAGCTAGGTCTGGTCATAGTGTATCACAATCCTAATGCTCGAGACCGTCATATAAAAGTTAACAAAAGTCATCTCAAAAAGTCAACCTGACCCAATATGATCTTTAAATCTATACATGTTTATTATATTAACATAGTATAAGTCTTGATAGTTGAACCAATTATAGTTTATCAAACTCAAAACATTATTTATTTCAGGAGTTATATTATATTTGAATGATCATAGCAATTGAATATATTTTAACATTTCATATAGTTTCCCAATACATGTAAAATCAGATTATAGTGTTTATAAAGCTTTAAAACATGATAAGACAGTCAACTTTGACAATTGATCAACAAAACAAAACGTGCTTTATATAGAAATTTATTTACTCGATTAATAATATCTAAAAATCCAATTTATCAATTTCATAGACAAGTTGTTTAAATATTAATTTACAGTTTCAAACACAATTTCAATTAACGTTAACCATAATTCAGTTGACTATATCTTTTAATCCGTTCCTCGAAAACACACGATTTCTAAATGAAAAGTTATTAATTTTTCGACAGCTTTCCAACGACATGCATATAATATACCTTTTATCAATAACATATGTATCAAATTCGTGATTCATCATAAATTATCTAACGATAAAATTAAAGCATACAAGCATGCATAAACATATATACTCGAGCACTAGACATGGATACACTATTAATATATAAAAGATAAGATATAAATGCTTACGTATCAATATTGTAATTCAATATTGCAGAAAATTACGTAGACGCAACGGAGATGATAAACACTAGGTTTGACTTGCGAACAATACCCACGAACATGACCCATAACCTCCATAGCTATAACCCATAGTTTCCTTAGCTCTATCCCGCTTTTAAAACCCGTTTTGAAATAACTCGTTCATAACCTCTTCGTAGTATTTTATGTTTAATACTACTAATAATAATAAGATTAATAATATATTAATATTAATCTTAATAATAATAATAATAATAATAATAATTATATATATATATATATATATATATATATATATATATATATATATATATATATATATATATATATATATATATATATATCGAGAGAGAAGTGAATGGAGTGAAACACAGAAACCGAAATCGTTCAATTTATACAACTTGGCACCTCTTACCTGCGACGACCCGGAAATTTCTGACTAAATTTAAACTTAATCTTTATATGTTTCCGACACGATAAGCAAAGTCTGTAATGTTGAAATCTCAAAAATTTTGAACTGTGTTCATGTATTCACTGACCTTCGACCATTCTCGACGATTCACGAACCATTATTTGTAAATAAATGTGTATACATATAAAAATAAATATAAATATAAATATATGTATAGAGTATATTAAAAATAATTATTTAATGATTGTAATACTCGTTGGACATTTCGAATATTATTTAGAGAAGTTTAACTCAAACTTATATGATTTTAAAATAAACGGTGATCCGAAAATGAGTTCTATAAATTATAGACTTATTAAAAATGTATTTAGGAGCTGTTTGTTAAATTTTAGAACTTTTTATATTTTACCCATAAATGAGAGGGACAGTTGATGAAATTTTTATTTAATAAATTAATGATCGAATTTTATACCATAATGACTGAAATAAATAAAGGAATTTAATTTAAAAATTTATGATGTTTCTGAAGACTTTTATCCGTCACTGATTTCAAATAGTGGACGATACACAGTCAATGAAAACTATCGGTAAGATATTTAATTAAGATGCACGTTTATTATTATTAATATTATTATATTATAAATTTATATTATCAATGGAGTGAATCCGTGAATGAATATGAATATACTGTGCTTGATTGTACCTGTAAATACTTTATGTTTTATTTTATTACACCACTTGTTTTGTTGATTTTAAATGTTAGAATTATTAGATGTAGTACTGTTTTTGATTGCCATCACACTCATTCAATCTATATCCTATAATTACATATATATACATCTTATATGATACGGAGTAGAGGAAATAAGCACAAACAACCACTTTATATTCCTGTTTCTTTTCCTTCCTGCATCCTCCACAACCCCATCAAACACCAACACCCTCAATTCATTTTTAAAACTATCTTCATCTAAATCGAGCACCAAACCAGCTTGTATTAAAATCTTCATCATCAAAACTCTCCTTTCTTAGACACCATCACTTTCACTATAACCACAAACTCACCATCGACCACAAGAACCACCTGCAACTTTGATCAATCCAACCTAACACCACCATTGAACCACCAGAACTATTACAGCTCGATCAATGTTGTATGCTACTGTTTGAATCACCACCCTACCACCATCACCACCTCGGCAATCACCACAAAACTTGCTTGAACTGTTTCTTTAACCGAAGCATCATCCTCCACAACACCCATTTACTGCTTCGATTGCTGTAAACAGCGAGAATTCACACCACTTGACTGCCGTAGAACAACACCCCCTTGCGAATATCACAACCTTTCCTCTTCTTCTAACGATAACCTACTGTACCTCTTTGTGTTCTTTTTGATGTTTAAACCAACCAACAACCACTACCAAAAACCACCATGAAATCTATCACATTTATTCCTCTCTCTCTAACCTCTCTCTCCCTCTCCTTTGTTTCTATTAAACACTACAGACATGAAACCCAAACCTGCTGGAACCACTTAATCTGTTTCTAATTCTGCTACATGATCGAATTAACCGAAACTCTACTTCACCCACATGATAATTAATCGGATGATATATTGCTGTTACGAGAGAGAGGAATCATGGAGAAGACGAATTAGGAAACGATAATGAATATCAATATAAAGAATTTGATCAATATAAAAACCTACCTTTGTTTGCTGCATCTGCTTGTAATACGAACCAAAGGATTCGAAGAAAAACCCACAAAGAAAACCCTACATGCTTTCCTACTACTACTGCGTGTATAAAGTTTCGATCAGACCCAACCAGGTCACGTCCTTGATTTAGATGTTATACTACATCAGAACTGTTAGTGCTCACTTATTTCTATCATATATATTCTACATCCATCTGATAAATTCCAAAGATCAATGAGTGGAATTTATCATGTGTTTCTTTTCATATGGCCGACATAATTACCCCATCTGCTTATTAAAAGAAATCGATACATTACACTGATTATAGTTGGATAGTTGTGTTTAACGGGCCATTTAAAAATGAAATCATGTTGGGCTCGTGAAAATGTTGGACTTATGAGAATGCTGTTGGGCCAAATTCTATTTAGACTTTTGGGACCACGATTCACCTTGTGTTTCTATTGATCTGTGATCCCAGCTCCCGATTACCTTTCTGTTAGGCTGAACGAATTGAAATACATGATAAAAGTAATGATGAACACAATATAATCGATTAATGATGATATTGTAAGACGAGGTGATGATATTAATAATGATAATATCGAAGTTGTAATGATGATATAATTATGATATCGAAATATCGATGATGATAATAGGTGAAGTTGATGAAGAATAGATAAGGACAATGATACGGAGATGATGACGATATTGATCTGTGATCGAGCAGGCTACTGCTGCTTGTTTATGCTTTTCTGATTCAGTCAGGATCAAAACAATATCGTCACCTGCTCGTGAAAGCTAGTATCGGTTCAATAAAACCATAAATGTTGTCGTATGTATGCTTATGTCTTTTTTTCAATTCAAACACATCGCAATCGTAAACTCTTTGTGTTCCTAAATTGCTTCTTGGGCCATGTTAAATTGGGCTGCCTTGTTGGGGCCATTTAACATTTAAATTTAGACTAAATATATTTAGGCCTTTTGAAACTATTTTTGGACTGGATCCCGTGGACCACCATTGACGATCTACCAAACTGGACAACTTCTTTTCGATTAAATCTTTCGTTGTTCGACCATTTCTTTTGTTCCATTACCGAGCTCCAAATCCATCGAACACTCTTTGTTCTCAATTTTTTTCCCAAAGGTATAATCTATACCTTAAACTTTTTGGATATCGATTATTTACAATATATAATTATATGTATAAACATGTTAGGTATTACAACTTGGTTAAAACATATTTAAATTTGGTTAGTGAAGTTAACTTATCAATCTCATACATGTATATGTACGCATATGTGTGTATGTTTATACGAAGCTATAAATTATAAAAATAAGTATGAATATATATAATTTATTATTATTATTATTAGAATTATTAGAATTATCATTATTTATATCATTATTATTTTTATTATCATTATTTTTATTATTATTATTTTTAACATTTATATTATTACTTTTAATATCATTAAATATTATTATCATTATTGCTATTACTAAGTATTATCATTAGGTATTAGGAGTATTATTAATATTATTATTTTTAATATAGGTATTATGATCATTATTATGATTATGATTATTATTACTATTATTATTTTGAAAGCAATACAAATTATTAGTATTTTCATCAACATTAGTATTAGTATTATTATTATTATTATTATTATTATTATTATTATTATTATTATTATTATTATTATTATTATTATTATTATTATTATTATTATTATTATTATTATTATTATTAACATAAGTATCATTATTAACAGTATCATTTTTTTTAGTATTATTATTATTAATAAAGTTATTATTATTATTATAAGTGAATCACTATTATCAAAACTATCATTTTTAAATAGATAAATATTTTGTACATAATATATACTTATTTCATATACTATAATTGTATTAATATTTCATATAACTATATATCAAAAATATTAACATTATTTATATAAATACTTACATATAACAAACTATTGATATATTTTTATATAATACTAATGATATATATAATATATAGATATATTAATATAAATAAATGTATAGATATTAATCATTTTAAATATATATACAAAATAAATATATATAACATATAAATTAAGATATAACATAAGTATATGTTTTTAAATGAAATTTAAGGTAAATTCTATATAACTACAATTATATAAATAATATATATTAATAGTTGAAATTATGTGCTTTCCATTATATGTTTTAATAGATATACAATTGATATAGGTTCGTGAATCCGAGGCCAACCTTGCATTGTTCAGTTCCGTCGTATGCATATTTTTACTACAAAATATCATATTGTGAGTTTCATTTGCTCCCTTTTTAAATGCTTTTGCAATATATATTTTTGAGACTGAGAATACATGCGCTGCTTTTATAAATGTTTTACGAAATAGACACAAGTAATTGAAACTACATTCTATGGTTGAATTGTTATACCGGATATCGCCCTTGTTGAACTTGGTAGCCTAAGAATTGGTGTTTATTATAATTGCCACCAATTGACGCGAATCCTAAAGATAGATCTATGGGCTTTGACACGCCTCAATCAGAGAATTTGAACTGCTTTAGTACTTCGATGTTTATATGTTTGGGGATATTCTAGATGCATTTTGTTAATGTCGGTTACTAGGTGTTCAATCCATATGAATGATTTTTGTCTCTATGCATGAGACGTATATTTATGAGAAATGGAAATTAAATCTTGTGGTCTATTAAAATTATAGAAATGATTATTATGATAAACTAATGAACTCACCAACCTTTTGGTTGACACTTGAAAGCATGTTTATTCTCGGGTATTAAAGAAATTTTTTCGCTGTGCATTTGCTCATTTTAAAGACATTACTTGGAGTCGATCATCGCAATGGGACCAGATGTTGGTGACTTCGTCCAGATGGATTAGTACGGGGTATGACATTACCCTCCCATGCGATCGCATGGGATTTGAGGGTCACAGCCATGCGATCGCATGGCTACTGTGGCCAGCTCATGCTCGTTTTATCGTGTAGCTTGTCGACATATTAATATAATTATATTTATAATATATAATTTATATTAATTATATATATATATATTATATTATATTCTCGTGTATAGGTGACTTGTAATTTTAGTTCTGATAACTTGTACGTTGACGCTCGACTTATGTCCTGATTTCGGTTTTTCGAACGTCCTTTCGTATGGTAAGAAAACTTTTATTTTACGT
Source organism: Rutidosis leptorrhynchoides (assembly GCF_046630445.1). Taxonomy (NCBI): domain Eukaryota; kingdom Viridiplantae; phylum Streptophyta; class Magnoliopsida; order Asterales; family Asteraceae; genus Rutidosis; species Rutidosis leptorrhynchoides. The sequence goes on from NC_092338.1 coordinate 379,001,025, forward strand.
CTCGCAACACGTACCTTTATTAATAAATAGACTTAAATTGCCAATAAACTATATCACTCGAAATGTAACTTGAACATTTGAGTGTTCTGGTCATTTGCTTCAATAAATCAACGCCTCGTTATTTTTCAAAGTATATTTAATAATATTTGTTTAAATCAAAACATTTTATGACTAAGTTAAAATATATATATATATATATATATATATATATATATATATATATATATATATATATATATATATATATACCTTTTCATTTAGAATATTAAATTTATACATAAGATATATGTTTGAAATATTTATCTAATAATATAATATTTAGCTTTTCAAACTAATTATATTTCAAAGATTATTATATATAATCGTTTAAATAATAGAATATACTATGTCGTATCACGTTTACATTTTTGAAACAATATATATATATATATATATATATATATATATATATATATATATATATATATATATATATATATATATATATATATATATATATATATATATATATATATATATATATAATATAAAGCTTTACTTAAATTCTTTAAATTTTATATAATCAATTTACCTTTATAAATAACAGATTACAACAACTCAGTTTTTGAAATCGTTCTCACACGATTGAAAAATAGATCAGTCGAATATTATGAAATCCAGTTATCCACTGACTTTTGTCTAACCTTCATCAATTGACACATTTGTTCTTACTTGTAAATCACTTTATCAATTATTTCGAATATCGTTAAAAAGAAGAGGTTTTCTAATTCAAAGTGGACCTCTCAACAGAGACCCGTAATCATAACATATTGTATCTTGATAATTCAATCATTTGATATTATCTTTTAATTCCGTCGACAAATACGTTCATGTAAAGTATTATACATTTAATACTTTGTTAACGTTTTCCAATTAAGATAACTATATATAATATATACATATCTATACACATAAATGTTCGTGAATCATCGAGTAAATCCAAAAGTAATTGATTATATGAACACAGTTCAAAGTTTTTGAGATTTCAACATTACAGACATTTCTTATCGTGTCGGAAACATATAAAGAGTAAGTTTAAATTTGTTTGGAAATTTCCGGGTTGTCACATCATGTCAATTTGATACATGTTCTCATGTCTTTTTACTGTCAGCAGTGGCTTCCCTGTCATATTAAAAATAGTGCCAATCTTCCTTCTGAACTGGACTATCTTACTTTTTCTTGTCAGTTGGCTTATGCTGAGTAGATTATGTTTAAGCCCAACGAGATATGCTACATTTGAAAATGTAACATTCCAATTTGTTAAAGTACCAAAATCCTTTGTGTAACCCAACGAATTATCTCCATATGATACAACTGGACCATCCTTTTCTTGATAGTCCATCAGCAGGGACTTACATCCGGTCATATGTCTCGAATAACCACTATCGAGATACCATATTTGCTTGTTTTGAATGCCCTGCACAGTAGCTAAGAGATTAGTTCTTTTTGGGAACCCATCCAAGGATGGGTTCTGGAAGGGTCATCTTTGATGATCTCTTCCTGTCTGCTAGCTTGCTTGAAGAGGCAGCAGCAGATGGGGTTAGGGTTAGAGTACACCGGTTGGCTAAGTGAAACTTGCTGCCACACTTGTAGCATTTTCTCACATTTGGTATCGGTGACTGGTCATACACTGAGTAAATGGGTGCAGTAAGATCGAGTCTACTTTCAGATATGCTAGCTATGAGCTGGTTAAGCTTGGCAGTCATTATCTCAGTGATAGATGACTCAACACATGATTCCACAATTTGGTTCACTTTAGCTTTTCCCTTAAGGGCAGCTTTCCTTTTAGAACCAGTACCATAATCATGGTATACTGCTTTGCCTTTTTTGTTCGACGAGCCAGTGTGGGAAGTTACTGACCTGTCAGCTAATACCAGACGATTCATGTGAAACTTGATTGCTTCTTTCGACTTGCCAGTATTGCATTTTGCTGGCTTGTCAGTAGCTACTGGTTGACAAGTACAATGTTCATCAGCTGGCTCAGCATTGGTGGAATTTGAACATGAAGGGGAATCAATTGTTTTTTACTTTCTTTGGTTGTTTTCAGTGATTTCCCTTTTAATGCGTCTTTCCTTTGGAGTCATATAGTAAATGCTTGATGGATCAGTAGTTTCATCAATTGAAGTACTGGTTTCCTTGGCTTTTACTTCATCCTCCAAAATTTCTTTCATGGACGGTGGTGGGGTCACTGTAGGTCTGACAAACTTATTTGTTAAGACCTTTTTACCCTTAACTATCTTGACAAAAGTATTTGACAAGACAGCTTCAGGATCAATTTCGAGAATGAGGTCCATGTAAGTAACTTCTGCAAGAGCAGAAGCAGCAGAATAGTCACCAACAAAGAATGCTTCCACTTGGGTAGGTACCTGCGCATTTACACACTTAGCTGTGCGTTGAGTAGATGTACACCATGAAGCAATAACCTTCTTGAGGTCGTTTAGCTGGTTCTTAACATCTGCTACCTCAACGTGAAGAGACTTTAAAGCAAAATTTTGTTTTCAAGTTTTGAAATTTCATCCTTCAAGATCTTAATTTCATCAATTTTGCTTTTAAGTTTATCATTTAAAGATTTGTTGTCATTTTTCAAAACTTCTTCACGTTTACTGCCTCTACATAAATCAACTCTTAGGTAGTCAAACATTTCAGCTTTTTCATCATCAGTATAAGTTCAAAAATTATCAACCTTATACAGCATTTCAGATTTCCATTGAGGTGAATCCTTTTTCCGATCAGCTTCCCTCATATCAGCCACAAACGTACTACCATTATCATCCTCATCAGACTCCTCGACCTCCTTGGCCATAAAATACAGCTTTTTACCAGAAGCATAACCAGCATCATCATCATCAGTATCACTGTCAGAAGATGAAGAAGAGCTGCTTTCATCCTAATCATGATGCTCAGCAACTTAAACCTTTTCTGGCTTCTTTCCCTTCTTATCATCCTTTGCACTTTCCTTCATCTGAGCCTTCATAGCTTTGTACTTGTTCTTGTACTTATCAGCTTTTGAGAAGTAGTTAGCATGTGATGTTGAAGGTTTCCTGGACATGCATTCAGCAGCAAAATGTCCAACCTTCCCACAATTGTAACACTCAGATTTAGGACTCTTGACTGATTTGCTGCTATACCTAGCACTTAGTTTCTTACTCCCTTTATATGACTTGCTGGTTCTATTATGATTAAACCTTTTGAACTACCTAGCCAGCAAAGACATACCTTCAGCAAAACCTTCCACATCATCTTCATCATCACTGCTTTCTTCAGACCCAGTACCACTATCCACATCATCTTCAGCTGACTCTTCTTCTGCTGTCAACTTTTGAACCAGTGAAGCCTTTTGAGCTTTCTTTTTAGCAGCAGCCCTAAGAGCAGTATCATCTGTTTTAGAAGATTTTGAAGTGGTGGGGGCAGACTTAAAGTTTTCTTTCAAGTTTAGTTCAAGTTTAGCTTCTGCCTTCTCATGGTTCCAAAGTATACCATAGAGGGAAGACATATTAAAGTTCTTTAAAGTCTGGGTGGTTCTTAGAGGGTCAGTCACTAGTTTCCATTTGGCAGACAATGAGTTAATAAATTTGTTTACTTATTCAAAATCAGTATATGTGATTTTCAAAGTAAGCAGGTCAGCAACTAAGGAGTTAAACCTAATAAAGGTTTGCTTAAGGGTCTCATTTTATAGGCAAAGAACATTTCATACTCCCTTTTCAAAGAAATAATCTTGTTCTGCCTAACCTCATCCATGCCTTCATAAGTAACATCTAGATAGTCTAACATACGCTTAGCATTCAGTTTTTCCTTAATCAGTTTGAACAGGTGATTAGGTAAAGTTATAGCTAACAGAGTTCTGATCTTAGAGTCAAGTCCAACACGACGTTTGTCCTCAGCATCCCATTTGGATGGAGTGAGAACAACCTCTCTGCCAGGAATGGCAGGAGCGTCTGCAGTGGCTGAAATGCTATCAATAGTTTCAGTTGGGACAAATGGACAATCTGTGGCAATACCAGGCATAAGTGGGTCAATAAACTCTAGGTGAAGCATGAACCTTGCCTTCCAAGTTTCATACTCATCTTCATCAAATTTAGGTGGTCTATTGGATGAGCCATTTTCAAGGTAAGCTGTATTTGAGTATGCAGCCATGAGAGAATTCAGATCCAAGATATTAAATTATCAAGACTGAAGCTCTGATACCAGTTGTTGGTCCCTTGATTAACAACAGGAGTATTGTAGGGGGGGGGGGGTTGAATACAATTTCTTTTAAATTAACTTACTAATTAATCACAGTTTAGTATTCAAGCATGTAATTTAAGTAGAGTCAAAGGTAATTTTCAACTGTTATTCTTTATTGATTAAATAACAAAGAATTATGTAGCGACCCGACAAAATCGTCATTGACGGCGCCGACTACTTAGGTCCCATTACGTGGTCATAAGTCTTTAAAATGACGTTTGACCGAAAATATGTCGCATTCATTTCAAAAGTTAAGATTTGTTCCCAAGTTTACAAGAATCGATCATCTAAAAGTTACGTTATAAAGTTATAAGTACAATTGAAATCTATGCGACATGATTTAAAAGTAGCCAAAAGATGCTCCATGTATGCATGTATATACTCGACATCCAAGCAAGTATTAAAAGTAATGAGCGGAAGCATGTATCACAAAACATTCAAGGACCTGAGAAAAACATAGAAATCTGTCAACGAAAACGTTGGTGAAATCATAGGTTTAAGTAAGTACAAGTGAACCACAAGATTTGTATCATTGATATAATAGTAATACATTCTAAAAGTTTGTTTCACGAGCACCCAATTATCAATGCTTAACATTCCTTCCATAGAACCCCATCACAATAGTGTTAGAACAAACACTGTTTCTCGAAAATATATTCCATTCGTAAACGGTAGCGAACCGTTTGAATGAGGGTTTGTCAAACCCATATGGCCATATAACATAAGTTCTCGCTTACACTCGGCAAGTGTAACTAATGATAATCGAATTGAGGATTTTTGTTCAAACTCGTATGTAGAATGTTTGTTTTCATGTACTTGTGTTCACTTAGTAAAAAGAAACATTTATGTTTTCTCATCCCAAATATAAGTTCAAAAGAGTAAAAGTGGGACTATGATATCACCTTGAGTGCACGTATGTAAAAGTACTTCAACAAGTAAACGTGTGCAAGAACAATGCTAGTCTTGACCTAAACAAATAGGTCGTATCAATAACGGTAAAAGCGATAGGTCAAAGATGTTCAATTAGTCCTATGGCTCGTTACGACTCGATTATGTAGCATGTGAATCAAATTGTCCAAGTTTCATGCAAGATACAAGTATAGAAACAAGTTAAAAAGATTGCATAATCATTTGGTTAAGTTTGACAAAAAGTCAAACTTTGGCCGGTCAAAGTCAACGAAAAAGTCAACACGTTCGGGTCGGGTCCCGAACTATTTTTCTGAGGTTTTTATTCATATATAAGCATGTTAGAGCAAGTTACATGTGAATCGGAGGTCCATAGCGTGACAAACATTTTTCATATTTTGACCATGTAGGTCAGAATCAAACTACGCCTATTGTCGCGCAGCGACAAAGGCTGGCCGCGCCGCGGCGAATAACGGGTGCTGGTACCTGGTCAGTCTCAATTGTCTAAGTCCCAAACCAAAATTTAAATAAACATAAAACACAAACCGTAAACACTTAGAACTCGTATCTTATATTGTTAGAAAGGTAATTTGACAAAGAACACAACAAAATATATTTCACCAACCAAAAATATTATTTGCAATAACCGGCTTTTCGAATCAAATGATCAATCAATGCACACATTTAATGCTTCAAACTTTACAAGTGCACATTTATGATTCGGGCATTTAATGCATACATAAAACACGCTGTTTTGTAGATAATCAAGCATACAATACAACTAACTACTTACTAACAATAATTCATGGCATTCAATGCATCAAATATTCATTTCAAGCTTATCAAACCCTAACCCAAATTCACCAAAATCACTAATCAAGTTTATAGAGTTTTCTCAAGCAACCTACACATCAAATTGAAGCTAGTGATACTAGGAACACATTTAATACATGTACTTATATCATTTAACAACATTCAAGCAACCAAATCATCAAATCAAACACACCAAAGTTCATATTCAAGCTAGTTACTTCAAACAACGAGATCGAGCATATAAATCATATAATCAGGTTAGACTTGAGCCATAGACACTAATTAACAACTTTATAAGTTTAAAACATCAAGAACACAAAATCTAGTGATTTTATAAAGTTACCCAAATGTAATGAAATCGGTATGGAATCGAAGAGGAAGTTGCAAGGATTCCAAATATGTAATTTGTTTTGATTGATGCTTGCTTGAACGGATTTAGATGTTGAATCTTTGAAATGAAGATTGAGAGAAATTTGGAAAGTATTAAATGAAAATAGAAATGAAATGAAAAAGGAAATGGGGAGGTGGGGTTGACTAGTCAAATGCTAGTCACCTCTTTGGCACTTTGGCGAAACTAGTCCCTCGAGTTCGGTTGCGGGTGCGTGATTTACCTAAACGAGATATTTTTAAAACGCGTATTAACGGGAGATGTTATAAACATATAACGGAATTTAAAATAGTTAAACGGAAAAGTAAATGGAAAAAGGCAGGATGTTACATTACCTACTCCTTAAAAGAAATTTCGTCCCGAAATTTAAGTAGGCGTAGTAGTCATTGTTTCTTCCTCGGGATCTTGCGTTTCCGGAACCGGGAACAAGTGAGGGTATTTCTTTTGCATTTGATCTTGCCTTTCCCAAGTAAACTCGGGTCCCCTTTTGGCGTCCCAACGGACCTTGACAATCGGGATTCGGCTTTGTTTTAGCGTCTTGACGGAGGTGTCCACGATTTCAACCGGTTCCTCCACAAATGAAGTTTGTCATCAATAGTAAGTTTCTCGAGAGGGATGACGATATCGGTTTCGACAAGACACTTTTTCAAGTTAGATACATGGACGGTAGGATGAACAGAGCTCAATTGAGGTGGAAGATCTAAACGATAAGTAACGGTTCCAATACACTCCAAGATTTTGAAAGGACCAATATACCATGGATTTAGCTTCCCGCGTTTCCCAAAATGGATTACACCTTTCCAAGGTGCGAATTTTAACATTACTCGGTCACCGACTTGAAATTCGAGGTCGTTGCGTCATTTGTTGGTATAGCTCTTTTGACGACTTCGGGCCGTCCTAAGCCTATCTCGGATTTGAACGATTTTCTCGGTTGTTTCTTGAATGAGTTCGGGTTCGGTGATTTGTGTGTCGCCTACTTCGGCCCAACAAAGAGGTGAACGACATTTTCGGCCATATAAAGCTTCGAATGGTGCGGCGTTAATACTCGCGTGATAACTATTATTGTAGGAGAATTCGGCGAGAGGTAAGTGCTTATCCCAAGCTATTCTAAAGTCGACAACACAAGCTCGTAGCATGTCTTCCAAGGTTTGAATTGTGTGTTCGCTTTGTCCGTCGGTTTGCGGATGGTATGCGGTGCTCATGTCTAAACGCGTTCCCAATGCTTCTTGTAAAGTACGCCAAAATCTAGAAACAAAACGGCCATCTCGGTCGGAGATAATTGATAACGGTACACCGTGTCGGGCTACGATCTCCTTAACGTAAAGTTGTGCAAGTTTCTCCATTTTATCGGTTTCCTTCATGGCTAGGAAGTGCGCGGATTTGGTGAGTCGGTCAACAATAACCCAAATAGTATTATAACCGCCAACCGTCTTTGGTAGTTTGGTGATAAAATCCATCGTTATCCTTTCCCACTTCCATTACGGGATCTCGGGTTGTTGAAGTAGTTCGGACGGTCTTTGGTGTTCGGCTTTGACTTTCGAACATGTCAAACACTTGGCAACATAAGTAGCTACGTCCCTTTTGATGTTCGGCCACCAATATTGTTCTTTAAGGTCGTGGTACATCTTATTGGCACCGGGGTGAATCGAGTATCGTGACTTATGGGCTTCATCTAAAATAAGGTTTCGTAGGTCCCCATATCTAGGCACCCAAATCCTTCCGGCGAAATATCGGAGTTCGGTCTCCCTAATTTCGAATCGAGAGACTAGAATGTTCAAGAGCTCGTGTGAAACGTTTTCATCCTTGAGAGCCTCATCTTGGGCTTGTGATGACCCGGGAATTTCCGACCAAATTTAAACTTAATCTTTATATGAATTTGACACGATAAGCAAAGTCTGTAATGTTGAAATCTCAAGAATTTTGAACTGTTATTATACATTCAGTTAACCTATGACCATTCTCGACGATTCACGAACAATTGTGTGTAAATAAATATGTATATATATTTATAAACGTAAGTATATTATATAGTTATATTACATAATCAATAATATGTAATACAAATATACTAAATTTATTTATAAATAAAGTTGTATTGTTGTTACTTTCAGTATTAATACTAATATTATTAATAATATTTTAAAGATACGAATTTGATATATATATATATATATATATATATATATATATATATATATATATATATATATATATATATATATATATATATATATATATATATATATATATATATATAAATTATTATAGTATTATTATTACTAATATTATTAGTATTATTATAATTAGTATTATTATAATTATTGTTATCATAATTAATATTGTTATGATTAGTAATTAGTAATATTATAGTTAGTGTCATTATTATTATTATTATTATTATTATTATCATTAATAACATTATTGTTATAAATTTTATAATTATTATTATTATCATTAATAACAATATTACTATTATTATTATTATATTATTATAAATTTTTATTTACAATATTAGGAATATTATTCTTATTGTTAATTAATAAGGTTAATTAAAATATATAAACACATATGTATAAAAGCCGAAATATATCAAATTCAAATTTTATAAATATAGATGTAATTATATATAATTCATAAAAATGTAAATAAAAACATATATATATATATATATATATATATATATATATATATATATATATATATATATATATAAATACGATTAAAGAATATATATATATATATATCATTATTAGATTTTATCTGCTTCTACTTTGCTGTATACCCGTGATTTTGCTTTTGTCGATTTCTATAAAACAATAGATTAGTTTAGAGTGTTGAAAAAATCACTGGAGTCGTCTCCATCATTTATCGATCCTTCAAAAATATTAAACAGTCGCCCCCTTTAATAAGTCGATACCCTGTTTGTTCATCTTTTTAACCAAAAATCGAATTCGAACCAATTTTCAAAATTTAAAAACACAGTGATGTTAGAAATCCTTTATACAAACTATCTGCAAAACTTCATCTCGCAATTCCTCAAATCAAAGTCGAATTTCGAAGTCAAACTTTTGGTCTTTAAAAGTTAAACTTTATTCTTCAATCAAATTCGTGTTACTCGTTTCGATTCAAGTCGAATTGAGGGTTCCAATAGTTTTTATGAAACATTTTCAAACTACTTTATGTTTTACTCATGGCCTATAACGTTCTCGTTTGAAAAATCAATAAATTTTTTTTTCAAAACCGTCGCTACAGCAACCTTGTTCTTCATTTTTTTATTTTTTTTTCTATTTGAACGAAGTATCAAGTACAAGTAGTTTGAAGATTTAATTTAAATCTTTTATTTGTTTGATGATTTGTTAAATAAAATTACTGGTCGATCAGTTTTAATCAATTGAAGAAGAAGGTATAAGTAATACGGGTTATATAAATTAAATTGGAAAGTTAAACAGAAGAATAGAAATGGAGGGATGGTCTAGGTAGTTAGCGGGTAAACGAGTGGTCCTAAGTTCGAATCTAGGCGGCTGCGGTTTATATTTTTTTTTTCTTTTCTTTCTCAACAAGTAACTACTCAAGTTGGGTCAAATTTCCTGATGGGCCGAGTATTAACTCTGTTGGGCTTCGGATTCTATGTTGGGCCGTGGTCAACTATTATTTTCTAATGGGCCGAATCAATAAAACATAATATGATTTTAATACGGAGCATTAATCATAAAAACTTGAATGGAGGGATGGTGTGGAGTGATCTCAGGTGAGCTAGAGGTCGTGGGTTCGAGTTTTTGCTTGGACATATTTGTTATCTTTTAAAGGTAGTTATTTTCATTATTATTATTATTATTATTATTATTATTATTATTATTATTATTATTATTATTATTATTATTATTATTATTATTATTATTATTATTATTATTATTATTATTATTATTATTATTATTATTATTATTATTATTATTATTATTATTATTATTATTATTATTATTATTGTTACTGTTATTGTTATTGTTATTGTTAATATTATCATTATTATCATTAAAAAAAGAGTATTAGGATTATTATCATTACTATTATTATTATTAATAATATCATTATTAGTATTATCATTAAATATTGGTATTATTGTTATTAATATTATTATTATTACTAAAAGTATAATTATTTTTAAATTTATTATTTTTATTAAAATTAGTACTATTATTAAAACTAACATTCTTATCAAAATTATCTTGTTTTATCACGATTATTATCATAATTAGTATTATCTCTATTAGTATTACTAATATATCAAATAAAGATTTTTCCATATAAAAAATATATTATTAACATAAACCATAACTATATTGAGATTTTTGTAATAAATACTAGTTATCTATTTAATGCATATAAAAATAAATATATCTAAATAAGTTATTAATGAAACATATAATTCATTAAAATAACAACTATATCAATAATAATAAGTAAATTTGTTCGATTACAAGTACATGTGTTAATATATATGAATGATATAGGTTCGTGAATCCGAGGCCAACCCTGCATTGTTCCATATAGTCATATGTATTTTTACTACAAAATACATTAGGTGAGTTTCATTAATCCCTTTTTAAATGCTTTTGCAATATATATATTTTTGAGACTGAGAATACATGCGCTGCTTTTATAACTGTTTTACGAAATGGACACAAGTAAATTGAAACTACATTATATGGTTGAATTATCGAAATCGAATATGCCCCTTTTTATTAAGTCTGGTAATCTAAGAATTAGGGAACAGACACCCTAATTGACGCGAACTCTAAAGATAGATCTATCGGGCCCAACAAGCCCCATCCAAAGTACCGGATGCTTTAGTACTTCGAAATTTATATCATGTCCGAAGGAGGATCCCGGAATGATGGGGATATTCTTATATGCATATTGTGAATGTTGGTTACCAGGTGTTCAATCCATATGAATGATATTTTTGTCTCTATGCATGGGACGTATGTTATGAGAAATGAAAATATGAAATCTTGTGGTCTATTAAAATTATGAATTGATTATTTATGATAAACTAATGAATTCACCAACCTTTTGGTTGACACTTTAAAGCATGTTTATACTCAGGTATGAAAGAAATCTTCCGCTGTGCATTTTCTCATTTTAGAGTTATTACTTGGAGTCATTCATGACATATTTCAAAAGACGTTGCATTCGGATCGTTGAGTTCATCAAGATTATTATTTAGTCAATTATAGTTTGATATATTATGAAATAGTATGCATGCCGTCAATTTTTGATGTAAATGAAAGTTTGTTTTTTAAAAACGAATGCAATATTTGTAAAATGTATCATATAGAGGTCAAGTACCTCGCGATGTAATCAACTGTTGTGAATCGTTTATAATCGATATGGACTTCGTCCGGATGGATTAGGACGGGTCCTTTCAGTTGGTATCAGAGCGATGGTCTTAGCAAACTAGGTCTACATTAGTGTGTCTAACTGATAAGTCGTTAGGATGCAATAGTGAGTCTGGACTTCGACCGTGTCTGCATGTTAAAAGTTTTGCTTATCATTTTTGTCGAAAATCATCTGCTTATCATCCTTAGGAAATTACTTGCTTATCATTCCTAGTCTAGACACATCTTACTGCAATGATTGCATGAATAGTGTATAGACATATCTTAACGTATCTACTACTTCATATCTTAGCGTACCTGTTATTGTTATCTTTGCCTAACAGCTTCCGTAGATTCCTCCGTAACTTATGGAATTTTAGTATTATATATGCATATGAAAATTATGTATTACAGGGTACTAATCTACATCCTATAATCTAATTCGTATCGAAAATCCTTCATCTGATCGTATGGGATAAATCCTTCAACCAGTTCGAGTCCCTCGAATTCCGATAACTATTCTGATAGTTATTCCGACAGCTATTCCGACGTGGACGTTCACCTAAGCTCCGAGAGCAGCGTCACCAGAATGAATCAACCAACCAACCATCCCCAATTCATATGATGAGTTCGTAGTCTACTTAATCATTGGAGACAATAAGAATCGATCCCTTTCACCCACCATATTGTTCGCTGGGTGAAGAACTTGAAACATTCACTGGAAAACCAATCCAAAACACCATCTTCACCCTCATTTCCAGAGTAGCTTGACATGATTATATTCTATCCACAATTTGAAACCTTACTCATCTGCTCGTTCCGACCGACAATTATTACTGAGTAATATAAGAAGTCAACGAACTTCGAGATCGAGTAATCAATTTGGAGAATATGGTGCAAAACGTACCAGCTTCAACAACATCACCGGCATCAACATTATCACCAACAACACAAGTTTCAACATCACATGCCCCAATATCTCATTCTGTACCTCGAGCATAATCATCATTCTATGAATCATTCTACATTATTTATCTTCGTTCGACATGGTGATTATATAATCTTTAATATTTTAAGAGATTATATATTCATATTCTAACGGTAAATCAAATGAGTCTAATATCATATTGACCCATTAAATTCATGATTAAATCTGAAGAAAATATATATGTAAGTATATTTTCATAAAGATTGTAATTAAAATTCTTTTGTACAAACTAATAATGGTGAAAATATTTTAACGGGTAGGTAATACCCGATGAATATTTAAATTTCACATTAATAAGTTACACTGTACATTCTTCAAATCTGATTCAACAGTCATTTACTATTCTATTTACATCCACCGATATACGTATCCGTTCACCACAGAATAACCATTTTCATTCAATTTCATACTTGAATTTTGATCTATCAGAATCCAACAAGTGGCATAATGAAGAAAACCTTGGACAAAATAAAATTTGTTAGAAACAAACAAATTAACTATGAGAAATTTTGTTAAGAATCCATGCTAACAAAATCCTAACTAACTGTTCCTAGCTAACTGTTAATTCCGTATTACATTTTATTTATCGCAATTTAATTATCGCAATTTATTTATCGCAATTTATATTCTCTTAATTTTATTTATCGTCATTTAATTTCTGTTATTTACTTTACGCACTTTAAATATCGGGACACGTATACAAAGTTTTGACATATCATATCGACGCATCTATATATATTATTTGGAATCGCCATAGACACTCTATATGCAGTAATGATCGAGTTCTCTATACAGGGTTGAGGTTGATTCTGTAATAATATATATACTTTGAGTTGTGATCAAGTCTGAGACATGTACACAGGTCACGATACGTATTAATTAATTCGAATATTATATATTAAATTATATTTGAATATGAATTATTGGACTGTCAACTGTGGACTATCGACTATGGACTAATAACATTGGATAATTAAAATGAAGTAAAATATTGACTATAACATATGAAACTAAACAATTCTTCAAGTTTGCCACTTGATTTCATCTTAAACCTCATTTGTATCTTGACGATTCCAATCTGCGTTCAAACCTTTCATGATTTTTGAAAACACCTCAATCGATAGGATGAATCAACCACACTTCATCTACAGAAGAAAAGATTGATACATATAGTTATGCACCTAAAAAACACTCAGAACCTGAGTAAACGTTTAACACATATCTGTGCTAGCTTCTTCGGCGTTGTTATTACCGAAAAATAACTTTGCGATCCCTTTCAAAGTAGCAAATTTTGTCACAGCTCCAGCAAGTCAACTTCGACTTTCATTCGGATTAGCCTTATTATAACCTTGATATATATGCGTGCTCTTTTGTTGTTACTGGAGAACCTTTTATATTCCATCATATTACCAGCAGACGTACCAGCAACCTTGTTACTCCTTGGCTTAAATCTCTTCGACAAATCACTAAATTTATCTATTGAAGTCTTATCATGAATTTATCGGCATCTTGTAAAAAGAATTACCATACCATTTACCAGGAATCAGCAAATCTGTATTGTGAGTCTCGCAACGTTTCCACATCAACAGTTATATGTATCCATATAGCATTTATCTTTTAGAACTATGATCTTCCATTCTAAAATTCTGAAAAGCACCCAGTCTGCGAATTAATGCTCTGAATTTTGAAAAGTAGAATGAAGCAACAAAAACTGTAAACGACCTCAACAGCCAAAAGTTGATGATAAAGAATTGTATGTTGGCAAAGTTCAGAAAAAGTTTGAAACTGAAAAATTGATTGAGCAAAATACAAAGGAGTCTCTGAACAAATCACAAGGACCAAACTTGTACATTAATAATCCTGATGATTCTGTTTCTGATGAAATCTTTAACGAATACCTTGCTCCTTAATCGCTCTAAATCATCATGAATGAATTTCTTCATCACAATTTTATTCAGAAATTCCAAGATATCATCGTATCTTTCATTATAAATATCCTTCATAATTCTGAAGATATTTTCATAACTATTATTATCTGAAATCATTAATCTCTTCGCGCTATCAGTGTTACATCATATAGAAACTGTTAGTTTCTATATTCTGTAAACTTTCGAATTTAAAATATGAATGTTATTGAAGTAATGTTGGGAACTGATGCATGAGTTAGTATAATATAATGACACTTGATCAACGTGATTATATTACAGTAAGTTATGCTGAGTTTCTAAAGGGACGTGATGATTCACAAATCATAACGTCATCATGTGCCATGTCACATAACTCTGTCATTCAGCTTAACTTCTGAACATATCAAGAAAGTATATTCTTGATAGTTCTATTCTCAGTGAATCTGGTAATTTGACAAATCAAATCGTGCTATTACGTTCCTTCTTATTTAGAACATTAATAATGTTCATTCTGAAACTTATATCTGCGAATTTTGGACCATTACAAGAGATGCCAAATCGCCAAAAGAAGAAACGAAGGGACAAAGCTCTGAAATAGAAATTGGAGTATAAATTGTAGTAAATCCGAGGGAGTATTAGCTGTGGATGACAATGATTATAGGAAACAGAAAGGGAGACATTGAAATATAAGGAAAGATATAAAGCCCGATAACAACGCATAAATTACAAACCGTGTATATCAATGTTTATCGCAACATAAAGACACGGGAGAATTAAAAGTACTATAACCCCAAGAGCAAAGTAGAAGTAAGCAGATTCCTCGGGTGGAAGTTGGAAAAGGAGAATGATTGTTACGATAGTAAGGATAAGGACAAGGATTAGAACTGGATTAAGCATTTTCACAATCTTTTGGATGTATGAACTAAGGAAGAGAGTATGGGAATGGTGAGAATAATGGAACGGAAGAGCTTAATTTATAATGGAAATATCAGACAGAGTAATCGAGGCAAATCACCGTATTTAATTATAGAGATCTTAATTTCATTACTCGCCGAAGAATCAAATCTTTTAGATTTCGAAGATTTTCTTTAAATTCCTTGAATTCCGGAATTCAATCGAGACAACGTCAGAAGTTAAGACGAACCTTATTTTCTAAGTTCAACCCTGGCTCTGTCAAAAGTTAAGATTAATCTTTACTTTCCTATTTCACTCTTTGGTGATAGCTTCATTCGTACTCTTCGAATAACCGAATTATTTTTATCCATATTACTCAATAATGATAAAACTCAATTTATCAACTCATATTCATCATGAAAACATTTTTATTGTTATCCATGACCACCTCACTCAAATTTCGGGATGAAATTTCTTTAACGGGTAGGTACTGTGATGACCCGGGAATTTCCGACCAAATTTAAACTTAATCTTTATATGAATTCGACACGATAAGCAAAGTCTGTAATGTTGAAATCTCAAGAATTTTGAACTGTTATTATACATTCAGTTAACCTTTGACCATTCCCGACGATTCACGAACAATTGTGTGTAAATAAATATGTATATATATATTTATAAACGTAAGTATATTATATAGTTATATTACATAATCAATAATATGTAATACAAATATATTAAATTTATTTATAAATAAAGTTGTATTGTTGTTACTTTCAGTATTAATACTAATATTATTAATAATATTTTAAAGATACGAATTTGATATATATATATATATATATATATATATATATATATATATATATATATATATATATATATATATATATATATATATATATATATATATATATATATATATATATATATATATATATATATATAAATTATTATAGTATTATTATTACTAATATTATTAGTATTATTATAATTAGTATTATTATAATTATTGTTATCATAATTAATATTGTTATGATTAGTAATTAGTAATATTATAGTTAGTGTCATTATTATTATTATTATCATTAATAACATTATTGTTATAAATTTTATAATTATTATTATTATCATTAATAACAATATTACTATTATTATTCTTATATTATTATAAATTTTTATTTACAATATTAGGAATATTATTATTATTGTTAATTAATAAGGTTAATTAAAATATATAAACACATATGTATAAAAGCCGGAATATATCAAATTCAGATTTTATAAATACATATGTAATTATATATAATTCATAAAAATGTAAATAAAAATAGATATATATATATATAAATACGATTAAAGAATATATATATATATATATATATATATATATATATATATATATATATATATATATATATATATATATATATATATATATATATATATATATATATATATATATATATATATATATATATATATATATATCATTATTAGATTTTATCTGCTTCTACTTTGATGTATACCCGTGATTTTGCTTTTGTCGATTTCTATAAAACAATAGATTAGTTTAGAGTGTTGAAAAAAATCACTGGAGTCGTCTCTATCATTTATCGACCCTTCAAAAATATTAAGCAGTCGCCCCCTTTAATAAGTCGATACCCCGTTTGTTCATCTTTTTAACCAAAAATCGAATTCGAACCAATTTTCAAAATTTAAAAACACAGTGATGTTAGAAATCCTTTATACAAACTATCTGCAAAACTTCATCTCGCAATTCCTCAAATCAGAGTCGAATTTCGAAGTCAAACTTTTGGTCTTTAAAAGTCAAACTTTATTCTTCAATCAAATTCGTGTTACTCGTTTCGATTCAAGTCGAATTGAGGGTTCCAATAGTTTTTATGAAACATTTTCAAACTACTTTATGTTTTACTCATGGCCTATAACGTTCTCGTTTGAAAAATCAATAAATTTTTTTTTTCAAAACTGTCGCTACATCAACCTTGTTCTTCATTTTTTTTTATTTTTTTATTTTCTATTTGAACGATGTATCAAGTACAAGTAGTTTGAAGATTTAATTTAAATCTTTTATTTGTTTGATGATTTGTTAAATAAAATTACTGGTCGATCAGTTTTAATCAATTGAAGAAGAAGGTATAAGTAATACGGGTTATATAAATTAAATTGGAAAGTTAAATAGAAGAATAGAAACGGAGGGATGGTCTAGGTAGTTAGCGGGTAAATGAGTGGTCCTAAGTTCGAATCTAGGCGGCTGCGGTTTATATTTTTTTTTCCTTTTCTTTCTCAACAAGTAACTACTCAAGTTGGGTCAAATTTCCTGATGGGCCGAGTATTAACTCTGTTGGGCTTCGGATTCTATGTTGGGCCGTGGTCAACTATTATTTTCTAATGGGCCGAATCAATAAAACATAATATGATTTTAATTCGGATCATTAATCATAAAAACTTGAATGGAGGGATGGTGTGGAGTGATCTTGGGTGAGCTAGAGGTCGTGGGTTCGAGTTTTTGCTTGGACATATTTGTTATCTTTTAAAGGTAGTTATTTTCATTATTATTATTATTATTATTAAAGTTGTTATTATTATTATTATTATTATTATTATTATTATTATTATTATTATTATTATTATTATTATTATTGTTACTGTTATTGTTATTGTTATTGTTAATATTATCATTATTATCATTAAAAAAGAGTATTAGGATTATTATCATTACTATTGTTATTATTAATAATATCATTATTAGTATTATCATTAAATATTGGTATTATTATTATTAATATTATTATTATTACTAAAAGTATAATTATTTTTAAATTTATTATTTTTATTAAAATTAGTACTATTATTAAAACTAACATTCTTATCAAAATTATCTTGTTTTATCACGATTATTATCATAATTAGTATTATCTCTATTAGTATTACTAATATATCAAATAAAGATTTTTCCATATAAAAAATATATTATTAACATAAACCATAACTATATTGATATTTTTGTAATAAATACTAGTTATCTATTTAATGCATATAAAAATAAATATATCTAAATAAGTTATTAATGAAACATATAATTTATTAAAATAACAACTATATCAATAATAATAAGTAAATTTGTTCGATTACAAGTACATGTGTTAATATATATGAATGATATAGGTTCTTGAATCCGAGGCCAACCCTGCATTGTTCAATATAGTCATATGTATTTTTACTACAAAATACATTAGGTGAGTTTCATTAATCCCTTTTTAAATGCTTTTGCAATATATATATTTTTGGGACTGAGAATACATGCGCTGCTTTTATAACTGTTTTACGAAATGGACACAAGTAAATTGAAACTACATTATATGGTTGAATTATCGAAATCGAATATGCCCTTTTTTATTAAGTCTGGTAATCTAAGAATTAGGGAACAGACACCCTAATTGACGCGAACTCTAAAGATAGATCTATCGGGCCCAACAAGCCCCATCCAAAGTACCGGATGCTTTAGTACTTCAAAATTTATATCATGTCCGAAGGAGGATCTTGGAATGATGAGGATATTCTTATATGCATATTGTGAATGTCGGTTACCAGGTGTTCAATCCATATGAATGATATTTTTGTCTCTATGCATGGGACGTATGTTATGAGAAATGAAAATATGAAATCTTGTGGTCTATTAAAATTATGAATTGATTATTTATGATAAACTAATGAACTCACCAACCTTTTGGTTGACACTTTAAAGCATGTTTATTCTCAGGTATGAAAGAAATCTTCCGCTGTGCATTTGCTCATTTTAGAGTTATTACTTGGAGTCATTCATGACATATTTCAAAAGACGTTGCATTCGGGTCGTTGAGTTCATCAAGATTATTATTTAGTCAATTATAGTTTGATATATTATGAAATAGTATGCATGCCGTCAATTTTTGATGTAAATGAAAGTTTGTCTTTTAAAAACGAATGCAATGTTTGTAAAATGTATCATATAGAGGTCAAGTACCT
Organism: Rutidosis leptorrhynchoides; assembly: GCF_046630445.1. NCBI lineage: Eukaryota > Viridiplantae > Streptophyta > Magnoliopsida > Asterales > Asteraceae > Rutidosis > Rutidosis leptorrhynchoides. The sequence goes on from NC_092338.1 coordinate 379,020,588, forward strand.
CGCGATGTAATCAACTGTAATGAATCGTTTATAATCGATATGGACTTCGTCCAGATGGATTAGGACGGGTCCTTTCAGGGCTACCCGAATTTGGCTATTAAGGTTGGTGTGAATGGTGATGTTTAAGGCTCGGACACGAAGAGGCAGCGCTCTTTCTTTTCGACTCAAGGCATCGCCTACTACATTTGCCTTCCCAGGATGGTAACAAAGCTCACAATCATAATCGTTTAAAGTTTCAATCCACCATCGTTGTCTCATGTTTAGTTGCTTTTGATCGAAGATGTGTTGAAGGCTTTTGTGATCGGTGAAGATGGTACTTTTGGTTCCATAAAGATAGTGTCTCCACATTTTAAGTGCGAAAACAACGGATCCGAGTTCGAGATCATGTGTCGTATAGTTCCGTTCATGAATTTTGAGTTGTCGAGAGGCATAAGCAATGACTTTCTTTCGTTGCATCGATACACACCCAAAACCATGTTTCGAGGCGTCGCAATACACAACAAAGTCATCATTACCTTCGAGAAGTGACAAGATGGGAGCGGTGGTTAGCTTCGTTTTCAAGATTTGAAATGCGGATTCTTGTTCGGTCACCTAAACGAATTTCTTTCCATTGTGAGTTAACGCGGTTAGAGGACGAGCAACCAAAGAGAAATCCTTGATGAATCTACGATAGTATCCGGCGAGACCCAAGAATTGACGAATGTGAGTAGGAGTAGTAGGAGTCTCACATTTACTAATGGCTTCAATTTTTGATGGATCGACTTTAATACCTTGGTCACTTACAACATGACCAAGAAATTGAACTTCCTTCAACCAAAATTCACACTTGGAGAATTTGGCATAGATTCGTTCTTGTCTCAAGAGTTCAAGCACAATTCAGAGATGTTGTTCGTGTTATTCTTCGCTTTTAGAATAGACCAAGATGTCATCGATGAACACAATAACGAATTTGTCAAGATACGGTTTGCACACGCGGTTCATAAGGTCCATGAACATCGCCGGTGCGTTAGTGAGACCAAATGGCATGACAAGGAATTCATAACTACCATAACTAGTTCGGAAAGAGGTTTTGGAGACATCTTCCCCCTTAACCCTTAATTGATGATAACCCGAGCGGAGATCGATTTTTGAATATACACGTGATCCTTGTAATTGATCAAAGAAGTCATCGATGCGCGGAAGAGGATATCGGTTCTTAACCATCAATTTGTTTAGTTCACGATAGTCAATGCACATTCGTAGGGATCCGTCTTTCTTTTTAACAAACAAAATCGGAGTGCCCCAAGGTGAATGGCTAGGTTGGATAAAACCACGATCAAGTAGTTCTTGGATTTGACTTTGCAATTCTTGCATTTCGGATGGAGTGAGTCTATATGGTGCACGTGCTACGAGTGCGGCTCCCGGAATAAGATCGATTTGGAATTCAACTGGTCGATGAGGTGGAAGACCCGGCAATTTGTCGGGAAATACATCGGAATAGTCACTAACAATTGGCACATCATCGATGTGCTTCTCATCGGACTCGACTTTCTTAACGTGAGCAAGGATCGCAAAACAACCCTTACGGAGTAGTTTTCTAACTTTAATGCATGAAACGAGGTTGAGTCCGGTGCAACTCTTATCGCCATAGATGATCAAAGGTTCGCCGTTCTCGATAGGCATCCGGATTGCGTTAAGATCACAAAGGATGTGAGATTTCATTTTGGCTAGCCAATTCATACTGATTATTACATCGAAGCTTTCTAGTTCCATGGGTATCAAGTCAATTTCAAACTCATTACCCAAAATGTTTAACGTACACCCCCGGTAATATGTGTCGGCACTCAATAGTTTCCCGTTGGCCACTTCAATGGTATAAGTGGTATCTAGTGGGAGTGGTGGAGTGCTAAAAGAATGAATCAAAGTCTTGGATTCAAAACATTTATCGGCACCCGAATCGAATAAACAAGTAACATAAGTGTTGTTGAGAAGAAACGTACCCGTGACTAATTCATTATTATCTCGGGCTTCCTCGGTGTTGATGTTGAAAGCTCGGCCGTGCGTATTGGGGTTATCTTTCTTCTTCGGGCATGCATTTCTATAATGACCCGTTTGGCCACATTCGTAACAAGTGCCCGTTTTTGGTGCATTGGGCCCCTTTCGAGCGATGGGGGCGACACTTTTACATTCGTTGGCCTTATGACCAACTCCTTGGCACCGATGGCAAATTAGCTTGCCACATTCACCAAAGTGGTGCTTGTTGCATTTGTTGCAAAGAGGTAGGTTTCCGGCATAACCTTTCTTGCCGTCGGAGGTGTAAGGCTTCTTGGAAAAGTTGTTGTTGCTTGGTTAGGGGGTTTCCCATTTTCTTTTGTTGTTACCCGACTTATCCTCGGCTTTAGGTGCCGGCACTACAATTTCGTCCACCGTTTCTATCAACTTGCGAGCCATGTTCAAAGCTTCTTGATGATTAGTGGGTTTGGATGACATTACCCCGTTTTTGATGCTCTTTGGGAGACCATCCATGTAAAGTTCAACCCTTAAAGCTTCGGGGTTCACAAGGTTTGGGCACATCAAGGCTAGTTCGGAAAATCGTTGATTATAGGCCTTGATATCGTTTCCGACCGCTTTTAAAGTTCTTAGCTCTTGTTCGAGCCTTCGAGTTTCTTCACGAGGGAAATATTCAATGATCATCTTTTCCCTTAAATCGGCCCAACAGAGGGCGTGGGATTCATCGGTACCCACCGATTGTACATAGGTGTTCCACCATGTGAGGGCGACACCGGATAAAGTGTGAGTGGAGTATTTGACTTTATCTTGGTCCCGACAACCGCTTATGCTAAATACGGTCTCCATTTGTTCGAACCATCGAGTGAGAGTAACCGGTCCCCCAGTCCCATCAAAAGTATGAGGTTTGCACCCCATGAAGGCTTTATAGGAGCACCCCTCGCTTGAGTTACCAGCTCCTTGATTATTGTTGTTGTGGTTGTTGTTATTGTTGTTGTTGGAGGAGTGACCGGCCATGGCCGCATCCACGGCGGTGGCTATCATTTGTTGTAGAGCTTGTTCGGGAGTCTCATGGCGTGGCACACGACGAGGAGGCATTGTTCCTTCAAAACACAAGAATACCGTTGATTAGTATTTTCAATAATACTAATCATGATATGGAATAAGGATCGAGAGAAAAATTTTCCTTGACTCGCCTTAAATTCTTTATGCCATAGTGTCAGAACGTTCATATGAGTCACCGTAATATAATCCCTAAAATTATATTACCCTAATTCATATGTGCATTCGACATCATTTCATATAGTCAAGGTGGCGTGTCAATCAAATTAAACAACGTGAGATTAAGATGAACAATGAGTAGATATGAGTAGAAACGTTCAAGTATAAATGCACAAGTAGTCAAGTAATTCCTACTTCAAGTCTATATGCCGGTTGTAGTCTAGACTCACTAATGTACCCTATGACTAGGAGTTGACACCAATAACTCTAAATCCCTACAACCTGGCTCTGATACCATCTGTAGCGACCCGACAAAATCGTCATTGACGGCGCCGACTACTTAGGTCCCATTACGTGGTCATAAGTCTTTAAAATGACGTTTGACCGAAAATATGTCGCATTCATTTCAAAAGTTAAGATTTGTTCCCAAGTTTACAAGAATCGTTCATCCAAAAGTTACGTTACAAAGTTATAAGTACAATTGAAATCTATGCAACACGATTTAAAAGTAGCTAAAAGATGCTCCATGTATGCATGTATATACTCGACATCCAAGCAAGTATTAAAAGTAATGAGCGGAAGCATGTATCACAAAACGTTCAAGGACCTGAGAAAAACATAGAAATCTGTCAACGAAAATGTTGGTGAAATCGTAGGTTTAAGTAAGTAAGTACAAGTGAACCACAAGATTTGTATCATTGATATAATAGTTATACATTTTAAAAGTTTGTTTCACGAGCACCCAATTATCAATGCTTAACATTCCTTCCATAGAACCCCATCACAATAGTGTTAGAACAAACACTGTTTCTCGAAAATATATTCCATTCGTAAACTGTAGCGAACCGTTTGAATGAGGGTTTGTCAAACCCATATGGCCATATAACATAAGTTCTCGCTTACACCCGGCAAGTGTAACTAATGATAATCGAATTGAGGATTTTTGTTCAAACTCGTATGTAGAATGTTTGTTTTCGTGTACTTGTGTTCACTTAGTAAAAAGAAACGTTTATGTTTTCTCATCCCAAATATAAGTTCAAAAGAGTAAAAGTGGGACTATGATCTCACCTTGAGTGCACGTATGTAAAAGTACTTCAACAAGTAAACGTGTGCAAGAACAATGCTAGTCTTGACCTAAACAAATAGGTCGTATCAATAACGATAAACGCGATAGGTCAAAGATGTTCAATTAGTCCTATGGCTCGTTACGACTCGATTATGTAGCATGTGAATCAAATTGTCCAAGTTTCATGCAAGATACAAGTATAGAAACAAGTTAGAAAGATTGCATAATCATTTGGTTAAGTTTGACAAAAAGTCAAACTTTGGTCGGTCAAAGTCAACGAAAAAGTCAACACGTTCGGGTCGGGTCCCGAACTATTTTTCTGAGGTTTTTATTCATATATAAGCATGTTAGAACAAGTTACATGTGAATCAAAGGTCCATAGCGTGCCAAACATTTTTCATATTTTGACCATGTAGGTCAGAATCAAACTACGCCTATTGTCGCGCCGTGACAAAGGCTGGCCGCGCCGCGGCGAATAACGGGTGCTGGTACCTGGTCAGTCTCAATTGTCTAAGTCCCAAACTAAAATTTAAACAAACATAAAACACAAACCGTAAACACTTAGAACTCGTATCTTATATCGTTAGAAAGGTAATTTGACAAAGAACACAACAAAATACATTTCACCAACCAAAAACATTATTTGCAATAACCGAATTTTCAAATCAAATGATCAATCAATGCACACATTTAATGCTTCAAACTTTACAAGTGCACATTTATGATTCAGGCATTTAATGCATACATAAAACATGCCGTTTTATAGATAATCAAGCATACAATATAACTAACTACTTACTAACAATAATTCATGGCATTCGATGCATCAAATATTCATATCAAGCTTATCAAACCCTAACCCAAATTCACCAAAATCACTAATCAAGTTTATGGAGTTTTCTCAAGCAACCTACACATCAAATTGAAGCTAGTGATACTAGGAACACATTTAATACATGTACTTATATCATTTAACAACATTCAAGCAACCAAATCATCAAATCAAACACACCAAAGTTCATATTCAAGCTAGTTACTTCAAACAACGAGATCGAGCATATAAATCATATAATCAGGTTAGACTTGAGCCACAGACACTAATTAACAACTTTATAAGTTTAAAACATCAAGAACACAAAATCTAGTGATTTTAGAAAGTTACCCAAATGTAATGAAATCGGTATGGAATCGAAGAGGAAGTTGCAAGGATTCCAAATATGTAATTTGTTTTGATTGATGCTTGCTTGAACGTACTTAGATGATGAATCTTTGAAATGAAGATTGAGAGAAATTTGGAAAGTATTAAATGAAAATGGAAATGAAATGAAAAAGGAAATGGGGAGGTGGGGTTGACTAGTCAAATGCTAGTCACCTCTTTGGCACTTTGGCGAAACTAGTCCCTCGAGTTCGGTTGCGGGTGCATGATTTACCTAAACGAGATAATTTTAAAACGCGTATTAACAGGAGATGTTATAAACATATAACGGAATTTAAAATAGTTAAACGGAAAAGTAAACGGAAAAAGGCGAGATGTTACAAATTACAACTATCTTTAGCAGAATGATAGTTGGTTGATACAGATTTACCTAGATTATAGCTATGAGAATAAACTTAAAGCTATTACACGTTTTGGACTCTAAATAACAAAACCCACACCAATAGTTGTTACAATAGTGGATACAATAATTTATAGTAGTCCTTTTATCCGTGTAATTGTTCCATTGTCCACTAGTACATAGGATGTCTGTACTTGTGGGGGCAACTGCATCAGAGAGCGTGCTCTCCTCTTTCCTCTTTGGTAGCTATTTGCAGGAACATCCCAATTCAGTTTGGCACCACTATTTGTTTAAACAAATAGAATGTTGTGTTCCGTAGGCATTGATAAAGTATAGCACATGTCTGGACATGTGTTAAACTTCTGCATTCCCATGTGGTCTTGTAAGGTCACTTATCAGCCGCCGACGCGTGTCCTTTCCTGTTCAACTTTGTCTTTGACTTCTTTTGAACAGTACAATTGATGTAGACCACTCAGGAAACTACTATGCTTGTAATGGAGCATAGCTGTCTTGTGTAGTAAGCTGCATTCCAGCTGTGCTGGTTCTTCATTGCTGAAACACTTGATATTCTTGAACTGCTGAGTACGCATCATGTGCTAATTGAAGAACACTGTCTACCTTGTGCTGGTAGACTGAGCAGCAAACTAAACACTTTACATAGCAATATTTGTTGTCTATACATAAACAAACTTGTACTGGCTGCACATAACATTTTAGTGCAAATAAATTACAGTTTTGTCATAATTAAATCCTTAATTATTTTGGGGACTCAACAATCTCCCCTCTCTGAAAGTAACTTTCTCGGCAAAACTATCCAAATAACACCACTAGCTCAAGGCATTCCCCTACCTCTGTTAAAGAGAAGACCGAATAAACAATCAGACTTCATTCCGGTATTTCAGGAACCCCAGTCAGAAGAAGACTGTGTGGGAAATCCTATCTACGAAACTAAAGAAGATGTTTCGGAAGAAGAAGCTTTAAGAAGGACAATTTCTAGAACCGAAGAACAGATAACATCAGTGATCGCTACTAAGGATGAAGAATCAGAATTTCAAGAGAGATATGACTCGTTAGACAGAGCAGAGATAGCAAGAATGAAGCCATCTATCGAGGAACCTCCGGAATTAGAATTGAAAAAGTTACCCGAACATCTGGAGTATGCATTCTTAGAAGGAGAATTGCAACTCCCTGTAATCATCTCAAAAGACCTCATGCCACAGGAGAAGGAGAAATTGATTCAAGTTCTGAAATCACATAAGAAAGCGATTGCTTGGAAGATTTCCGACATAAAAGGAATCAGTCCCAACTATTGCACCCACAAGATCTTCGTGGAAATTGATTTCAAACCATCAGTTCAGAGGCAAAGAAGGGTCAATCCTATGATTCAAGAAGTCGTCAAGAAAGAAGTAATCAAACTTCTGGATGCCGGTCTGATCTATCCCATTTTCGATTCACCATGGGTCAGTCCTGTTCAAGTCGTACCCAAGAAGGGAGGAATGACTGTAATCCAAAATGAGAATAATGAACTTATTTCAACACGAGAGGTCACCAGTTGGGGGGTTTGCATAGACTATCGTAAACTTAACGATGCAACCCGGAAAGATCATTTTCCATTACCCTTCATCGATCAAATGTTGGAACGTCTATCAGGAAATGAATTCTATAGTTTCCTTGACGGTTTTTCCGGCTACTTTCAAATTCCTCTCGATCCAAAGGACCAAGAAAAAACAACTTTCACCTGTCCTTATGGAACATTTGCCTATCGACGCATGCCCTTTGGGCTATACAATGCACCAGCTACATTTCAGCGATGCATGGTAGCCATATTCGACAACATGATTGAATGTTGTATGGAAGTCTTCATGGATGACTTCTCAGTTTTTGGTAGTACCTTTGAATCGTGCCTTTATAACCATGACAAGATGCTCACCCGGTGTGAAGATTCGAATTTAGTTTTGAATTGGGAAAAATGTTACTTCATGGTGAAAGAAAGCATAGTTTTAGGACATAATATTTCAAAAGCAGGAATAGAAGTTGATAAGGCTAAGATTGAGACCATTACTAAACTTTCAGAGCCTACCACAGTAAAAGCGATAAGGAGTTTCTTAGGACACGCCAGTTTTTACCGACGTTTTATTAAGGATTTTTCAAAGGTCACACGACCTCTCACTCATCTCCTGGGAAAGGAAGTTTCGTTTGTCTTCAACGAAGAATGCAGAAAAGCGTTCAACTATCTGAAGGAACAGCTAACACATGCACCCATCATGATAGCTCCTGATTGGAGTTTACCATTCGAAATCATGTGTGATGCGAGTGACTTCGCAGTTGGGTCTGTACTAGGACAACGGACGGATAAGCACTTTCATCCAATCTATTACGCCAGCAAAACCTTGACCGGAGCTCAAGAGAATTATACCACCATGGAAAAAGAGTTGCTAGCTATAGTTTTCGCCTTCGACAAATTCCGTTCCTATCTCATCCTGTCCAAAACTACGGTTTACACAGATCATTCAGCCCTTAAATATCTATTCGCTAAGCAAGACGCTAAACTAAGACTCCTACGATGGATCTTACTCCTACAAGAATTAGATATTGAGATCAAAGATAAGAAAGGAGCAGAGAACGTCACAGCAGACCATCTCAGTCGTTTGGAGAATCCAGTGATGGAACAACTTGCTGAACAAGATATCAGAGACAAATTTCTGGAAGAACAGCTTATGAGCTTAGGAGAAGCTAACATAGGATCGCAATTTACTGATGCCCCTTGGTATGCTGACATAGCCAGCTACCTAGTTGCTGGAGTAGTACAAAAAGGAATGAGCACATCTCGAAGAAGGAAGTTCTTCAGGGATGCCAAGTACTACTAATGGGAAGATCCTTACCTGTTTAGAATTTGCCCTGATCAAATAATCAGGAGGTGCGTAGATGAAAAACAAGCAGCAGGGATCCTTCACCAATGTCACCATGGACCAACAGGAGGTCATCATGGAGCAAACTTAATCGCAAGAAAAGTCTACGAATCAGGATTTTATTGGCCGTCTATATTCTGAGATGCGCAAGAGCTTGTAAAGCGTTGCGACGCATGCCAAAGGCAAGGTATTATCTCTATGAAGAATGAGATGCCTCGGACTAATATCCAAGCTTGCCAGATCTTCGATATATAGGGATTAGACTTTATGGGGCCATTCCCAAAGTCTAATGGAAAAGAATATGTCCTCGTAGCAGTAGATTACGTCTCCAGATGGGTCGAAGCCCAGGCATTTCCAACTAATGATGTCAAAGTCGTCACCAACTTCCTGAAGAGACTCTTCTGCCGATTCGGAGATCCCCGCGCTATAATAAGTGATAGAGGCACGCACTTTTGTAACACCCAGTTTATGAAAGTGATGCAACAATATGGAGTTACCCATAAAATGTCCACTGCCTATCATCCGCAGACAAACGGACAAGCATTGGTCACAAACAGAGCACTAAAGAGAATTCTAGAACGCACTGTCAGCCATCATGGAAATAAATGGGTCGAGAAACTAGATGATGCTCCGTGGGCATTTCGGACTGCCTATAAGAATCCCCTAGGAACTACACCCTACCGAATGATCTATGGAAAAGTTTGTCATCTTCCGCTAGAACTAGAGTATAAAGCTCTTTGGGCATTGAAAACCTGTAACCTCGATCCTTCAGTAACCGCCAAACATAGGAAAATGCAAATGAATGAACTCGCTGAATTAAGGGACCAAGCTTACGAGACGTCATACATCTACAAGGAACGAACAAAGCTGACGCATGATGTGAAGCGACCCATCCTAATCCATAAGGATGAATACAATAACATATGGTTACATTGAGAGGTATTTGACCTCTATATGATACATTTTACAAACATTGCATTCATTTTAAAAGACAAACTTTCATTCCATCAAAAGTTGACAGGCATGCATACCATTTCATAATATCCAAACTATGAATGACCTAATCTGTCATTTCCTTAATAATAATCTTTATTGAACTCAACGGCTTGAATGTAACGTCTTTTGAAATATGCCATGAATGACTCTAAGTAATATCTTTAAAATGAGCGAATACACAGCGGAAGATTTCTTTAATACCTGAGAATAAACATGCTTTCATGTGTCAACCAAAAGGTTGGTGAGTTCATTAGTTTATCATAATCATTCATTTTCATCATTTTAATAGACCACAAGATTTCCAGATATTTAATTGTACACGTAACCCGAGTACAAAATAATACGCGTAACCCGCGAATTAAAAATCATTCATATGGTGAACACCTGGTAATTGACATTAACGAAACGCGTCTAGAATATCCCCATCATTCCGGGACTCTCATCGGACATGATAAAATCGAAGTACTAAAGCATCCGTAACCCGGATGGGGTTTGTTAGGCCCAATAGATCTATCTTTAGGATTCGCGTCAATTAGGGTTTATGTTCCCTAATTCTTAGATTACCAGACTAAAAAGGGTGATATTCGATTCGATAATCCAACCATAGAATGTAATTTCGATTACTTGTATCTATTTCGTAAAACATTTATAAAATCAGCGCATGTATTCTCAGTCCCAAAAAATATATATATAAAAAGGGAGTAAATAAAACTCACAATACTGTATTTTGTAGTAAAAATACATATGACGACATTGAACAAGTGTAGGGTTGGCCTCGAATTCACGAACCTATATCATTTATATATATATATATATATATATATATATATATATATATTAACACATATAATGGACATCTCATAATTTCATTTAATAATATATATTATTTATATATTTGTAGTTATATAGAGTTTATACAAAATTCCATTTAAAAACGTATACTTATATTATATCTTAAATTACATGTTATATATATATATATATATATATATATATATATATATATTTGTTTTGTATATATATTTAAAATGATTAATATCTATACATTTAGTTATATTAATATATCTATATATTATATATATGATTAGAATTAAAAAAAATATCAATAGTTTGTTATATGTAAGTATTTATGTAAGTAATGTTAATATTTTTTATATATAGTTATATGAAATATTAATACAATTATAGTATATGTAATAAGTATATTTTATATATAAAATATTTATCTGTTTAAAAATGATAGTTTTTATAATAATGATTTACTACTAATAATAATAATAACTTTATTAATAATGATAATACTAATAAAAATGATATTGTTAATAATAATAATAATAATAATAATAATAATAATAATAATAATAATAATAATAATAATACTAATAATAATAAAAATAATAATAATAATAATAATAATAATAATAATAATAATAATAATAACAATAATAATAATAATAATAATAATAATAACAATAATAATAATAATAATAATAATAATAATAATAATAATAATAATAATAATAATAATAATAATAATAATAATAATAATAATAATAATAATAATAATAATAAAAGTGGGTAAACTACCTTTAAGCCTTTTCTAAAAAAAATGCCTCAGACGGGACTCGAACCCATGATCCTTTGCTTAAACACCAACACTCTAGACCATCCTTCTGATTCTGTTTTTCTATTTTTAAACCCGAATTATAAACTATATATCTTATTTTGTCTGATCTTCTTTATCCCTAAAATAATTGATTTTTATCATCATCTAACATCTCATCATTATCATAATCAAAATCATAATCATAACATGATCATAATTATATCCGGTTATCACGATTATAATCATCATTGTAACATCATAATCTTAAACTATATTCATCATATCATCACCAAGTATCACGTAATAATTCATCATGTATCGACTTCTGTATCATCACTATTGTTATCTCATTCGACCAGGAGTAGGAAACCAGGAACCGAAACTCGTATAGTTTTTAGCAAAAGAAATAGCTGATGGGTTTCTACAGTCCAAATCAGTCCAATGATAACTAGGCCACTAAATAATACTAGCCCGACTGTTTTAACAGAATTGTTTAAGAGGAAAATTTTTGTCGGCCATACACTCTTAAACCGTCCAACATGCATAACAAATTTGTCTTGGAGACTAATAATGCAATGAATATTATATTCCTAATCAATAAAGCTTTAACTGTGCACAATTATTATCCCATTTAACTCGTTAAATTTCTTAATCCACAATTTCATACTCATATCTTGCAAATGGTGTTGTACAATTTTTGGGTTTAATTAAAAATAGCACGTAACAACAATGGAAGCTCAAATTGTAAAAGGTGGTGGTTATAGGTGTTTGGTTCGTCGGATAGAAACATCAAACGAAAGAAAAATGATAATGGTGGAGGTGGTTTTGCAGCTATACAGTAGTAGCAGCACAATTCGAAAACATTTTATAAATATAATGGTGTTTTGGTTGTTCGTAGGTTTGAATAGTAACAGGAAAAAAATGCAGCAGGTTTGTATAAGTAAGAGATAGAAGAAAGAGAGAGATGAGGTGTAGGGTTGTTCTTGGTGACGGTTTAGTGTTGATCGAGTATGGTGAGATTTAGGTTGTCTTTGAACAATAAAAACGGAAACAAAAAGCTTACTGTAACGATGGTATTTTGCAGGTCGTTCGAGCTGTAAAAGAAGTCAAGTAGCAGTGGTTTTGGGCAGTTTTTGGGCTGCAACTATTGGCAGTAGTAGCAGTGTATTTGGGTTTTGTTAATCGAACATCATAAAAAAAATATAAGAGGGTGTGATTCACGGGTGTGGTGGCGATTAAGGAGGAGGTTGGGTGGTTGCAAGTTAGATGATGGTGTGGTTTGGTGCTCGGCTAAACATAAGTAAAACCAAAGGTGATGATGGTGACTGAAGATAGTCATGGTGGTCTTATGGTGCTTTTATTCGATGACAACAATGGTGGTTTCGAATAAGAAGGTAGCATAAACATTGGTTCAATGGTGGTTTGTTCATGGTGTTGCTAATCGGGAACAAATATAGTAAACTTATAGTAGCGGCTTCAAACAACAATGGGTTTCAAAGATGATGGAAATAAAAACAGAAAAAGGGTTTGTGGTGGTGTTTAAATGACGGTTCATGGTGACCGGTTAGTAGTGGGTTTGAATGATACAATAAAAGAAAGTAATAAGATTATGGTGTTGTTTGGTGATGGCTTCGGCCAATAGTGGTAACCAAAAGGTGGTAGTGATGTTTGTCAATGGGGGGTTGTGGTGGCTTCATAATCTAGTCGAATATAGTAGCAAGAAAAGTAGTGGTGTTAGTAACAGAAAAATAGACTCCTTGATAGTGTGAATTGTACTCAACACTAAGAAGAAAATATTGAAGCAAGTAGTTGTAGTTGAAGAGTCAAATATGATGAGTGGTGTTGATCGATCAGGCAAAAGAAACATAAATAAAGTACCACTTGCATGAGTATATGTCATAAAGTTGAAATGATACAAAATGAACACAGTATTATGAAATGAATTCAACAAAAATACAGTAACTTTGAAATAATAATAATAATTAATCAATTGAAATATAAACGTGTGTAAACCTTAGCCGTCACCTTTCACGGACTGGATTTCATACTCTGTTGTTAAACAGTGGCGGATAAAAGTTTTTAGAAAAATACCAAATTCTTAAATTAAATTCTTTTATTTATTTCGGTCATTATGGTATAAAATTCGATCATTAATTATTACATATAAATTAAATCACTGTCCGCGCTCGATCTCAGGGTAAAATATAAAAAGTGTAAAAATTTAACAAATAACTCCTAAATACATTTTCAATAAGCCTATAATTTATATAACTCATTTTCAGATCACCGTTTATTTTAAAATCATATAATTTCGTATTAAACTTGTTTAATATTCATCTAATGGCAATTGAGTGTAAGTGTCGTGTACTAAATAGATTCGAAATAACGAAATATATATTTAATGTACTTTATTTATATATATATAGATATGTTTTAAATATTAATTATCATAATATCATATTTTTATTTTATTTTACATAATTAATTTTTAATACAACATATAATATTTCAAATTATATTTTCAATATATACATACACACATATCTATTTACAATTAATTATTCGTAAATCGTCGGGAATGGTCGAAGGTCAATTGAATATATGAAATAGTTAAAAAAAAATTTCAAGACTCAACATTATAGACTTTGCTTATCGTATCGAAAACATATAAAGATCAAGTTTAAATTTGGTCAAAAATTTCTGGGTCGTCACAGTACCTACCCGTTAAATAAATTTCGTCCCGAAATTTGAGTGAGGTCGTCATGGTTAACAATAAATAATGTTTTCATGACGAATATGAGTGGATAAATAGAGTTTTATCATAATAAACGATTCGATTTTTGGGAAGCTTACACGTGAAGCTGTCACAAAAGATTAAGATAAAGATTTAACTTTTGACGTAGTCATGGTGAATTTCCGAAATTTAAGGGATTTTAGAGGAAAATCTTCGTAATAAATTTGGTTCTTCGGTATTTAAGGAAATTAGGATTTTCTTCGGTTAAATGCGATAATCTGTCTCAATTGCCTTGTCGGATTTTTCACTATAAATCCACCCTCTTCGTTTCCTTTATATTTTGGAGTTCCATACTTTTGTTTTCTCTTCCCGACTTTAAGTCAAACGAATAATGGTCCAGAATTCGTAGGTATGGTGTTTCGAATGAACATGGCTAATGTTCCAAGAGAGAAATTGTAATAGCACGATCTTGATTGGTTAAATTACTAGAATTTAAGAGAAAAGATAGAACTATCAAGAAAATATATTCTTGATATGTTTGGAGATTAGGTAGAATGTAAGAATCGTGTAACATGGCACATGATGACGTTATGGTCTGTGAATCATCACGTTCCATTAGAAACTCAGCATGACTTACTGTAATATAATCACGTTGATCAAGTGTCCTTATATTATACTAACTCATGCTTCAGTTCCCAACACTACTTCAATAACATTCATATTTTAAGTTCGAATTTTTTAGAATTTAGAAACTAAAACAATTTCCTTTCTGATGTAACACTGATATTGCGAAGAGATAAATGATTTCAGATAAAAATAGTTATGAAAATATCTTCAGAAATATCAAGGATATTTATAATAAAAGATACGATGATATCTTAGAATTTCTAATATCGATGGATGATGAAGAAGATTTGTCCGTAAAAGTGTAGAGTCAGGAGCAAGGTATTCGTTAATGACTTTAGCAGATACTGAATTATTTGGATTCTTTGAAGCCAGGTTTAGTCTTTGTGATTTGTCCATAGCCTCCTTCATTGTTTGCTCAATTCGTTTTTTTTTTCAGTATCAAAACTTTTGAGCTTTTTCAGTATGTCGCTCTTTTTGACTGTTTAAACAGTCTTCAGTTTTCGCTGCTTCATCAGCTTTTTCAGAACTCAGAGATCTGATTCTTAAGCTAGAGTGCTTTTCAGGAATTCAGAAATTCCGAATTGAAATTCATCAGTCCAGAAGATATACTTTATATATAGATATATAACTATTGACGTAGGAACGCTGCGAAATTCGAGAATTAATGATTAATGCTTCCCGGTATTTGGTATGACAACTATCGTTACAAGATGTCGATGAGTACATGATAGGGTTTCAATAAATAAGTATAGCATTTTTTCGGGGAGATTTAAGCCAAGGAGCAACGAGGTTGCTGGTACATCTGTTGGAAATATTGCAGAATATAAAAGGTTTCCCGGTAACAATAGCAATGGCAACGTATATATCATAGTTACAATAAGGTTGATTTGAATAAAAAGTCAAAGTTGATTTGATGGAGCTGTGACAAAATTGGCTAATTTGGAGAGGGATAGTAAAGTTATTTTCGGTAATAACAACGCCAAGGAATCATAATTTCTACTTAGGTTCCAAAAGTTTTCCAGATGCATGACTATATGCATAAGTCCTTCTATTTATAGATAACGTGTGTTTGGATCATCCTCTCGATTGTTTCTTAATTGAGGCATTTTCAAGAATCTTGAAGAGTTTGAACGCATATTGTAATCGTCAAGATACAAATGAGATTTAAGATGAAATCAAGTGGCAAACTTGAAGAAATGTTTAGTTTCATATGTTATAATCAATATTTAACTTCATTTTAATTGTCCAATGTTGGTAGTCCACAGTTAGTAGTTCAATAATTCATATATAGTTTAATATATTATATTCGAATTAATTAATACGTGTCATGACCCATTGTATACATGTCTCATACTCGATCACAACTCAAAGTATATATATTATTTTAGAATCAACCTCGACCCTTTATATGCTAACTCGAGCATTACCGCAATATAGAGTGACTTACGGTTATTCCAAATAATATATATATATGACGTCGATATGATATGTCAAAACATTGTATATGTGTCCCGATTTATACGACGATATTTAAAATACGTAAAATAAATAACAGAAATTAAATGACGATAAATAAAATTGCAAGAATTGAAATTGCGATAAATAAATTGCGATAAATAAAATGTAATAAGGGATTAACAGTTAGCTAGGAACAGTTAGCTAGGATTTGGTTAGCGTGGATTCTTAACAAAATTTCTCATAGTTAATTTGTTTGTTTCTAACTAATTTTATTTTGTCCAATGTTTTCTTCATTATGCCACTTGTTGGATCTTGATAAGTCAAAATCCAAATATGAAATTGAATGAAAATGGTTACTCTGTGGTGAACTTAATGTGAAATCTAAATATTCCTCGGGTATTACCTACCCGTTAAAATATTTTTACCATTAACAGTTTGTACAAAAGAATTTTTAATTACAATCTTCATGAAAACATATATACATATATATTTTCTTCAGAAGTAATCATGGATTTAATGAGTCAATATGATATTAAACTCATTTGATTTACTGTTAGAACAAGAATATATAATCTCTAAAACATTAGAGATTACATAATCGCAATGTCGAATGAAGATAAATAATGTAGAATGATTCGTAGAACGATGATTATGCTCGAGGTACATAATGAGATGTTGAGGCGTGTGATGTTGAAACTTGTGTTGTTGGTGGTACTGGTGCTGTTGTTGCCGATGATGTTGCTGATGCTGGTAAGTTTTGCACCACATTCTCCAAAACTACTACTCGAGCACGAAGCTTGTTGACTTCTTCTATTACACTGGAATGATTGGTGGTTGGAGCAAGCGGATGAATAAGGTTGAATTGTAGATAGAATATAGTAGTAGCGAGATACTCTGGAAATGAGAGTGAAAATGGTGTTTCGAATGGATTCGCCGGTAAGTGCTTCAGGTTCTTCACCAAGAGGGAAATTTGGTTGGTGGAAATGTTCGCCTTCTTTTCGTCTTCATTGATTAAGCCAACTACGAACCCATTCCCAATTCATCCAGAATTGATGATGACTAATTGGCTGATCCATTCTGGTTACACTTCTTTCGGAGCTCGAGTGAAACTCCATATCAGAATCCGATGGACTTGAACTAGTGGCGAGTTCCATTTCATACGATTGAATAAAGGATTTTTCGATATAAAATGATTACCGGCTATCGGATGGTATTCTAATTACATAGAATATCTATATATATAGAACAAAAGATTTCATAGACTACGGAGGAATTTACGGGATATGTCAGGCAAATTTTATAGTAGCAGATACGCTAAGTTATGAATTAGCAGAAACGCTAAGATATGAATTTTGTCTATACACTATTCATGCAATCAATGCAGTAAGATGTGTCTAGACTAAGAATGATAAGCATGTAATTTTCGATAAGAAATGATAAGCAAAACTTTTAACATGCAGCTAAGATCGAAGTCCAGACTCACTAATGCATCCTAACAACTATCAATTAGACACACTAATGCAAGACCTGGTTCGCTAAGACCACCGTTCTGATACCACATGAAGCGACCCGTCCTAATCCATAAGGACGAATACAATAACATATGGTTACATTGCGAGGTATTTGACCTCTATATGATACATTTTACAAACATTGCATTCGTTTTAAAAGACAAACTTTCATTTCATCGAAAGTTGACAGACATGCATACCATTTCATAATATCCAAACTATGAGTGACCTAATCCGTCATTTACTTAATAATAATCTTTATTGAACTCAACGACTTGAATGCAACGTCTTTTGAAATATGCCATGAATGACTCCAAGTAATATCTTTAAACTGAGTGAATATACAGCGGAAGATTTCTTTAATACCTGAGAATAAACATGCTTTCAAGAGTTAACCAAAAGGTTGGTGAGTTCATTAGTTTATCATAATCATTCATTTTCATCATTTTAATAGACCACAAGATTTCCAGATGTTTAATGGTACACGTAACCCGAGTACAAAATAATACGCATAACCCGCGAATTAAAAATCATTCATATGGTGAACACCTGGTAATCGACATTAACAAAATGCATCTAGAATATCCCCATTATTCTGGGACTCTCATCGGACATGATAAAATCGAAGTACTAAAGCATCCGTAACCCGAATGGGGTTTGTTAGGCCCAATAGATCTATCTTTAGGATTCGCGTCAATTAGGGTTTATGTTCCCTAATTCTTAGATTACCAGACTAAAAAGGGTGATATTCGATTCGATAATCCAACCATAGAATGTAGTTTCAATTACTTGTGTCTATTTCGTAAAACATTTATAAAAGCAGCGCATGTATTCTCAGTCCCAAAAAAATATATATAAAAAGGGAGTAAATAAAACTCACAATACTGTATTTTGTAGTAAAAATACATATGACGACATTGAACAAGTGTAGGGTTGGCATCGGATTCACGAACCTATATCATGTATATATATATTAACACATATAATGGACATCTCATAATTTCATTTATTAATATATATTATTTATATATTTGTAGTTATATAGAGTTTATACAAAATTCCATTTAAAAACGTATACTTATATTATATCTTAAATTACATGTTATATATATTTATTTTGTATATATATTTAAAATGATTAATATCTATACATTTAGTTATATTAATATATCTATATATTATATATATGATTAGAATTAAAAAAAAATATCAATAGTTTGTTATATGTAAGTATTTATGTAAGTAATGTTAATATTTTTGATATATAGTTATATGAAATATTAATACAATTATAGTATATGTAATAAGTATATTTTATATATAAAATATTTATCTGTTTAAAAATGATAGTTTTTATAATAATGATTTACTACTACTAATAATAATAACTTTATTAATAATGATAATTCTAATAAAAATGATATTGTTAATAATAATAATAATAATAATAATAATAATAATAATAATAATAATAATAATAATAATAATAATAATAATAATAATAATAATAATAATAACAATAATAATAACAATACTAATAATAATAATAATAATAATAATAATAATAATAATAATAATAATAATAATAATAATAATAATAATAATAATAATAATAATAAAAGTGGGTAAACTACCTTTAAGCCTTTTCTAAAAAAAAATGCCTCAGACGGGACTCGAACCCATGATCCCTTGCTTAAACACCAACACTCTAGACCATCCTTCTGATTCTGTTTTTCTGTTTTTAAACCCGAATTATAAACTATATATCTTATTTCGTCTGATCTTCTTCATCCCTAAACTAATCGATTTTTATCATCATCTAACATCTCATCATTATCATAATCAAAATCATAATCATAACATGATCATAATTATATCCGGTTATCACGATTATCATCATCATTGTAACATCATAATCTTAAACTATATTCATCATATCATCACCAAGTATCACGTAACAATTCATCATGTATCGACTTCTGTATCATCACTATTGTTATCTCATTCGAACAGGAGTAGGAAAGCAGGAACCGAAACTCGTATAGTTTTTAGCAAAAGAAATAGTTGATGGGTTTCTTACGGCCCAAAATCAGTCCAAAGATAACTAGCCCACTAAATAATACTTGCCCGACTGTTTTAACAGAATTGTTTAAGAGGAAAAATTTTGTCAGCCATACACTCTTAAACCGTCCCACATGCATAACAAATTTGTCTTGGAGACTAATAATGCAATGAATATTATATTCCTAATTAATAAAGCTTTAACTGTGCACAATTATTATCCCATTTAACTCGTTAAATGTAGCGACCCGACAAAATTGTCATTGACGGCATCGTCTACTTAGGTCCCGTTACGTGGTTATAAGTCTTTAAAATAACGTTTGACCAAAAATATGTCGCATTCATTTCAAATGTAAAGATTGTTTCAAGTTTACAAGAATAGTTCAACCACAAGTTACGTTATAACGTTATATGTACAAATGAAACCTATGCGACACAATTTAAAAGTAGCCAAAAGACGCTCCATGTATGCATATATACTCGACATCCAATGCAAGTATCAAAAATAATGAGCGGAAGCATGTATCACATATCGTTCAAAGACCTGAGAAAAACATATAAATCTGCCAATGAAAATGTTGGTGAAATCATAAGTTTAAGTAAGTAGGTGAGTAAGTAAAATGAACCACAAGATTTATAACATTTCAATAATAGTAAACCATTCCAAAAATTGTTATTCACGAGCACCCAATTATCAAGGCTTAACTTTCCTTCCATAGAACCCCATCACAATAGTGTTAGAACATACACTGTTTCTCGAAAATATATTTCATCCGAAGTAACGGTAGCGAACCCGAATGAGGGTTTGTCAAACCCATATGGCCATACAACATAAGTTCTCGCTTACACCCGGCAAGTGTAACTAATGATAATCGAATTGAGGATTTTCTTCTAACTCGTATGTAGAATGTTTGTTTTTATACTTGTGTTCACTTTGTAAAATGAAACATTTATGTTTTCTCATCCCAAATGTAAGTTTAAAAGAGTAAAGGTGGGACTATGATCTCACCTTGAGTGCACGAGTAATAAAGTACTTCACAAGTAAACGTGTGCAAGGACAATTGCTAAGCTTGACCTAAACAAGTAGGTTGTATCAATAACGGCAAATACGATGGGTCAAAGTTTTTCAATTAGTCCTATGGCTCGTTACGACTCGATTACATATAGCATGTGAATCACGTTGCCAAGTTTCATGCATGATCCAAATGTAAAAGCATGTTAGGATGATTGCATAAGTATTTGGTTAAGTTTGACTAAAGGTCAAACTTGGTCAAAATCAAAGTCAACAGGGTCGGGTCGAGTGTCCGACAATTTTCCCATAATGAGAAATCATATATGAGCATGTTATCCAAATTTCATGTTAATCGGAGTTGCGGTTAAGCGAGAAAAGAATTTATGAAAAATAAAACAAAAAGAAAGTTTGGCCAGGGAATGTGCGCGGCGCGCACTAAAGCATGGAACCAGGTCAGGAATTTGTCTAAAGGGGTAAACATCTGAAGCTTCACATTTGCGCGGCGCACAAAAGGGTGCGCGGCGCGCATTCCTGGAAAAAATGCTGGTTGCAGTATTATTGTTAAGTCTCGAACCAAAACTCAATTTAACATAACTCATGGACCGAAAACATTCAAAACGCATGCCATACATCGTTGGAAAGGTAATTTAACGAGGAGTACAACTAAACACATGTCATCAATCAATTTTTGCATTTACAACAATCAAAACCACATTAAATGTTCATCATTAATGATATTCAAGCTCATAAATGCAACCAATGATTCGGAACCCAAATGCACACATATAATACGCCGTTTCGTAGGCAATTATGCATACAATACAACTAAACACTTACAATTCACATTGCAAAGCATTCAATGCATCAAAAATCTATTTTACTTCTATCAAACCCTAATTCAAAATCACAAATTTAGCAATTAAGTTTATGAAGCTAAACCATGCCAACCTACATGCCAAATTGAAGCTAGTGATGCTAGGAACACATTTAATACATGCACTTTTAAAATCTAACAACATTTAAGCAACCAAATCTCAAAATCAAACACACCCCTTTCAAGTTTAAGCTAGTTACATCAAAATGACAAGAATAAGCATATAACTCATATATTCATGTTAGACTTGAGCCATAGACACTAATTAACACTTTTATAAGTTAAAAATGTCAAGAACAAAGGATCTAATATTTTAGAAAGTTACCCAAAAGCAATGAAATCGGTATGGAATCGAAGAGGAAGATGCAAGGATTCCAAATATGTAATTTGTTTTGTGAAACACTTGCTAGATCGGAAATAGATGATGATTCTTTGTTTTTGTTGTTTGAGACAAAAAGGTGAAAGTAGGAGGAGATGGGAGGTGGTGAATGAGTGGAGGGGAGAAGGTTGATCGCTTGACCTAATCAAGACTTTGGTCACTTGGCAACTTTAGTCCCTCGAGTTTAAAAGCGGGTGCGTGAATTACCTAAACGAAATATTTTAAAACGCGTATTAACGGAAGATGTTATAATTATATAACGGACTTTAAAATAGTGTAACGAAAGGTAAACTGAAAAAGGCGGGATGTTACATTACCTACTCCATAAAAGAAATTTTGTCCCGAAATTTAAGTAGGCGTAGTATTCGTTGTTTCTTCCTCGAGATCTTGCATTTCTAAATCCGCGAATAGATGAGGGTATTTTCTTTGCATTTGATCGTGTCTTTCCCAAGTAAACTCGGGCCTCTTTTGGCGTTCCAACGGACTTTGACAATCGGAATTCGGCTTTGTTTTAGCGTTTTGAAGGAGTGGTCCACAATTTCAAACGGTTCCTCCACAAAATGAAGTTTGTCATCAATAGAAAGCTCCTCGAGAGGGATGACGAGTTCAGGTTTGGCGAAACACTTCTTCAAATTTGATACATGGAAAGTAGGATGGACGGAGCTCAGTTGAGGCGGAAGATCTAAACGATAAGCAACGGTTCCAACACGCTCCAAGATTTCGAAAGGACCAATATACCGCGGATTTAGTTTCCCGTGTTTCCCGAAATGGATTACACCTTTCCAAGGTGTGACTTTTAACATTACGCGGTCACCGACTTGAAATTTGAGATCGTTGCATCTTTTATCGGTATAGCTCTTTTGACAACTACGGGCCATCCTGAGCCTCTCTCAGATTTGAACGATCTTCTCGGTTGTTTCATGAATAAGTTCGGGTCCGGTGATTTTTGTGTCGCCTACTTCGGCCCAACAAAGAGGAGAACGACATTTTCGACCATACAACGCTTCAAAAGGTGCGGCTTTAATACTAACGTGATAACTATTGTTGTAAGAGAACTCGGCTAGTAGCAAATGCTTGTCCGAACCTTTTCCAAAATCGACAACACAAGCTCGTAACATGTCTTCCAAAGTTTGAATTTGTCACACCCCCAAATAGGGCCTGGGGTAATTGTGACTAATTATATCAAATCACAGTTGTATAAACGAGAACGACTCTACATGAGACGTTTTGTTGAGTTTTGCTGCGGAAGATAAATATGTCTTTAATTGATATGATATGTAATGAAGACTCCAAGCGTAGCAATCAATCATCATCAAAGCAGTAGATATACAACGGAAGCAATATTTAAGTACCAAAGAATAAACATGCTTAAAAAGTCAACACGAGGTTGAGTGAGTTCATAGGTTTGTCATAAATAATGATTTCAGTAATAGTGTTAGACCACAAGATTTGTTTTCATAAGTAGATCACTCAGATCCAGTCAAGTTGATCTCCTACAGGATCAAAAAGTTATGCCAGTGCGTGATATTTAGACTAAACGTTGTTTGCCCCATGACAAGTTGTTATGTCCTTGTCGTTTTAATTTCATTATTAAGTAATACAAAGACTTAGTCAAATGTATCGGGGACGTTACTCCCGATAGGCCCATCCCCAATAATTAAGAATGCCGCAGCAATTAAAAATATCACTGTAGGGACTTAGTCGGACATAGCCGGGTATAGCATAGTTTTAACAGTTGGTACTGATATTTAGACTAGACTTTCAAGTTTGCCCCGTAACAAGTTATCGTTTATACTTGTCGGTTGGGAACTTGCTGGTCATAGCCCAACATATCACAGTTTAATAGTTTGTACTTGTATTTAGACTAGACTTTCAAGTTTGCCCCGTAACAAGTTATCGTTTATACTTGTCGGTTGGGGACTGGCTGGTCATAGCCCAACATATCAAAGTTTAATAGTTGATACGTGTAAAACAGTTATAAAAGTTGCGCATGTATTCTCAGCCCAAAGATATAGATAAAAAGGGAGCAGATGAACTCACGAAAAATCAGTTTTAGTATTTGTATTCATTTCATAAAAATAGTTATAAAAGTAGCGCATGTATTCTCAGCCCAAAAATATAGATAAAAAGGGAATTATGAAAAACTCACATTAAATAGCAGTTGAAGTATTCCACGCAAGAAGGAAAGTAAAGCAAGTAAGTGATCTGGATATCAACCTTGAGGTATAACGTTTGATTAGTTAATGTCTAACTTGACTTAAAGTATGTTTATTAATATAGCAACTATATTGACAGTAACGGTTTTCGAGAAAAGTTCCTATTTCTCAAAAGTTTCTATTTTTGGAAACCTACTATTTATGAAAAACTTCCACTTATAGTAAGCTTCTAGTTTAAGAATGTCCGGGTTATAATTCTTAACAAAGATGTTGTACAATCTCGCCCAAACTTCGTCGCTAACATGCAAGTCACTCGAATGATCTATTGTTACCGAGCGGCCCAGGATCTCTTGACCAGAATCTAAGTCTTGGCATTTGAGATCCACAAGCGTCCCATAATGGTAACAAGGATCACCCTAGGCCACAAGTAGCGGTGATGTTTGTAGTCTTTGTACGCTATCTTTAATTATAACCTTCACGTTAGGTGCGTATATACATATATTCATTAATTCGATTTTAATTATAACTCCTATATATTAATTCATAAAAATACTTTTATAATTTTTTGTAACATATATTACTAATTATAACATGTTATTTATTTTAATTTTAATTGCATATAATTTATAACATTATTTACATGTTTCGGTAAAAAAAATAAACCGAAGTAAATAGTAAAAAGTAAAAAGTAAAAAGTAAAAAGTAAAAAGTAAGAAAAGAATACTTACTAGTAGTAATTCTTCAAAGAGAGAATGAGAGAAATTTTGATGTGAGTTTGAATGAGAAATGAGGGGTATTTATACTTGAAAAAATTAGGTAAAAAGAATAAAATAATTAAAAGAAAAAGAAATATTTTAATTTTTAATGGAATTTTAAAATTCAAAAGTATTAAATGTTAGGTCATGGGATAATGCACAAAATAAAATAATAAAAGTAGTTTTCCATTATAATTTTTAATTAAAAAGTAATTTATTTATTTATTTTATTAAAAAAATCATTTATTTTAAAGATTTTTTTTATATATTTTTTTTAAAATAAAAAAATTAATTTACTACTTTTCCAAGAATATTTGTCAATATTTTTTTTTTATTCATAATAACAATACTGATAATAAAGATATTAATTATTAATATCTTGTTTAAAAAGGATATTAATATATCAAATTAATGCGTAATTATTTACAAATAATTTTTCGTGAATCGTCTGAATTAGTCGAGGTTAAATGAAATCATATAAAGATTTTTGTTTAAATTTTGCCGAAAATTTACGGGTTGTCACAGTATCCCTCTGTTAATAGAAATTTCGTCCCGAAATTTAGTTGTTGCCATCAGTCGGCGTTGTTTGTAAACAGGTGAGGATATTTTCGTTTTATTTGGTCTTCACGTTCCCAGGTATGCTCGAGGCCTTTCGTGAATTCTAACTAATAGGATATTGTTTTGTTTCTAGCGTTTAAATCTTACGATCTATAAATTCTACGAAGTGCATTTTATTATTAATGCGGAGGTTATCTAAAGGATTTAACAAGAGTGTCATTGATTAGGTTTTCCTCAGAAAGAGATGATGACGTTATACAAGCATTTCAATATACATGAAATGTGTGATGAATAATAGTGAGCTTATTTAAACCTTGAGCGTTTATGCCACAATATTAGGGTAGACAAAATAGAGAGGAGTTCATAAAAATCATAATCATGAAATTTGATAGAGATCGTCATTCTTTGCAACAAGAATGATGAATATGAGTTGAAAAATAGAGTTTTATCGACATTAAATAATATGGATAAAATGATTCAATTATAGAAAGAGTATAAATGAAACTATCACAAAAGAGTGAAATGGGGAAATTAAATGTTCACCTTAACTTTTGATATGGTTAAAGTTTATTTCCGAAATTCAAGGGATTTAAAGAAATCTTTATAAGATTTGATTCTCCGGTAATTAAGAAAATTAGGATTTTCTTTAATTAAATGCGATGAATTGTCTCGATTGCTGTGTCTAGAATTTCGCTACAAATTAGCTTCTTCCGTTTCATTATCTTCACCACTTCTATACTTTCTTTCTCAATTCATACTTCCAAAAGGTTTCTTAATATGCTCAATCCAGTTCTTGTTCTTGACCATATATTGGTTATCGCCACAATCTTCCTTCTTTTCCAACTCCCACCAGAGGAGTCTGTTTACTTCTATTATGCTCTAGGATTTATTGTGTTTTTAGTTCTCCCGTGTCTTTATATTTCTATACGCATTGATATGGTATAATTTCCGTGCTGTTATCGGGCTTTATATTTTCCCTTATATGTCGGAGCTCTTTGCCTTTTTATTCTCCTCTCGACTCTAAGTAAAGCGAGTAATGGTCCAGAATTTGTAGGTATGAAGTTTCGAATGATCATAATATTCAAAGCAGAAGGAAAGGTAATAGCACGATTTGATTTGTCAAATTACCAAAATATCTGGAAAAGACCGAATCATCAAGAAAAATATTTTCTTGATATGTTTAGAGGTTAAATACAATGTAAGAGTGGTGTAACATGGCAAATGATGATTATAAAGTCTATGAATCATCATCTTCCATTAAAAATTTAGCATGACTTACTGTAATATAATCACGTTGGCCTGACGTCATTATATTATACTAACTCATGCTTCAATTCCCAACACTTCTTCAAAACATTTATAATTTAAACTAAAACTGTTTCCTTTATGATGTGATAAAGTTATCGCAAAGAGATAATTAATTGCGGACAAGAATTGTTATAAAGATATCTTCAGAAATATAAAGGATATTTATAACGAAAGATACGGTGATATCTTAGAATTTCTAAGATCCAATGACGAGGAAAATTCTTCTGTTTCCTCTGCATTTAATGCTACCA
This sequence comes from Rutidosis leptorrhynchoides, assembly GCF_046630445.1. Taxonomy (NCBI): domain Eukaryota; kingdom Viridiplantae; phylum Streptophyta; class Magnoliopsida; order Asterales; family Asteraceae; genus Rutidosis; species Rutidosis leptorrhynchoides. The sequence goes on from NC_092338.1 coordinate 379,047,612, forward strand.
TATCCGAATCATTGGTTATCAATCCGAGGTGGTTTCAAGAAATTTTATTTTTAGATGATTAAACGCTGATTGTAATCGTCAACGGATCTAATGGTTAACGAATAGGCGTTATTGATTTTAAAAGTAATGAATGATAATTTCGGTGGTTTGATATGATAATTCATCATAGAATATGAATGAATACAATTCATGAGAATCAGAATTGAAGAATGTACAATGTAACATATTAATGTGAGATATAAATATTTCTAGGGTATTACCTACCCGTTAAAATATTTTCACAATTAACAGTTTGTACAAAAGAGTTTTAATTACAGTCTTTATGAAAATATACATACATATATATTTTCCTTCAGATGTAATCATGGATTTAATGAGTTAGTATAATACTAAACTCATTTGATTTACGGTTGAAACGAGAATGAATAATCTCCAAAACCTTAGAGATTTCATAATTGTCGCGAAATATTTCGCTAATGAAGTTATGAATCAATACATTCATCGTTACACTTGATTTATTATTAAACGGAGTTTATTGTGTTGAAGCAGTGATTAACAATTGTTAAGTCATTAACGAAGGGTGTACATCATAGCATATTAGTGATATGAATTAACCAAGTAGTACATACTAGTTGAGATTCACACGTAATTGCTTAGTACGACAAGATTTATTATTGTTCCAAATCATATATATATATATATATATATATATATATATAAGGTATACATATATAATTCTTCACTAAGAATGAGTCAATACATCTTAGCTCATTATTACTAATATTCCTTGGTATCTATGGGCGTATGATGTTGATGTTTGAGGTACTGAGTGCGATGTTGAGGCGTGGGATGCGAATGTTGTTGTTGATGAAGCTGATGCTGTTGGTGGTGATGTTGATGGTATTGGTGGTACTGGTTATGCTGCTGGTGCTGCTGCTGGTGTTCGTAGGTTTTGCACCATATTCTCCAAAGCCACTACTCGAGTACGAAGCTCGTTGACTTCTTATACTATTTCGGGATGATTGGCGGTTGGAACAAGGGGGTGAATAAGATCTAGAACCTTCGATATTATATATTCGTGACGGGATACCCTGGAAAGAAGAGAGAAAATGGTGTTTCGGACTGGTTCGCCGGTAAGCGCTTCAGGTTCTTCGCCAAGAGGTGAATTCGGTTGGTGGAAGGGATCACCTTCTTCTTGCCTCCATTGATTGAGTCGGCTACGAACCCATCCCCAATTCATCCAGAATAGATGATGGCTGATTGGTTCGTTTGTTCCGGTTACGCTGCCGTTGGAGCTCGAGGAGTTCGAGAAATTCATATTATGTGTTTGGAATAGGATTTGATATGAAGTGGGTGTCGAATATTGAATGATATATTCATCTCCTTGAATACGTATATATAGCAAAAGATTTCCGTGATTTACGGAGGAAATTTAGGAAAAGTTTTAGACAAAGTCTATTGAGATAGATATGATAAGATATGATAAGATATACTCCACGTATGTAATAATGGCAGTATGACATGCGCATTTAAATGTGGTGGCGGAATTGGATAGTACTTAGGAAAGTGAGCAGAGTTCTTAGGTTGGCTCGGCATTCTAAGATAAGTAAAGTTTCTAAAGTATAGTGTAGCATTTAACAGTTAAAGGCAACAAGTAAAGGCACTACGGTCAAGGAAAGTTGTAGTCCTACATTGCTAAGGTACCTAATTGTATAAGGCACACATAAAATGCAATCCTGGTTCTCTACAACAACCTGCTCTGATACCAATCTGTCACACCCCCAAATAGGGTCTGGGGTAATTGTGACTAATTATATCAAATCACAGTTGTATAAACGAGAACGACTCTACATGAGACGTTTTGTTGAGTTTTGCAGCGGAAGATAAATATGTCTTTAATTGATATGATATGTAATGAAGACTCCAAGCGTAGCAAGCAATCATCATCAAAGCAGTAGATATACAACGGAAGCAATATTTAAGTACCTGAGAATAAACATGCTTAAAAAGTCAACACGAGGTTGAGTGAGTTCATAGGTTTGTCATAAATAATGATTTCAGTAATAGTTTTAGACCACAAGATTTGTTTTCATAAGTAGATCACTCAAATCCAGTCGAGTTGATCTCCCGCAGGATCAAAAAGTTATGCCAGTGCGTGATATTTAGACTAAACGTTGTTTGCCCCATGACAAGTTGTTATGTCCTTGTCGTTTTAATTTCATTATTAAGTAATACAAAGACTTAGTCAAATGTATCGGGGACGTTACTCCCGATAGGATTATCCCCAATAATTAGGAATGCCGCAGCAATTAAAAATATCACTGTAGGGACTTAGTCGGACATAGCCGGGTATAGCATAGTTTTAACAGTTGGTACTGGTATTTAGACTAGACTTTCAAGTTTGCCCCGTAACAAGTTATCGTTTATACTTGTCGGTTGGGAACTTGCTGGTCATAGCCCAACATATCACAGTTTAATAGTTTGTACTTGTATTTAGACTAGACTTTCAAGTTTACCCCGTAACAAGTTATTGTTTATACTTGTCGGTTGGGGACTTGCTGGTCATAGCCCAACATATCAAAGTTTAATAGTTGATACGTGTAAAACAGTTATAAAAGTTGCGCATGTATTCTCAGCCCAAAGATATAGATAAAAAGGGAGCAGATGAACTCACAAAAAATCAGTTTTAGTATTTGTATTCATTTCATAAAAACAGTTATAAAAGTAGCGCATGTATTCTCAGCCCAAAAATATAGATAAAAAGGGAACTATGAAAAACTCACATTAAATAGCAGTTGAAGTATTCCACGCAAGAAGGAAAGTAAAGCAAGTAAGTGATCTGGATATCAACCTTGAGGTATAACGTTTGATTAGTTAATATCTAACTTGACATAAAGTATCTTTATTAATATAGCAACTATATTGACAGTGACAGTTTTCGAGAAAAGTTCCTATTTCTCAAAAGTTTCTATTTTTGGAAACCTACTATTTATGAAAAACTTCCACTTATAGTAAGCTTCTAGTTTAAGAATGTTCGGGTTATAATTCTTAACAAAGATGTTGTACAATCTCGCCCAAACTTCGTCGCTAACATGCAAGTCACTCGAATGATCTATTGTTACCGAGCGGCCCAGGATCTCTTGACCAGAATCTAAGTCTTGGCATTTGAGATCCACAAGCGTCCCATAATGGTAACAAGGATCACCCTAGGCCACAAGTAGCGGTGATGTTTGTAGTCTTTGTACGCTATCTTTAATTATAACCTTCACGTTAGGTGCGTATATACATATATTCATTAATTCGATTTTAATTATAACTCCTATATATTAATTCATAAAAATACTTTTATAATTTTTAGTAACATATATTACTAATTATAACATGTTATTTATTTTAATTTTAATTGCATATAATTTATAACTTTATTTACATGTTTCGGTATAAAAAAATAAACCGAAGTAAATAGTAAAAAGTAAAAAGTAAAAAGTAAAAAGTAAAAAGTAAGAAAAGAATACTTACTAGTAGTAATTCTTCAAAGAGAGAATGAGAGAAATTTTGGTGTGAGTTTGAATGAGAAATGAGGGGTATTTATACTTGAAAAAATTAGGTAAAAAGAATAAAATAATTAAAAAAAAAAGAAATATTTTAATTTTTAATGGAATTTTAAAATTCAAAATTATTAAATGTTAGGTCATGGGATAATGCACAAAATAAAATAATAAAAGTAGTTTTCCATTATAATTTTTAATTAAAAAGTAATTTATTTATTTATTTTATTAAAAAAATCATTTATTTTAAAGATTTTTTTTATATATTTTTTTTAAAATAAACAAATTAATTTACTACTTTTCCAAGAATATTTGTCAATATTTTTTTTTATTCATAATAACAATACTGATAATAAAGATATTAATTATTAATATCTTGTTTAAAAAGGATATTAATATATCAAATTAATGCGTAATTATTTACAAATAATTTTTCGTGAATCGTCGGAATTAGTCGAGGTTAAATGAAATCATATAAAGATTTTTGTTTAAATTTTGCCGAAAATTTATGGGTTGTCACAGAATTGTGCGTTCACTTTGTCCATCGGTTTGTAGATGATATGCGGTGCTCATGTCTAAATGCGTTCCCAATGCTTCTTGTAGGATACGCCAAAATCTAGAAACAAAACGACCATCTCGGTTGGAAATAATCGATAAAGGCACACCGTGACGGGCTACGATCTCTTTAATGTAAAGTTGTACGAGTTTTTCCATGTTTTCGGTTTCCTTCATGGCTAGGAAGTACGCGGATTTGGTGAGACGGTCAACAATAACCCAAATAGTATCGTAACTGCCCACCGTCTTTGGTAGTTTGGTGATAAAATCTATCGTTATCCTTTCCCACTTCCATTGCGGGATATCGGGTTATTGAAGTAGTCCGGATGGTCTTTGATGTTCGGCTTTGACTTTGGAGCAAGTTAGGCATTTTCCAACATAAGTAGCAACGTCCCTTTTAATGTTCGGCCACCAATATTATTCCTTAAGGTCGTGGTACATCTTATTAGCACCGGGGTGAATCGAATACCTTGACTTATGGGCTTCGTCTAGAATAAGGTTTCGCAAGTCCTCATAACTAGGCACCCAAATTCTTCTGGAGAAATATCGAAGTCCGATCTCCTTAACTTTGAATCGAGAGGTGAGGACGTTCAAGTGTTCGAGAGAGATGTTTTCATCCTTGAGAGCCTCGTCTTGGGCTACACGAATTTGACTATTGAGGTTGGTGTGAATGGTGATGTTTAAATCTCGAACACGAAGGGGCACCGCTCTTTCCTTTCGACTTAAGGCATCGGCTACTACGTTTGCCTTCCCGGGATTTTAACGAAGCTCACAATCATAATCGTTTAAAGTTTCAATCCACCGGCGTTGTCTCATGTTTAGTTGCTTTTGGTCGAAGATGTGTTGGAGGCTTTTGTGATCGGTGAAGATAGTACTCATGGTTCCATAAAGATAGTGTCTCCACATTTTAAGTGCAAAGACAACGGCTCCGAGTTCGAGATCATGTGTTGTGTAGTTTCATTCATGAATTTTGAGTTGTCGAGAGGCATAAGCAATGACTTTCTTTCGTTGCATCAATACACACCCAAAACCATGTTTCGAGGCATCGCAATATACAACAAAATCATCATTGCCTTCGGGAAGAGACAAGATACGAGCGGTGGTTAGCTTTGTCTTCAAGATTTGAAACGCGGACTCTTGTTCGGTTGCCCAAACGAATTTCTTTCCCTTGTGAGTTAACGCGGTTAGAGGATGAGCAACCAAGAAGAAATCTTTGATGAATCTACGATAGTATCCGGCCAGACCCAAGAATTGACGAATGTGAGTAGGAGTAGTAGGAGTCTCCCATTTACTAATGGCTTCGAATTTTGCGGGATCGAATTTAATACCTTGATCACTTACAACATGACCAAGAAATTGAACTTCCTTCAACCAAAATTCACACTTGGAGAATTTGCATAGAGTCGTTCTTGTCTCAAGAGTTCAAGCACAAGTCGGAGATGTTGTTCGTGCTCTTCTTCGCTTTTAGAATAGACCAAAATATCATCGATGAACACGATAACGAATTTGTTGAGGTATGGTTTGCACACGCGGTTCATAAGATCCATAAACACCGCTGGTGCGTTAGTGAGACCTAATGTCATTACAAGAAATTCATAACTACCATAACGAGTCCGGAAAGCTGTTTTGGAGACATCTTCCCCCTTAACCCTTAATTGATGATAACCCGTGCGGAGATCGATTTTCGAATATACACAAGACCCTTGTAGTTGATCAAAGAGTTCATCGATGCGTGGAAGAGGATATCGGTTCTTAACCGTCAATTTGTTTAGTTTACGATAGTCGATACACATTTGTAGGGATCTATCCTTCTTCTTAACAAATAAAATCAGAGCGCCCCATGGTGAATGGCTAGGTTGGATAAAACCACGGTCAAGAAGTTCTTGGATTTGACTTTGCAATTCTTGCATTTTAGATGGAGCAAGTCTATACAGTGCACGTGCTATGGCTGCGGCTCCCGGAGTAAGATCAATTTGGAATTCTACCGGTCGATGAGGTTGAAGACCCGGCAATTCGTCGGAAAATACATCGGAAAAGTCACTAACAATTGGCACATCATCGATATGCTTCTCGTCAATCTCGGCTTTCTTAACATGGGCTAGAATCGCGAAACAGCCTTTACGAAGGTATTTTCCAACCTTAAGGCACGAGACGAGGTTGAGTCCGGTGCAACTCATATTTCCATAGACAATCAAGGGTTCACCATTCTCGATAGGAATTTGAATCGCTTTAAGATCACAAAGAATGTGGAATTTCATTTTGGCTAGCCAATCCATACCAATGATTACATCAAAGCTCCCTAGTTCTATAGGTATCAAGTCAATTTCAAACTCTTTACCCATTAAGTTTAACGTACACCCCCGATAAAATTTGTCGGCACTCAATAGTTTCCCGTTGGCCACTTCAATGGTATAAGTAGTATCTAGTGGGAGTGGTGGAGTGCTAAAAGAATGAGTCAAAGTCTTGGATACAAACTCTTATCGGCACCCGAATCGAATAAGCAAGAGACATAAGAATTATTGAGAAGAAACGTACCCGTGACTAGTTCATTGTCATCTCGGGCTTCCTCGGTGTTAATGTTGAAAGCTCGGCCGCGTGTATTGGGGTTATCTTTCTTCTTTGGGCATGCATTTCTATAATGACCCGTTTGGCCACATTCGTAACAAGTGACCGTCTTTGGTGCATTGGGCCCCTTTCGAGCGATGGGGGCGGCACTTTTACAATTGTTGGCCTTATGACCAATTCCTTGGCACCGATGGCAAATTAGCTTGTCACATTCACCAAAGTGATGCTTGTTGCATTTGTTGCAAAGGGGTAGGTTTTCGGCATAACCCTTCTTGCCGTCGGAGGTGAAAGGCTTCTTGGCAAAGTTGTTGTTGCTTGATTGGGGGGATTCTCATTTTCTTTTGTTGTTACCCGACTTATCCTCGGCTTTAGGTGCCGGTACTACGATTTAGTCCACCGTTTCTATCAATTTGCGGGCCATATTCAAAGCTTCTTGATGATTAGTGGGTTTGGATGACATTACTCCTTGTTTGATGCTCTTTGGAAGACCATCCATGTAAATTTCAACCCTTAAAGACTCGGGGTTCACAAGGTTTGGGCACATCAAGGCTAGTTCGGAAAATCGTTGATTATAGGCCTTGATATCGTTTCCGACCGCTTTTAAAGTTCTTAGCTCTTGTTCGAGCCTTCGAGTTTCTTCACGAGGGAAATATTCAATGATCATCTTTTCCCTTAAATCGGCCCAAGAGAGGGCGTGGGATTCATCGGTACCCACCGATTGTACATAGGTGTTCCACCACGTAAGAGCGACACCGACAAAAGTGTGAATGGAGTATTTGACCTGGTCTTGGTCCCGACAACCGCTTATGCTAAAGACGGCTTCCGTTTGCTCAAACCATCGGGTGAGCACAACCGGTCCCCCGGTTCCATCGAAGGTGTGAGGGTTGCACCCCATGAAAGCTTTATAGGAGCATCCCTCGTTTGAATTACCGGATCCATTGTTGTTGTTGTTGTGGTGGTTGTTGTTATTGTTATTGTTGTTGGATGAGTGACCGGCCATGGCCGCATCTATGGCGGTGGCTATCATTAGTTGTAGAGCTTGTTCGGGAGTCTCATGGCGTGGTACACGGCGAGGAGGCATTGTTCCTTCAAAACACAAGAATATCATTGATTAGTATTCTCAATAATACTAACCGTGATATGGAATGAGGATAACGAGAAAATTTTCCTTGACCTACCTTAAATTCTTTATGTCATAATGTCAGAACATTCATATGAGTCACCGTAATATAATCCCGGAAATTATATTACCCTAATTCATATGTGCATTCAACATTATTTCACTAAGTCAAGGTGGCGTCTCAATCAAATTAAACAGCATGAGATTAAGATGAAATAAGAGTAGATATGAGTAGAAACGTTCGAGTATAAATACACAAGTAGTCAAGTAATTCCTACTTCAAGTCTATATGCCGGTTGTAGTCTAGATTCACTAATGTACCCTATGACTCGGGGTTAACACCAATGAACTCTAAATCCCTACAACCAATGCTCTGATACCATCTGTAGCGACCCGCCAAAATCGTCATTGACGGCGCCGTCTACTTAGGTCCCGTTACGTGGTCATAAGTCTTTAAAATAACGTTTGACCAAAAATATGTCGCATTCATTTCAAATGTAAAGATTGTTTCAGGTTTACAAGAATAGTTCAACCATAAGTTACATTATAACGTTATAAGTACAAATGAAACCTATGCGACACAATTTAAAAGTAGCCAAAAGACGCTCCATGTATGCATATATACTCGACATCCAATGCAAGTATCAAAAATAATGAACGAAAGCATGTATCACATATCATTCAAAGACCTGAGAAAAACATAGAAATCTTAGAAAGAAAACGTTGGTGAAATCATAGGTTTAGGTAAGTAGGTGAGTGAGTAAAATGAACCAGAAGATTTATAACATTTCAATAATAGTAAACCATTCCAAAAATTGTTATTCACGAGCACCCAATTATCAAGGCTTAACTTTCCTTCCATAGAACCCCATCACAATAGTGTTAGAACATACACTGTTTCTCGAAAATATACTTCATCCGAAGTAACGGTAGCGAACCGTTCGAATGAGGGTTTGTCAAACCCATATGGCCATACAACATAAGTTCTCGCTTACACCCGGCAAGTGTAACTAATGATAATCGAATTGAGGATTTTGTTCTAACTCGTATGTAGAATGTTTGTTTTCGTACTTGTGTTCACTTTGTAAAATGAAACATTTATGTTTTCTCATCCCAAATGTAAGTTTAAAAGAGTAAAGGTGGGACTATGATCTCACCTTGAGTGCACGAGTAATAAAGTACTTCACAAGTAAACGTGTGCAAGGACAATTGCTAGTCTTGACCTAAACAAGTAGGTTGTATCAATAACGGCAAACACGATGGGTCAAAGTTGTTCAATTAGTCCTATGGCTCGTTAGGACTCGATTACATATAGCATGTGAATCACGTTGCCAAGTTTCATGCATGATCTAAATGTAAAAGCATGTTAGGATGATTTCATAAGTATTTGGTTAAGTTTGACTAAAGGTCAAACTTGGTCAAAGTCAAAGTCAACGGGGTCGGGTGTGATGACCCAGAAAATTTCGTCTTATTTTGAACCAAATTCTATAAATGAATTAATATTTCCTACACGATAAGCAAAGTCGGTAAAGTTGAATCTCAAAATTTTGAAACTATTCAGATACCCTTCGATTGTTCTCAACGATTCGCGAACAATAATATGTAAATAGATACATATATATACTATAACTTGAAAACGTAACTAAGTGTTAAGTAAATGATACTGTGCATTAAACTTATTGGTTTGATTATCTAATTGATATATTTAACTACGCAGTTAAAAGATTATGCCAAACGATTAAATTAAAAGATATTTATTGAGTCCCTTAAAAATTATTATATTATTACGGGTCTCTGTTGTGAGGTCCACGTTGATTTAGGAAATCGTTCATTTTTAACGGTATTAGGAATAATTGGTAAAGTGTTTATTTAAATAACATAATTTGGACACATACAATGATAAGGAATATTAACTGTTAGAATTAGATATATGAATAACTTGCAATGTGTATTTAGAACGTGTTTATGAATATTGAATATATATTATCTTGGTTATGAAACGTTTGATAATACTATTATATTGGTAAATAACGAGACGATGATTTATAGAAGTAAATGACCAAAACACTCAAATGTATAAGTTATATCTCGAGTGGTATAGTTTATTGATAATTTAAGACTAAATTTTAACAAAGGAACGATTCGCGAAACAAAAAGTATTAGTTTTCTAAGCGTACGAAAATGCGTTTGAGAAACCGGAACCGGGACATAAGTCGAGTGACAACGTACGAGTCATCGGAAAGAAAATTACAAGTCAACTATGCTCGTGAATTTAATATAATATATAATTAATTATTTAAATTTTATATATTATATATATTATATTTAAATATGTCGACAAACAAAACAACAAAAGTTTGTGAGCTGTCAGTGCATCCCATGAGATCACATGGGAAATGCACTGAGAAGCCATGCGATCGCATGGCAGTCAGGATTCAGAAACCTTCTATAAATTGGCCAGTTTGCTCGACGTATACACACACACACACACACACACACACATATTCTATATCTTACTCCCTCTGTTATATAATTATTTATATTATTATTATTATTAAGATTAATATTATTATTAATCTTATTATTATTAGTATTATACATAAAATACTACGACGAGGTCATGAGCATGTCACTTTCAATACGAGTTCTCAAACGGGTTAAAGTTAAGGAAACTATGGGTTATAGCTATGGAGGTTATGTGTAATGTTCATGGGTTTTGTTCACAAGTCAAACCAAGTGTTTATCATCTCTGTTGCGTCTACGTACTTTCCTGCAATATTGAATCATAATATTGATACGTGAGCATTCATATCTTACCTTTTATATATTTATAGTGTATCTCTGTCTAGTGCTCGAGTATATATGTTCATGCATGCTGATATGCTTTAATTTTGTTGTTAAATAGTTTATGATGAATCACGAATTTAATACATATATTACTGATAAAAGGTATATGATATGCATGTTATTGGAAAGCTGGCGAAAAATAAATAACTTTTCATTTAGAAATCGCGTAATTTCGATGAACGAATTAAAAGATATGGGCAACTGAATTATGATTAACATTAATTGAAATTGTTTTTGAATCTGCAAATAATATTTAAACAACTTCTTTATAAGATTGATAAATTGGATTTTCAAATATTACTAATCGAGTAAATGAATCCTTATATAAGGCACGTCTCGTTTTGTTAAACAATTGTCAAAATTGACTGTTTTATCATATTTTAAAGCCTTATAAAAACTATAGTTTAATTTTACAAGAATTGGAAAACTATGTGAAATGTTAAAATATTTCAATTGCCATGATCATTCAACTATAGTATTGAGTCAGATTGACTTTTTGAAACGACTTTTGATAACTTTTGTATGTCGATCTCGAGCATTAGGATTATGATACACTATGACCTGACCTAGCTTGATAGACATTTATTGACCAACATATGTTCTCTAGGTTGAGATCTACAGTTATTTGGTATTCCGAGTTTCGGTCACATTTCGGTGAACGACTTTATGTGCTGCTAAGGTGAGTTTCATTTACTCCCCTTTTAATTGCTTTTGCAATCTATATTTTTGGGCTGAGAATACATGCACTTTATTTTAAACGCAATGGATACAAGTACATACTAAATTGTACACCGAGTTTGAACCGAAAATCGCTTAGCTTTGGTAACTAGTAACTGCCGGTTATAAGAACTGGTGGGCGCGAGTAGTTATATATGGATCCATAGGGCTTGACATCCCCGTCTGTTCCAGGTATAGAAACCCTAACCTGAACTATAAAACAGACGTATGCTATTTGAGGTTAGTACGCGTTGGTTTGAGCGTATTGTACATGTTGGTTGCATGTATGTTAAAATAGGGGTACTTATTATATAGATGTTAAAGTTTAGTTACCAGGGTGCTCAATCTTGTAGAATATTTTGATAAACGTTTCTGGATGAAACAACTGAAATCTTGTGATCCACCTTTATATACATTTTATGCAAAACATTAAAACTATGAACTCACCAACCTTTGTGTTAACACTTGTAAGCATATTTATTCTCAGGTTCCTAGAAGTCTTCCGCTGTTTGCTTATATGTTATACAAGATATGTGCATGGAGTCATACATGCTTTATTCGAGAAAACGTTGCATTACCATCTAGATTATTTTGACTGCATTGTCAACAGAAGTATTATTGTAAACTATTATATTACGGTGATTGTCTATATGTAGAAATCATCAGATGTCGAAAACCTTTGATTTAAATATTCATTTATGGTGTGCCTTTTTAAAAGAATGCAATGTTTACAAAATGTATCATATAGAGGTCAAATTCCTCGCAATGAAATCGATGAATGACGTGTTCGTCCATATGGATTTAGAGCGATCGTCACAGTTGGTATCAGAGCATTGGTCTTAGTGAACTAGGTCTTGCATTAGTGTGTCTAACTGATAGTTGTTAGGACACATTAGTAAGTCTGAACTTCGACCGTGTCTGCATGTTAAAAGTTTTGCTTATCATTTCTTGTCAGAAATTACATGCTTATCGTTCTTAAGTTTAGATACGTTTTCCTGCATTTATTGCATAAATAGTGTATAGACAAAAATTCATATCTTAGCGTATCTGTTACTGTAAACCTTTCTTGACATCTTCCGAAAATTTCTCCGTGATTTATGGAATTTGATATTATTTATACATATGTAAATTATGTATTAAAGAATACCAAACTAAATTCTATAATTTAATTCATATCAAAAATAATCTCCCTAATTATACAAGATGGATCCCGTATCTAGTTTGAATTCCTTAAACTCCGACAGCTATTCCGATATGGATATTCACCTGAATTCCGAAGACAGTGTAACCGGAATGGATCAACCAATCAGCCATCACCTATTCTGGATGAATTGGGGATGGGTTCATAGCTTGCTTAGTCATTGGAGACAAGAAGAAGGTGATCCCTTCCATCCACCACATTTCCCTCTTGGCAAAGAACCTGAAGCACTTACCGGTGAACCTGTTCGAGACACCATTTTCTCTCTCATTTCCAGAGTATCTCGGCACGATAATATACTTTCTCAAATTCTGAATCTTATTCATCCGCTCCTACAAACCAACAATCATCCCGGTGTAATAGAAGAAGTCAACAAGCTTCGCGCTCGGGTAGTGGCTTTGGAGAATATGGTGCAAAGGTTACAAGCACCAGCAGCATCACCGGCATCAACAGTACCACTGACAACAACACCAACAGTACCATTACCACCACCAACAACAACCGCATCGCAAACCTCAACTTCACAATTTGTCCCACGAGCATCAACCTCATACGCCCTATAGATACCAAGGAATATCAACAACAACAAATGATGAAGTATTGATTCATAACTTCATCGAAGAAATATTCTGCAGAGAATATGTAGTTTCTAAAAGTTTTAGAGATTATACATTCTAATGCATATTGTAAATTAGAAGTGGGCGGATAGAAATAATAAAGTGAACCCCTGACAGGAATAGTGCGCAATTTACAAGCTAGACTTGTTATACAAGCAGCATCAACAGTACCGTCAGCATCACCAGCACGTCAGTACTATCAGCATCATCAGCACTAGCAGCACCTATAATGTCACGATTTCCACCAGTTACATAATCACCAACATCATCACAAATCAACAACGCATATATTGTATCAACGAGTTATGAAGTATTAACTCATTTTCCCTGATGAAATTATATGTATATTTTATATATATATGTGAAATTTGAAATCAAAATAAATATTTTCGTACTAAGCTATTACATGTGAATCATAACTGGTAGGTACTACTCGGTTAGTTCATATTACTAATATGCTATACATCCTTCGTTAATGACTTAACAATCGTTAACTGTAATCTCTGCTTCGACTTAATAGATTCCATTTCATAATAAATCAAGTGTATTATTCAAATACATGATTGATTTTACACTTTCATTTTCGATGTACTTGAAACTTTCCAGAAAACATCATTCGTACCTTGCGAAGTTAGCAACAGTTCCATAAGCACCAACATGATTCACTGAGGAAATATCAATAAAACTGAATAACGAAGTATTGATTACATTAGTGAAATACTCTACGAAGATTATGAAATCTTTAATGTTTTAGAGATTATTCATTTCTAATCCAGCCGAAAATTAAATGAGCTTAATATGATATTAACTCATTAAATCTGTATTACATCTGAAGAAAATATTCATACATATATTTTCATAAAGACTGTAGTAAAATTATTCTGTACAAAATATTACTTGTGAAATTTTTTAACGGGTAGGTAATACCCGGGAAATATATAAGTTCACAATTAATATGTTACATTGTACATTCTTCAATTTTGATTCAAAAATTATTGACTATACCCACTACTTTCACAACGCTATACATTCATTCATAGAAATCTGAACGACCATTCTTATTCAAATTCAATTACATATTCTGACAGAACAGAATCCAAGTCAAGATTTAACACGTGACATCATTCTTAGATCTCTACATCTTTCAAAGCTATACTTTGACTTCAAAACTGTGAAAGATCCTTTAGCATTGTTATTACCGAAAATAATCTTGCAATCCTTTTCAAAGTATCCAGTTTAATCACACTTCCAACCAGTCAACTTCAAATTTTCAGATTAGCCTTATTGTAACTATTGACATATACGTTCTTGTTACCGGGGAACCTTTCATGTTCCACCACATTAGCAGTAAACTTACCAGCAAATTCATTACTCATTGGTTTAAGTCTCTCCGAAAAACCATTATAATTGTTCATTGAAACCCTATCATGTACTCATCCACATCTTGTAACAATAATTGCTATACCAATTACTGGGAATTAGCAATCAGTATTTCGAATTTCGCAGCAATTCTACGCCAACAGTTATATATATACATATAATGTCTATCTCCTAGACTTACTTACTTCGAATGTGAAGTTTCTGAAAAACACCCCAAACTGCGAAACTAGTTCTCCGAATTTTGGAAAAATGCTGATAAAGCAGCAAAAACTGTAAACGACTTTAAACAGTCGAAAGTTTGATGATAAAGAGTAGTGTGTTGGAAAAGCACAGAAAAGGAGAAAATCTGGTACTGGAAAACGAATTGAGCAAATCATGAAGGAGGCTGTGGACAAATCACAAAGACTAAACCTGCCTTCAAAGAATCCAAATGATTCAGTGTCTGCTGAAGTCATTAACGAATACCTTGCTCCTGACTCTAAACCTTTACAAACAAATCTTCTTCATCATCCTTCAATATTAGAAATTCTAAGATATCATCGTATCTCTCATTATAAATATCTTCGATATTCCTGAAGATATTTTCACAACTATTCTTATCTGAAATCATTTATCTATTTGCGCTATCTGTATTACATCATAAAAGAAACTATTTTAGTTTCTAAATCCTGAAAATTTCGAAAAATGGATGTTTTTGAAGTAGTGTTGGGAATTGAAGCATGAGTTAGTATAATATAATGACACTTGATCAACGTGATTATATTACAGTAAGTCATGCTGAGTTTCTAATGTAACGTGATAAAGGTTCACAGATCATACCCTCATCATGAACCATGTTACATAACTCTTTTATTCTATTTAACCTCTAAACATATCAAGAAAATATTTTTCTTGATGATTCGGTATTTTTCGTGAATTTCTGGTAATTTAACCAATCATATCATGCTATTACCATTTCTTTCTTAGAACATTATTTATGTTCATCCAAAACTTCATACCTACGAATTCTGGACCATTATCCGCTTGACATAAGGTTGGGAAGATAAAACGCAAGCATAAAGCTCCGAAATATAATGGAGAATAAAAGGCCCGATAAAAACCCCGAAATTACAAACCGTGTATATCAATGCGTATAGCAATATAAAGACACGGGAGAATGAAAAACACTATAACTCCAAGGTAATAGTAGAAGAAAATAACTTCCTCTGGTGGCAGATGAAAAAGAAGAATGAAGAATACGATAGCCAAGAAAATATCAAGAATCAGAACTGGATTAAGCATTTTCACAATCTATTAGGAAGTATGAAATAAGGAAGAAGATTATAGGAGTGGTGAAAATAATGAAACAAAAGAGGTTAATTAATAGCGAAATAACAGACAGAGCAATCGAGGCAGGTGACCGCATTTAATTAAAGAAGATCTTAATCTCCTTAATTCCCGAAGAATCAAATCTTATTTAAATTATGAAGATGTTCTATTCCTTAAATTCCGGAAATCAAACGTTACTACGTCAAGAATTAAGATGAATCTTTATTTCTCATTTCACTCTATTACGATAACTTCCCTCATATGCTTCGAGTAATCGGATTGTTTTATCCATATTTTTCAACAGTGATAAAACTCTATTTATCAACTCATATTCGTCATGAAAACATTTTTATTGTTAGCCATGATGACCTCACTCAAATTTCGGGAGGAAATTTCTTTAACGGGTAGGTACTGTGATGACCCGAAAAATTTCATCTTATTTTGAACTAAATTCTATAAATGAATTAATATTTCCGACACGATAAGCAAAGTCGGTAAAGTTGAATCTCAAAATTTTGAAACTATTCAGATACCCTTCGATTGTTCTCAACGATTCGTGAACAATAATATGTAAATAGATACATATATATACTATAACTTGAAAACGTAACAAAGTGTTAAGTAAATGATACTGTGCATTAAACTTATTGGTTTGATTATCTGATTGATATATTTAACTATGGAGTTAAAATATTATGCCAAACGATTGAATTAAAAGATATTTATTGAGTCCCTTAAAAATTATTATATTATTACAGGTCTCTGTTGTGAGGTCCACGTTGATTTGGGAAATCGTTCATTTTTAATGGTATTAGGAATAATTGGTAAAGTGTTTATTTAAATAACGTAATTTGGACACATACAATGATAAGGAATATTAACTCTTAGAATTAGATATATGAATAACTTGCGATGTGTATTTAGAACGTGCTTATGAATATTGAATATATATTATCTTGGTTATAAAACGTTTGATAATACTATTATATTGGTAAATAACGAGACGATGATTTATAGAAGTAAATGACCAAACCACTCAAATGTATAAGTTATATCTCGAGTGGTATAGTTTATTGATAATTTAAGACTAAATTTTAACAAAGGTACGATTCGCGAAACGAAAAGTATTAGTTTTCTAAGCGTACGAAAATGCGTTCGAGAAACCGGAACCGAGACATAAGTCGAGTGACAATGTACGAGTCATCGGAACGAAAATTACAAGTCAACTATGCTCGTGAATTTAATATAATATATAATTAATTATTTAAATTTTATATATTATATATATTATATTTAAATATGTCGACAAACAAAACAACAAAAGTTTGTGAGCTGTCAGGGCATCCCATGCGATCGCATGGGAAATGCACTGAGAAGCCATGCGATCGCATGGCAGTCAGGATTCAGAAACCTTCTATAAATTGGCCAGTTTGCTCGACGTACACACACACACATATTCTATATCTTACTCCCTCTGTTATATGATTATTTATATTATTATTATTATTATTATTATTATTATTATTATTATTATTATTATTATTATTATTATTATTAAGATTAATATTATTATTAAT
The DNA here is from genome assembly GCF_046630445.1 of Rutidosis leptorrhynchoides. Taxonomy (NCBI): domain Eukaryota; kingdom Viridiplantae; phylum Streptophyta; class Magnoliopsida; order Asterales; family Asteraceae; genus Rutidosis; species Rutidosis leptorrhynchoides. Next base: position 379,065,044 of record NC_092338.1, read on the forward strand.
CTTATTATTAGTAGTAGTATTATTATTATTAGTATTATACATAAAATACTACGACGAGGTCATGAGTATGTCACTTTCAATACGAGTTCTCAAACGGGTTAAAGCTAAGGAAACTATGGGTTATAGCTATGGAGGTTATGTGTAATGTTTATGGGTTTTGTTCGCAAGTCAAGCCTAGTGTTTATCATCTATGTTGCATCTACGTACTTTCCTGCAATATTGAATCACAATATTGATACGTGAGCATTCATATCTTACCTTTTATATATTTATAGTGTATCCCTGTCTAGTGCTCGAGTATATATGTTCATGCATGCTGATATGCTTTAATTTTGTTGTTAAATAGTTTATGATGAATCACGAATTTAATACATATATTACTGATAAAAGGTATATGATATGCATGTTATTGTAAAGCTGGCGAAAAATCAATAACTTTTCATTTAGAAATCGCGTAATTTCGATGAACGAATTAAAAGATATGGACAACTGAATTATGATTAACATTAATTGAAATTGCTTTTGAATCTGCAATTGATATTTACACAACTTGTTTATAAGATTGATAAATTGGATTTTCAAATATTACTAATCGAGTAAATGAATCCTTATATAAGGCACGTCTCGTTTTGTTAAACAATTGTCAAAATTGACTGTTTTATCATATTTTAAAGCCTTATAGAAACTATAGTTTAATTTTACAAGAATTGGAAAACTATGTGAAATGTTAATGTGTTTCAATTGCCATGATCATTCAACTATAGTATTGAGTCAGATTGACTTTTTGAAACCACTTTTGATAACCTTTGTATGTCGATCTCGAGCATTAGGATTATGATACACTATGACCTGACCTAGCTTGATAGACATTTATTGACCAACATATGTTCTCTAGGTTGAGATCTACGGTTATTTGGTATTCCGAGTTTCGGTCACATTTCGGTGAACAACTTTATGTACTGCTAAGGTGAGTTTCATTTGCTCCATTTTTAATTGCTTTTGCAATCTATATTTTTGGGCTGAGAATACATGCACTTTATTTTAAATGCAATGGATACAAGTACATACTAAATTCTACACCGAGTTTGAACCGAAAATCCCTTAGCTTTGGTAACTAGTAACTGCCGGTTATAAGAACTGGTGGCCGTGAGTAGTTATATATGGATCCATAGGGCTTGACATCCACGTCTGTTCCAGGTATAGAAACCCTAGCCTGAACTATAAAACAGAGGTATGCTATTTGAGGTTAGTACATGTTGGTTTGCGTGTATTGTACATGTTGGTTACATGTATGTTAAAACAGGGATACTTATTATATAGACGTTAAAGTTTAGTTACCAGGGTGCTCAATCTTGTAGAATATTTTGATAAACGTTTCTGGATGAAACCACTGAAATCTTGTGATCCACCTTTATATACAGATTATGCAAAACATTAAAACTATGAACTTACCAACCTTTGTGTTGACACTTGTAAGCATGTTTATTCTCAGGTTCCTAGAAGTCTTCCGCTGTTTGCTTATATGTTATATAAGATATGTGCATGGAGTCATACATGCTTTATTCGAGAAAACGTTGCATTCACAAATCATCACCATCTAGCTTATTTTGACTGCATTGTCAACAGAAGTATTATTGTAAACTATTATATTACGGTGATTGTCTATATGTAGAAATCATCAGATGTCGAAAACCTTTTATTTAAATATTCATTTATGGTGTTCCTTTTTAAAAGAATGCAATGTTTACAAAACGTATCATATAGAGGTCAAATACCTCATAATGAAATCGATGAATGACGTGTTCGTCCATATGGATTTGGAGCGATCGTCACATCGGGTCGGGTGTCCGACAATTTTCACATGATGAGAAATCATATATGAGCATGTTATCCAAATTTCATGTTAATCGGAGTTGCGGTTAAGCGAGAAAAGAATTTATGAAAAATAAAACAAAAAGAAAGTTTGGCCAGGGAATGTGCGCGGCGCGCGCAGGTATGCGCGGCGCGCACTAAAGCGTGGAACTAGGTCAGGAATTTGTCTAAAGGGGTAAGCATCTGAAGCTTCACATTTTCGCGATGCGCAAAAGGGTGCGCGGCGCGCATTCCTGGAAAAAATGCTGGTAGCAGTATTTTTGTTAAGTCTCGAACCAAAACTCAATTTAACATAACTCATGGACCGAAAACATTCAAATCGCATGCAATACATCGTTGGAAAGGTAATTTAACGAGGAGTACAACTAAACACATATCATCAATAAATTTTTGCATTTACAACAATCAAAACCACATTAAATGTTCATCATTAATGATATTCAAGCTCATAAATGCAACTAATGATTCGGAACCCAAATGCACACATATAATACGCCGTTTCGTAGGTAATTATGCATACAATACAACTAAACACTTACAATTAACATTGCAAAGTATTAAATGCATCAAAAATCCATTTTACTTCTATCAAACCTTAATTCAAAATCACAAATTTAGCAATTAAGTTTATGAAGCTAAACCATGCGAACCTACATACCAAATTGAAGCTAGTGATGCTAGGAACACATTTAATACATGCACTTTTAACATCTAACAACATTTAAGCAACCAAATCTCAAAATTAAACACACCCCTTTCAAGTTTAAGCTAGTTACATCAAAATAACAAGAACAAGCATATAACTCATATATTCATGTTAGACTTGAGCCATAGACACTAATTAGCACTTTTATAAGTTAAAAACATCAAGAACAAAGAATCTAGTGATTTTAGAAAGTTACCCAAAAGCGATGAAATCGGTATGGAATCGAAGAGGAAGATGCAAGGATTTCAAATATGTAATTTGTTTTGTGAAACACTTGCTAAATCGGAAATAGATGATGATTCTTTGTTTTTGGTGTTTGAGAGAAAAATGTGAAAGTAGGAGGAGATGGGAGGTGGTGAATGAGTGGAGGGGAGAAGGTTGACCACTTGACCTAGTCAAGACTTTGGTCACTTGGCAACTTTAGTCCCTCGAGTTTAAAAGTGGGTGCGTGAATTACCTAAACGAAATATTTTAAAACACGTATTAACGGAATATGTTATTATTATATAACGAACTTTAAAATAGTATAACAGAAGGTAAACAAAAAAAGGCGGGATGTTACATTAAATTGGTTAATCCACAATTTCATACTCATATCTTACAAATGGTGTTGTACAGTTTTTGGGTTTAATTAAAAATAGCACGCAACAATAATGGAAGCTCAGATTGTAACGGGTGGTGGTTATAGGTGTTTAGTTCGTCAGATAGAAACAGTAAACGAAAGAAAAATGATAATGGTGGAGGTGGCTTTGCAGCTATACAGTAGTAGCAGCACAATTCGAAAACATTTTGTAAATATAATGGCATTTTGGTTATTCGTAGGTTCGAATAGTAACAGGGAAAAAAACGCAGCAGGTTTGTATAAGTAAGAGATAGAAGAAAGAGAGAGATGAGGTGTAGGGTTGTTCTTGGTGACGGTTTAGTGTTGATCGAGTATGGGGAGATTTAGGTTGTCTTTGAACAATAAAAATGGAAACAAAAAGCTTACTGTAATGATGGTATTTTGCAGGTCATTCGAGCTGTAAAAGAAGTCGTGTAGCAGTGGTTTTGGGTAGTTTTTGGGCTGCAACTATTGGCAGTAGTAGCAGTGTATTTGGGTTTTGTTAATCGAACATCATAAAAAAAATATAAGTGAGTGTGATTCACGGGTGTGGTGGCGATTAAGGTGGAGGTTGGGTGGTTGCAAGTTAGATGATGGTGTGGTTTGGTGCTCAGCTAAACATAAGTAAAACCGAAGGTGATGGTGGTGACCGAAGATAGTCATGGTGGTCTTATGGTGCTTTTATTCGATGACAACAATGGTGGTTTCGAATAAGAAGGTAGCATAAATGTTGGTTCTATGGTGGTTTGTTCATGGTGTTGCTAATCGGGAACAAATATAGTAAACTTATAGAGTAATAGTAGCGGTTCAAACAACAATGGGTTTCGAAGATAATGGAAATAAAAACAGAAAAAGGGTTTGTGGTGGTGTTTAAATGACGGTTCATGGTGACCGGTTAGTAGTGGGTTTGAATGATACAATAAAAGAAAGTAATAAGATTATGGTGTTGGTTTGGTGATGGCTTCGGCCAATAGTGGTAACCGAAAGGTGGTAGTGATGTTTGTCAATGGTGGGTTGTGGTGGCTTCATAATCTAGTCGAATATAGTAGCAAGCAAAGTAGTGGTGTTAGTAACAGAAAAATGGACTCCTTGATAGTGTGAATTGTACTCAACACTAAGAAGAAAATATTGAAGCAAGTAGTTGTAGTTGAAGAGTCAAATATGATGAGTGGTGTTGATCGATCAAGCAAAAGAAACATAAATAAAGTACCACTTGCATGAGTATATGTCATAAAGTTGAAATGATACAAAATGAACACAGTATTATGAAATGAATTCAACAAAAATACAGTAACTTTGAAATAATAATAATAATTTAATAATAATAATTAATCAATTGAAATATAAACGTGTGTAAACCTTAGCCGTCACCTTTCACGGACTGGATTTCGTACTCTGTTGTTAAACAGTGGCGGATAAAAGTTTTTAGAAAAATTCCAAATTCTTAAATTAAATTCCTTTATTTATTTCGGTCATTATGGTATAAAATTCGATCATTAATTATTAAATATAAATTAAATCACTGTCCGCGCTCGATCTCAGGGTAAAATATAAAAAGTGTTAAAATTTAACAAATAACTCCTAAGTACATTTTTAATAAGCCTATAATTTATATAACTCATTTTCGGATCACCGTTTATTTTAAAATCATATAAGTTCGTATTAAACTTGTTTAATATTCATCAAATGGCAATTGAGTGTTAGTGTCGTGTACTAAATAGATTCGAAATAACGAAATATATATTTAATATACTTTATTTATATATATAGATATGTTTTAAATATTAATTATCATAATATCATATTTTTATTTTATTTTACATAATTAATTTTTAATACAACATATAATATTTCAAATTATATTTTCAATATATATATATATATATACACACATATATATTTACAATTAATTGTTCGTGAATCGTCGGGAATGGTCGAAGGTCAATTGAATATATGAAACAGTTAAAAAAAATTTCGAGACTCAACATTATAGACTTTTCTTATCGTGTCGAAAACATATAAAGATCAAGTTTAAATTTGGTCGAAAATTTTCGGGTCGTCACATGATGCAAAATTGATTCCTACAAAGTTCACCCCTGGAGATAAAGTTCTACTCTTTAATTCTCGATTCAAAAAGTTCACTGGAAAATTCAGAGCAAGATGAAGTGGCCCATACAAGGTTATTCACACTTTTCCACACGGAGCCGTGGAATTAAAAGGACCCACCGGCAACTTCAAAGTCAACGGCCACCGGTTAAAGGCTTATCTAGAAGACCATGATAAGGAGGAGCACCTCTTCTCCTTCGATCCATTTTGAAGATCTGACAGGAAAAGTCGAGCTCTAACGACTTGATAAATAAAGCTCTCTTGGGAGGCACCCCTTGCTTATCTTTTTATTTTACTTATTTTATTTTCAAATTATTTTCAATCTACAAACATACTATTTCTGTGCACTAACCCTAAGCGCCATACTTATGCTTAGTACTTACAAGTTTGTTGAATGTATCCAGGGAAAAATGCCAAGTTCAGGAGCTTCTTATTGCATTCCAGTTCGCAGGAGAAGATCTCCCCGAGTTTACTCCTCAGGAAGCAGTGCAGATCAGTTTAGGCCATCCACAGGACAATTAGGTCCAAGACGTATGATCCTTGAGAGTGTTGAGGAGGACACTAGTACGGCACCACCAGCTCCTCCGGTGCGACGCTCCCGACGTTTAGCATCGAGACCAGCTGAGTTTTTAGAGTTGCCAGAGATACGCGAGCCACAGACTGTGATTCATTATGGAGCCACTTTGAACGATCCAGATGTTACTTGGGCAGTACTTAGAGACCAGCAGAGACTTTATCGAGCTTTCAGAGCGTACCTTCATCGCGAAGGAATGCATAAGAGTACTCTGGGACCTTCATCGTTTAGGCTAGCACGCCGTGCCCCTCCAACACGACAAGCTACCCAAGGCACTCCACTCCAGTCTCGGTCCGTTCAGCCACACCAGCCGCCGTCCCAACTCACACTTCTCCCATTACGCCGCCTGAACTTGCCATTTCACCTTCCCCAGTACTGGATACGGTCTCTGTTCATGAGCTACCAGAGGACTGCCACTTAGTGACAGTGCCCATATCAGTAGAGCCACCCATGGCTCAGGTTTTTGAGATTACCGGTAACATTCCCGAGGAAGAGCCGTTTCTGAGTTTATCACATCTGGAGTTGCCATTCAACCTTTGTCTAGACACGCTTCTGAGCCCCACGCTGGATGTAGGGCAACCATTAGAGTATTTGTTGACACTTGAGGATGACGATGATCTCTTCGGATACTTCACAGACACCGCTCAGCAGATTGGTCAGGATAGTATTCCGTAGACTACTTTACTTTATTTAATTAATTTTATCTTTTTATAAAAGCATTGTATAAAAAGTTATATATAGTGGAAATGCTGTCTTTCTCTCTTTGTTCTTCATGCAGAAATTTATCGAGAGACTGGTCCTTTCCAGCATTAGGAGAGCCCTGGCCGTAGAAAGCACATGAAAAGGAGAGTAACCTAACCGTAGGGAAGTAATCTTTCCTCAAATCTCTTTCAATTATCACGCACTAAAATCTCTAAGTGTGGGGTCATCCCCACACCAAACTCAGAAATTCTAGAGGAGATGTCCTTAATATATTAAATATTATATATTCTATTTCAGAGAACATTAGGGACAATGTTCCTCTAAGTGTGGGGTATTGGGTAAAGATTTAAGGATAAGTAACCGTAAAACGCCAAAGTTTTGAAAAAAAAATTCTTTTGTCTAAAAGTAACTAGCAAGGAATATTTTGGTAATTTCGAAAAATTCTTACCTCATTTTACCCAAAGATTCTAAAAAATTGATAGAAATCAGTTTTCGAAACATTTACTAGAACGGAACGATTAAGTTAAAAACTCATGGTTTATGTTAAAATATTTCTTTCGACAAAATATGTTAAAGGCTACGCATGACCAACCACGACCCCTACTCCCAAAAAGTGAGGACTTTTGGACCCAAAATGTCGGTATGATCCACCAAATCTACAGCACTTTGTCAATTCAATTGATGAGCGTGCCGGTGTACGGTTCAAGTTAGAACTTGGTTTTGACATTCGTTTTAAGGCCAATGGTTAGTAAGCGTCATACGTAGTGTAGGTGTGATACTCCTTCCGAAATCATTCTGAATAGAGAAAGACAAAAAACCATCCGTCTCTGTTTCCACTCCACGCAATTTAAACCCGACCAACTCACACAAAGAGTTGATGAATCAGAAATATTCACCCCAAATTCACTCCCAAAAATACACAACCCATTCACCTTCATTCCCTTTCCATTTATCAAAAGATCCAGAGATTGATGAAGAGATAGATCGATCAAATTCGCTTTAAAAGCACTTGTTGAAAAGATTCTGAACCCCTGACTGTTTTTGATAGGTCAAAGACCTATTTTAGGTGAAATATCACTTCCTCTCTGGGCACCAGGAATAAATAACAAAAGTTATGAAGAAAGGGTATGCCGATAAAAAAAATATTTTATGAAAGAGCAAAGTCTCTAATAAGGCAAGAAAAATCCGAGAAGTTGCCCAGAGAAGAACTACCGGAAGAGCCGAGAAAATTCTAGACAAAGTCTTAGCAAAATCCGCGTCTTCCGAGGAAAACTCTTACGAATTCTCAAGCTGTTCTCTATCTAAAAATGATACCCTGAAGAATCAAAATCTATCAAATCTCTCAAAAGTCAAAAGATCTGGATAACTTTCACCCATCCATAAAATTTCTAAAACCCTGTAACCCGTCTTCCTCTTGAAAGAATGCCTAGGAAGAAGATCAGTTCCGTCCTTACTTAACCGGTGGAGATATCGATCCTCTACCAAGCCTATGATGAGAATTGATACATGACTAGCTTCTGAGTGATAATAAAACTAGATTAGGGCACCCTAAACAATTGAGTGATATGAGTGATCCGCTAGTGAGAAGCCTGGTCATGTATACTCTACATCTGAGAGTTGGAAAGTACACCTTTCTCACTATGGACGTGACTGAAATCTAGCGACTAAACCATCGAAGTTCGAAACTTTTTCTAATACTTTTGAAAGATGTGACAACTTCTGATAAAGGTATAATAAAAGAACTGAGGATAGACGAGGGAGAATCTAATAGAAAGATCCTTATATTCCGCTATTTGCTTGAGGACAAGCAAAGCAAAGTGTGGGGTATTTGATATCGGCCAAAAAGTCACGTTTTTACCCCCGATATTGAGCCCTAAAACCCATAAAGTTCTAAACTTTAGCACAAAAATAATCGCTTTGTCGGTTGATTTTGTAGATTAAGTAATTACAAAGGCGATGCAAGAAGAATCAAGTAAAACGGAGCTAAAACGAAGAATCTAGAGCGAAAATGGTGAAAGACAAGAAAACAAGTTACGATCCAGGAAATCAGGCTGACCAGGAAAGCCAAACGGCTTTCCAAATGGCTTGCCAAACGGCCTGCCAAACGTCCTGCCAAACGGCTTACCTGGCTCAGAAACGGCCTGCCAAACGGCTTCAGCAAACGGGCCCAGCAAACGGGCAGGCTGTAAGACCCAAATATTTATTTAGAGTGGAAATGATGTATTTAAGGTGTGTGAAGTGTGGTGTAAATTAAAAGCTCAGAACCTGTTCAGGGATGTGTGCGCGCCGCGCGAGTTCAAGGGTGCGCGCTGCGCACGTTGCCAGGCGACAGATTCGTGTTTTCTTCTAAATGAGTTAATGAGGGGTATAGTGGTCTTTTCAATTATTGGACGGTTTGAGGCCACAAAAGCTGATCCAATCCCATTTTGGATCTCATTCTTCACCTACTCAAACACTCTCATCCAATTTTAGAGAGAGAGATCCATTTCTAGAGAGAGAGAGAGAGAGAGCTCAAATCAAGGAGGAAGGAGCTTGATTCTCACCAAAGCTCAAGTATTAAAGTTGTTCATCTAATTCTTGGCTACGTTTTGATTGTTGTGGTAAGTTCTAACTCTGAATTTCATTGTTTGATTTGATGTTCAAAGTTAGGGTTTGAACTTGGTTTGTTGAGAAACCCATTTAAACTCTTGAAGTGAGTTCATTGATGCTAGTACTCAGGTTTATTGTTGTTGTTGGCGGGTTTTGGGTTGGAAACCGACTTGGCCATGATTTAGGATTTGTAATTGAGTTTAATCACTAGGGTTAGTGATTATGGAAGTGTTGGAGCCCATTTTAGTGTATTTGAAAGATAATTTTGAAATGAGTCAAAATTAGGGTTTATGGGTGATTTTGAGAATGATAAGTGTTTAACACTTGTGTTTGGGTTTATTTGGCGTATTAGGACCATTTTCACTTGTGTTAGTGATTATTGGTTAGTTTGGGCGCGGGTAGTGCTTGGATGTGCAATTGGTCGAAATTGCACTAACTGTCGAATTGGGTTGGTTTGTAAATCCACCATAATTGTGTTGCTTGTTTTGTGATAATGGAATAGGTACTTTCCATTGACATGTTGTGGATTATTCAGAAACATTCATCAAGCCGACAAGGTGAGTGTTAATACACTATGTGCATATGTATGTGTAGGATGGGTGTGGGTCGGGTGAAGTGGTTCTCAGTCATAGAGCTCACTTCACATATAGGTGGATTTGATGGACTTGCGTATAGATCCAATTGGCACGGTTGTGTGTTTTGGTTGACCACCTTTGGCGAGGTGCACATTTTATGTGTACGTTATCACATGTGCTTGTGATGTGAATTATATAACCCCAATGGCGAAGGGTTGGTATTGTGTTGTAATTGGAGAAGTGGATCATGTGTGGATGCGGATTCACGATGACTCGTGTAGTTCGGTCATCTTATTGAGGTAGTGGTCTCGTGTAGTTCAGATTCACTAAGGCTCGTGTAGTTCGGCTAACCTCGATGTTGTTGTGGTAATGAAGATAGTAGTCTCGTGTGAATGCGGATTTACTATGGCTCGTGCAGTTCGGCCAATCTTCATTGCAGTAATTGACTTTTGGTATTGGGTTACGGGGTTAACCTTGGGCGTTGTACGCTTTATTGTTATATATCGTTGTATCGTTGTGATGTAGCTAACCTTCCGGGTGTAGCTTGTTGGTGTTGTTCACATCGTCGTTGGTGAACTTACTTTGTTGACTTCTTAGCTTGTATTATAGCGCTCGTACGGTATGCTTAGATTAGCTTGCCTTATACTTGGATGCTCCGGTATGTGTTATTTGATTATTATTGTGTAGCATGTCCATTTTATGCATATGTATGTATGTAGTATATTCTCACTCACTAAGCGTTAGCTTACCCACTCGTTGTTTACATTTTTATAGATTTGTATGGATGCGGTGGCTCGGGTAAGCGTGGAAACTAGTGGACTTGCGTAGTTTCTTTAGAAGACGTGCTTTTGGATTGATTATGATTGGGTAGCGTATCCCCAATCACCATGCTCGGTCTTTATTTTGTGTTAAAATCATGTGGTCGAAAACTTGTATTTTGTACGAAAGTCGTAAAACGACCGATGTGGGCCCGGTGTCGTAAAACTTGTTTTATTATGAAAACGTGTGAGTTTTACTTATTAAAATGTGTTGTGAAAATCGTATCCTCTAAAAGTGTCGGGAAGTGGTAGATCATTAAATGAAAAATGGAAAATTCGGACAGAACTCATCAGGCTCTGTGCGCGCCGCGCACAGAGAGGGTTGAGCGTCGTGCACCCTTACTGTATATATATATATATATATATATATATATATATATATATATATATATATATATTGGATAACTGGTTGGGTCGTTACAAGTGGTATCAGAGCATGGTCTAAGGGATTTATGAAATGTCCCGTTCTTATTGATTAAAAACGTTCCATATTAATTGATTTTGTTGCGAGGTTTTGACCTCTATATGAGACGTTTTTCAAAGACTGCATTCATTTTTAAAACAAACCATAACCTTTATTTCATCAATAAAGGTTTAAAAAGCTTTACGTAGATTATCAAATAATGATAATCTAAAATATCCTGTTTACACACGACCATTACATAATGGTTTACAATACAAATATGTTACAACAAAATAAGTTTCTTGAATGCAGTTTTTACACAATATCATACAAGCATGGACTCCAAATCTCATCCTTATTTAAGTATGCGACAGCGGAAGCTCTTAATAATCACCTGAGAATAAACATGCTTAAAACGTCAACAAAAATGTTGGTGAGTTATAGGTTTAACCTATATATATCAAATCATAATAATAGACCACAAGATTTCATATTTCAATACACATCCCATACATAGAGATAAAAATCATTCATATGGTGAACACCTGGTAACCGACATTAACAAGATGCATATATAAGAATATCCCCATCATTCCGGGACACCCTTCGGATATGATATAAATTTCAAAGTACTAAAGCATCCGGTACTTTGGATGGGGTTTGTTAGGCCCAATAGATCTATCTTTAGGATTCGCGTCAATTAGGGTGTCTGTTCCCTAATTCTTAGATTACCAGACTTAATAAAAAGGGGCATATTCGATTTCGATAATTCAATCATAGAATGTAGTTTCACGTACTTGTGTCTATTTTGTAAATCATTTATAAAACCTGCATGTATTCTCATCCCAAAAATATTAGATTTTAAAAGTGGGACTATAACTCACTTTCACAGATTTTTTTACTTCGTCGGGAAGTAAGACTTAGCCACTGGTTGATTCACGAACCTATAACAATATATACATATATATCAAAGTATGTTCAAAATATATTTACAACACTTATAATATATTTTGATGTTTTAAGTTTATTAAGTCAGCTGTCCTCGTTAGTAACCTACAACTAGTTGTCCACAGTTAGATGTACAGAAATAAATCGATAAATATTATCTTGAATCAATCCACGACCCAGTGTATACGTATCTCAGTATTGATCACAACTCAAACTATATATATTTTGGAATCAACCTCAACCCTGTATAGCTAACTCCAACATTCACATATAGAGTGTCTATGGTTGTTCCGAAATATATATAGATGTGTCGACATGATAGGTCGAAACATTGTATACGTGTCTATGGTATCTCAAGATTACATAATATACAATACAAGTTGATTAAGTTATGGTTGGAATAGATTTGTTACCAATTTTCACGTAGCTAAAATGAGAAAAATTATCCAATCTTGTTTTACCCATAACTTCTTCATTTTAAATCCGTTTTGAGTGAATCAAATTGCTATGGTTTCATATTGGACTCTATTTTATGAATCTAAACAGAAAAAGTATAGGTTTATAGTCGGAAAAATAAGTTACAAGTCGTTTTTGTAAAGGTAGTCATTTCAGTCGAAAGAACGACGTCTAGATGACCATTTTATAAAACATACTTCCACTTTGAGTTTAACCATAATTTATGGATATAGTTTCATGTTCATAATAAAAATCATTTTCTCATAATAACAAATTTTAAATCAAAGTTTATCATAGTTTTTAATTAGCTAACCCAAAACAGCCCGCGGTGTTACTACGACGGCGTAAATCCGGTTTTACGGTGTTTTTCGTGTTTCCAGGTTTTAAATCATTAAGTTAGCATATCATATAGATATAGAACATGTGTTTAGTTGATTTTAAAAGTCAAGTTAGAAGGATTAACTTTTGTTTGCGAACAAGTTTAGAATTAACTAAACTATGTTCTAGTGATTACAAGTTTAAACCTTCGAATAAGATAGCTTTATATGTATGAATCGAATGATGTTATGAACATCATTACTACCTTAAGTTCCTTGGATAAACCTACTAGAAAAGAGAAAAATGGATCTAGCTTCAATGGATCCTTGGATGGCTCAAAGTTCTTGAAGCAGAATCATGACACGAAAACAAGTTCAAGTAAGATCATCACTTGAAATAAGATTGTTATAGTTATAGAAATTGAACCAAAGTTTGAATATGATTATTACCTTGTATTAGAATGATAACCTACTGTAAGAAACAAAGATTTCTTGAGGTTGGATGATCACCTTACAAGATTGGAAGTGAGCTAGCAAACTTGAAAGTATTCTTGATTTTATGAAACTAGAACTTTTGGAATTTATGAAGAACACTTAGAACTTGAAGATAGAACTTGAGAGAGATCAATTAGATGAAGAAAATTGAAGAATGAAAGTGTTTGTAGGTGTTTTTGGTCGTTGGTGTATGGATTAGATATAAAGGATATGTAATTTTGTTTTCATGTAAATAAGTCATGAATGATTACTCATATTTTTGTAATTTTATGAGATATTTCATGCTAGTTGCCAAATGATGGTTCCTACATGTGTTAGGTGACTCACATGGGCTGCTAAGAGCTGATCATTGGAGTGTATATACCAATAGTACATACATCTAAAAGCTGTGTATTGTACGAGTACGAATACGGGTGCATACGAGTAGAATTGTTGATGAAACTGAACGAGGATGTAATTGTAAGCATTTTTGTTAAGTAGAAGTATTTTGATAAGTGTCTTGAAGTCTTTCAAAAGTGTATGAATACATATTAAAACACTACATGTATATACATTTTAACTGAGTCGTTATGTCATCGTTAGTCGTTACATGTAAATGTTGTTTTGAAACCTTTAGGTTAACGATCTTGTTAAATGTTGTTTACCCAATGTTTATAGTATCAAAAGAGATTTTAAATTATTATATTATCATGATATTATGATGTACCAATATCTCTTAATATGATATATATACATTAAATGTCGTTACAACGATAATCGTTACATATATGTCTCGTTTCAAAACCATTAAGTTAGTAGTCTTGTTTTTACATATGTAGTTCATTGTTAATATACTTAATGATATGTTTACTTATCATAATATCATGTTAACTATATATATAACCATATATATGTCATAATATAGTTTTTACAAGTTTTAACGTTCGTGAATCACCGGTCAACTTGGGTGGTCAATTGTCTATATGAAACCTATTTCAATTAATCAAGTCTTAACAAGTTTGATTGCTTAACATGTTGGAAACATTTAATCATGTAAATATCAATCTCAATTAATATATATAAACATGGAAAAGTTCGGGTCACTACAGTAGCTACCCGTTAAATAAATTTCGTCCCGAAATTTTAAGCTGTTGAAGGTGTTGACGAATCTTCTGGAAATAGATGCGGGTATTTCTTCTTCATCTGATCTTCACGCTCCCAGGTGAACTCGGGTCCTCTACGAGCATTCCATCGAACCTTAAAAATTGTTATCTTGTTTTGCTTAAGTCTTTTAACCTCACGATCCATTATTTCGACAGGTTCTTCGATGAATTGAAGTTTTTCGTTGATTTGGATTTCATCTAACGGAATAGTGAGATCTTCTTTAGCAAAACATTTCTTCAAATTCGAGACGTGGAAAGTATTATGTACAGCCGCGAGTTGTTGAGGTAACTCAAGTAGGTAAGCTACTGGTCCGACACGATCAATAATCTTGAATGGTCCAATATACCTTGGATTTAATTTCCCTCGTTTACCAAATCGAACAACGCCTTTCCAAGGTGCAACTTTAAGCATGACCATCTCTCCAATTTCAAATTCTATATCTTTTCTTTTAATGTCAGCGTAGCTCTTTTGTCGACTTTGGGCGGTTTTCAACCGTTGTTGAATTTGGATGATCTTCTCGGTAGTTTCTTGTATAATCTCCGGACTCGTAATCTGTCTATCCCCCACTTCACTCCAACAAATCGGAGACCTGCACTTTCTACCATAAAGTGCTTCAAACGGCGCCATCTCAATGCTTGAATGGTAGCTGTTGTTGTAGGAAAATTCTGCTAATGGTAGATGTCGATCCCAACTGTTTCCGAAATCAATAACACATGCTCGTAGCATGTCTTCAAGCGTTTGTATCGTCCTTTCGCTCTGCCCATCAGTTTGTGGATGATAGGCAGTACTCATGTCTAGATGTAACGACCCGGAAATTTCCGACCAAATTTAAACCTTAAACTCTATATGTTTCCGACACGATAAGCAAAAACCCTAATGTTGAGTCTAGAAAGTCTGAAATCTATATTTGGATGATTAGTTACCCTCTTGACCAAGCCTGACGATTCACGAACTTCTATGTGTATATGCGAAAACAAAGTATTAGATACGTAATAGGTTTTGAAATAAGATTATTATATTTATTGGCAAGAGTAAAGGATAATAGGTTCTATAAATATCTGAAATCATTTTGTCAAATTACTTTAAACGTTTTAACGTTATTTTAAAAAAAAGTCATAACTTTTCTAGAAACCTTTTGTTAAACGATAAATGTAACGGTCCGTGTTTTTATAAAAACGAATATTTAATAAAACGTGTTCATTATATATATATATATATATATGTATTTTACAAAACAATATTAAACATTTTCAATTTAAAAATATATTTTGACAAATAATTAAACTTTGATTTATACGAGTAAATGACCACAATATTCAAAAGGTTAAGTTACATTTTTAGTGGGACTATTTTTATAATTTAAAAGCTATGATTTTGATAAAGGTACAAGTCCCAAAACGTAAACTGATAAGTTTCTTAGCGTACGAAACTTTATTTGGAAAACCGGAACCGGGACATTAGTCAAGTGACAACGTAATAGTAATTTTTGTAAAAACTATATTTTTACCCTAAATGTAAATAAAATATAATATTTAATTAATTATATAAATATATTATAATTAAAAATCATTGGATTCGTTTTTGGAAAGTGTTAAGTGGAATACAGCTGGTGGAATCAAATTGTGCCTTTAAAAACCAAATGTGATCTATTTTCTTTTTCATTTTAATTTAACACACACACACTTACATAAACGAGTTCTGTCTATATACACTTAACACACGCACTTACACAAACATATATCATCATACTCCGTATAATTATTTTACATTTATTATTATTATTAATTAAATTAATCTTATTGTTATTAATAAGATTAAAGGCCAAGATTAATAATGTTAAATCTACGATTAGGAGTATCATTTATACACAAAATTCTAAGACGGGGCTCTGCCCAAATGTTCCAAAACTAGTTTCATGAATGGGATAAGATTAAGGAGATTATGGGTCAAATCTATGGAAGTTATGGGTATGGATCAGGGGTTTTGCTCGTGAATTAAACTAATGTTTATCATCTCCGTTGCGTCTATATACTATCCTGCAATATTGAATCTCAATATTGATACGTGAGCACTCAAAACTTGACTTTTATTTACTTTTAAGTGTATCCCTGACTAGTGCTCGGAAATTTAGGATCAAGCATGTTTATTTATTTATTTTTTTTTTGTCAAAATATATAATAGGATAGAATCTGAATTAGTTACCCCCTGCGGTTAAGATAAGGTATATGAATAATATGTTTTTGGAAAGGTGGCGAAAAACTATAAACTTTTCATTTAGATGTCGAATGGATTCGACGGATGGATTTGAAGTTATAGTCAATTGAACTTTTGTACAAATTATCAAAAATGAATATTTTTAACATTACGTTGTCGTTATAAATTTCTATTATTATTGATATTATGATTTTTATGGAGAAACTAATATTTTTATTAACAACTATAAAATTATTATTTTAGTTGTTATTGTTATTAAAACTATTAAATATCATTTTACTAAAAATATTATTTTTACGATTATTATGATTGTTGTTATTAATATTTCAAAGTAACTAATATTTTTATCAAAACTATAAAGTTATTATTTTTGTTGTAATTAAAAATATTATTTATACTAAAACTATAAAATTATTATTATCAATATTATTAATATTAAAATTATTATTTAAAAATATCATTTAAAAGTGAAAAGTATTTTTATATCAAATTTGGTTAAAATTTTAAGATATTATAAAGGAATTATATTATTATTTACTTTAATAAGTATTATGAAAAAAAAAATATATTTAAGAATATAAAACAATGATATATAGCTATATTTAGAATTTTTGGAAATCATTTTGAGTCAAATAAATTTCTGTTAACTTGTACATATTAGTCTCGAGCATTAGGATTGTGATACACTATAAATAAACTTTAATTGTTAAACAGATATTGATCTATATACAAATATATATAATTAATTAGGTTCGTGAATCGAAGGCCAACCTTATAAGTTACCAATGGTGTTATATGTATTTTTACTACAAAATACATTAGGTGAGTATATAGTCCCACTTTTTAACTCTAAGTATTTCGGGATGAAAATACATGTATTTTATGTTTTACGTTATGGACACAAGTAACTGAAAAATATATTCTACGTTGAGTTGTACCACTGGCATACTTCCCTGTAGCTTGGTAACTATTATTTACAGCGGTATTGTAAACGCGAATCCTGTTGATAGATCTATCGGGCCTGACAACCCCAACCGGACTGGACGACCAGTATTCAACGGTTGCACAGTACTTCGTTTTGTAACTACACTTGGTACGGTGTAGTAAGATTTCATAATAAAGGGAATATGCGACGTGATTAAATGTTAAGTATGGTTACCAAGTGCTCAACCACTTAGAATATTTTTATTGAAATGTTTATATATGAAATCTTGTGGTCTATATATATATTGCTGCCGGCATTAAACCTATATCTCACCAACTTTATGTTGACGTTTTAAAGCATGTTATTCTCAGGTACGAATTAAGTCTTCCGCTGTGCATTAGCTTATGTTAAGGATACTACTTGGGACCATTTAAGCCATGATTCAAAAGACGTTGCATTCAAGTCATTGAAGTTCATTAGAAATTATTATTAAGTAAATGGCAGAATAGGTCATTTGGATATAATGAATTGTTAGCCGAATATGTCAACTCTTGATGTAATAATAGATTGCCTTTTAAGAATAAATGCAACGTTTGTAAAATATATCATATAGAGGTCAAGTACCTCGCGATGTTATCAACTATTGTAATTCGTTTATAATCAATATGGACTTCGTCCGGATGGATTAAGGACGGGTTGTTATAGGTGGTATCAGAGCGTTGGTTTTAGCGAACCAGGCCTTGCATTAGTGTGTCTAACTGGTAGTTGTTAGGATACATTAGTGAGTCTGGACTTTGACCGTATCTAAATGTCAAAAGTTTTGCTTATCATATCTAGTCGAAAATCATCTGCTTATCATCTTTAGGAATTGTCTGCTTAGTATTCTTAAGTCTAGACACGTCTTACTGCATTTAGTGCATCGATAGTGTATAGACAAAATTCGTATCCTAGCGTATCTGTTGCTATAGACATTGCTTGGCGAATTTCAAAGATTTTCCGTAATTCACGGGATTTTGAGTATTATAAATACATATGTAAATTATGTATTGAAGAATACCAAACCCAACTCCTATAATCTATTCCAAACCAAAAATTCATTTCCCCGACTATACAAGATGAACTCCGTGTCCAGTTCGAATTCCTCCGACTCCGACAGCTACGCTGATATGGAATTCCATTCGGGCTCCGAAGGCAGCATCACTAGAATGGATCAACCAATTTCCCATCATCTATTCTGGATGAATTGGGGATGGGTTCGTAATATACTAAATTATTGGAGACAAGAAGAAGGTGATCCCTTTCACCCACCGAATTGCCCCATTGGCGACGAACCTGAAGCACTTACCGGCGAACCTGTTCGAGAAACCATTTTCTCTCTCATTTCTCGAGTATCTCGTCACGATTATATCCTATCCCATATTTCGGATCTTGTTCATTCGCTCACTCCAACCGCCAATCATCCTGGTGTACTAGCAGAAATTAACGAACTTCGCGCTCGTGTGACGGCTTTGGAGAACACGGTACGAAGGTTACAAACACCAGCAGCAGCATCAGCAGCATAACTACTACCGTTAACAACATCAACCTCGCAATCTTCAGTACCAGTAGCATCATCGACGTCAACGGCATCATCAGCATCAACACCAACCGTATCATTACCACCACCAACAATCACATCCGCACCACGTACCTCAACATCATCATCTGAACTTCGAATATGATCTTTGTTCTACATATCATTCTACACCGATTACCTCTTCTTTGCGTATCATTCTTCGTTCGACATGATGATTATGTAATCTCTAATGTTTTGGAGATTATGTAATCTAGTAATGAGGATAAATCAAATGAGTTGAATATTTTATTGACTCATTAAATTCATAGTTACATCCGAAGAAAATATATATGCAAATATATTTTCATAAAGATTGTAATTAAAAATTTCTTTCGTACAAACTATTAATGATGAAAATATTTTAACGGGTGGGTGGTACCCGAGGAATATTTAAGAATTCACATTAATAAGTTACACTGTACATTCTACGAATCCAAATCAACGGTCATCTATTATCCTACTTACAACCACCGATATTTGTATTCGCTCACTCCAGAATAACCATTTTCATTCAAATTTCATATTCGGATTTTGACTTATCAGAATCCAACAAGTGACATAAAGAAGAAAACATTGGACAAAATAAAATTTGTTAGAAACAGACGAATTAACTAATTGAAATATTGTTAGGAATCCACGCTAACTGTTCCGGCTAACTGATTAACATTTAATTTATCACAATTTACATTCTCGCAATTTTAATTTCTGCACTGTACATACTGTCGGGACACAGGTACAACAACACGTCGGATTAATTCTGAGACAACACGTTGTATAATGGGTCATGATATATATTTATTTATTTTACGCATTTTAAATAACGGGACACGTATACAAGGTTTCGACTTATCATATTGACCCATCTATATATATATTTCGGAACAACCGTAGACACTCTATATGTGAAGGTGTGAGTTGGCTATACAGGGTCGGAGTTGATTCCAAAATATATATATACTTTGAGTTGTGATCGACACCGAGACCGGTACACGGGTCACGATACGTATTATTTAATTCGAATATTATATATATAAGTATATATGAATATATTGGATCCTTGGACAATCGGACTATTGGACTGCTAACTTTGGACAATTAAAATGAGTTAAAATGCTGATTAAAACATATGAAACTAAACTAATCTTCAAGTCTGCCACTTGATTCTACCTTAAACCTCATTCGTATCTTGACAGTTACAATTCGCATTCAAAACTTTTCATGATTCTTAAAAACACCTCGATCGAGAAATTTAAACCGCTGCACCTCGTCTACGAAAGAAAGATTTATGCATACGGTTATGCACCTGAAAAACTTTCGAAATCGAAGTTTTAGTTAAATCATAACCGTGTCGAATTCCTTATCATTCATTAAGCAAAAACAATCCTACAATTCCTTTTCAAGTAGCAAATTTTGTCACAAGCTCCACTTCGACTTCCCAGAAAGACTACTCTTATTATAACCTCGATATTTATACCTTGTCCTTTCGTTGTCGTTATCGAAGAACCTTTTATATTCCACAATATCATCATCAGATGTCCCAGCAGTTTGATATCTATTCGGTAGAATCCGCAATCAGTATTTTGGAAATCTCGCAAAATTTTTCCCGTCATGCCTAAAACGTCTATTCCTAAGAATTTCATACCCCGAATGTGAAGTTTCTGAAAAACGTCTTGAACTATGAAGTAATTCTTGAAATGCTAATGAAGCAGCAAAAACTGTAAACGACTATAACAGTCAAAAGTTTGATGATGAAGTACAGTGTGTTGGTAAAGCTCAGAAAAAGAAGAGGGTTGGAACTGAAAAACGGATTGAGCAAAGTATGAAGAAGGATGTAGATAAATCTCAAGAACTGAATCTGCTTTCAAAGAATCCAAATGATTCAATACCTGCTGAAACTATTAGTAAGAACCCCACTCCTTATTCTAAACCTTTCAATATGATATTCTTCATCATCATCTTATCTTAGATATTATAAGAAATCTTCATATCTTCCGTTATACATAATCTCCATATTTCTGGAGATATTTTCACAAATATTCCTATCTGCGATCATGTATCTCTCCATAAAATCTGCGTTATAAAAGAAACTGTGTTAGTTTCTAAATTCTGAAACATTTGAAATTAAAATGTGAATGTTTTGAAGTAGTGTTGGGAACTGATGTATGAATTAGTATAATATAATGAAACTTGATCAACTTCATTATATTACAGTAAATCATGTTAAGTTTCTAATGGAATGTGATGATTCACAGTACCATCATCATGTGCTATATTACACGGCTCTTACATTCTATCCAATTCCGAAATGTATTAAGAACTTATCATCTTGATAAGTTCTATTTTCTGGATATTCTGGTAATTTGACAAATCAAAATCGTGCCATTACCATTCCTTTCTGAGAACATTAGCTATGTTCATTCCAAATCTTATATCTACGAATTCCGGACCATTGCTCGCTTGACTCAAGAACGGGAAGAAGAAACGAAGGGACAAAGCCCTAAAATAGAAATTGAAGTATAAATCGCAGCAAATAGAAGAAAGTATTAACTGTGGATGACAATGATTATAGAAAACAGAAGCAGGAACATCCAAATATAAGGGAAGATATCAAACTCAACAACCACTCAGAAATTACAAACCGTGTATATCAATACGTATTGCAACGTAAAGACACGGGAGAATTAGAAACAATATAATTCCAAGAAAATCATAAAAGTGAATAGATTCTTCTGGCGGCAGATGAAAGAGAAGAATGAAAGATATGAAAGTTAGAAGTATAACAAAAATCAAAATGGGATGAAGCATTTTAAAGAATGTCTTAGGGTATGAATTAGAGGAGGAAAAATAGGAGATGTAGGATATGGAAATAAGGAAACGATGGGGGTAGTTTTATAAGTGAAATATCCGACAAAGAAATCACAACAGATTTGCCGCATTAAATCAAAGGAGATCCTGTTTCCTAAATCGCCGAAGAACCAAATCTTATTACGAAAGATTTTCTTTAAATCTCGTAAATTCCGGAAATCAATCATAACTACGTCATCAGTTAAAACGATACCATATTACTCATTTCACTCTCTTTTGTGATAGCTTCGCTCGTACGCTTCACATGATCGAAATGTTTTATCTATATCTATCAATAATGATAAAACTCCGTTATTACCTCATATTCGTCATGAAAACATTCTCATTGTTATCTATGACAACCTTTACCAAATTTCGGGGACGAAATTTCTTTAACGGGTGGGTACTGTAACGACCCGGAAATTTCCGACCAAATTTAAACCTTAAACTCTATATGTTTCCGACACGATAAGCAAAAACCCTAATGTTGAGTCTAGAAAGTCTGAAATCTATATTTGGATGATTAGTTACCCTCTTGACCAAGCCTGACGATTCACGAACTTCTATGTGTATATGCGAAAACAAAGTATTAGATACGTAATAGGTTTTGAAATAAGATTATTATATTTATTGGCAAGAGTAAAGGATAATAGGTTCTATAAATATCTGAAATCATTTTGTCAAATTACTTTAAACGTTTTAACGTTATTTTAAAAAAAAGTCATAACTTTTCTAGAAACCTTTTGTTAAACGATAAATGTAACGGTCCGTGTTTTTATAAAAACGAATATTTAATAAAACGTGTTCATTATATATATATATATATATATATGTATTTTACAAAACAATATTAAACATTTTCAATTTAAAAATATATTTTGACAAATAATTAAACTTTGATTTATACGAGTAAATGACCACAATATTCAAAAGGTTAAGTTACATTTTTAGTGGGACTATTTTTATAATTTAAAAGCTATGATTTTGATAAAGGTACAAGTCCCAAAACGTAAACTGATAAGTTTCTTAGCGTACGAAACTTTATTTGGAAAACCGGAACCGGGACATTAGTCAAGTGACAACGTAATAGTAATTTTTGTAAAAACTATATTTTTACCCTAAATGTAAATAAAATATAATATTTAATTAATTATATAAATATATTATAATTAAAAATCATTGGATTCGTTTTTGGAAAGTGTTAAGTGGAATACAGCTGGTGGAATCAAATTGTGCCTTTAAAAACCAAATGTGATCTATTTTCTTTTTCATTTTAATTTAACACACACACACTTACATAAACGAGTTCTGTCTATATACACTTAACACACGCACTTACACAAACATATATCATCATACTCCGTATAATTATTTTACATTTATTATTATTATTAATTAAATTAATCTTATTGTTATTAATAAGATTAAAGGCCAAGATTAATAATGTTAAATCTACGATTAGGAGTATCATTTATACACAAAATTCAAAGACGGGGCTCTGCCCAAATGTTCCAAAACTAGTTTCATGAATGGGATAAGATTAAGGAGATTATGGGTCAAATCTATGGAAGTTATGGGTACGGATCAGGGGTTTTGCTCGTGAATTAAACTAATGTTTATCATCTCCGTTGCGTCTATATACTATCCTGCAATATTGAATCTCAATATTGATACGTGAGCACTCAAAACTTGACTTTTATTTACTTTTAAGTGTATCCCTGACTAGTGCTCGGAAATTTAGGATCAAGCATGTTTATTTATTTTTTTATTTTTTTTGTCAAAATATATAATAGGATAGAATCTGAATTAGTTACCCCCTACGGTTAAGATAAGGTATATGAATAATATGTTTTTGGAAAGGTGGCGAAAAACTATAAACTTTTCATTTAGATGTCGAATGGATTCGACGGATGGATTTGAAGTTATAGTCAATTGAACTTTTGTACAAATTATCAAAAATGAATATTTTTAACATTACGTTGTCGTTATAAATTTCTATTATTATTGATATTATGATTTTTATGGAGAAACTAATATTTTTATTAACAACTATAAAATTATTATTTTAGTTGTTATTGTTATTAAAACTATTAAATATCATTTTACTAAAAATATTATTTTTACGATTATTATGATTGTTGTTATTAATATTTCAAAGTAACTAATATTTTTATCAAAACTATAAAGTTATTATTTTTGTTGTAATTAAAAATATTATTTATACTAAAACTATAAAATTATTATTATCAATATTATTAATATTAAAATTATTATTTAAAAATATCATTTAAAAGTGAAAAGTATTTTTATATCAAATTTTGTTAAAATTTTAAGATATTATAAAGGAATTATATTATTATTTACTTTAATAAGTATTATGAAAAAAAAAATATATTTAAGAATATAAAACAATGATATATAGCTATATTTAGAATTTTTGGAAATCATTTTGAGTCAAATAAATTTCTGTTAACTTGTACATATTAGTCTCGAGCATTAGGATTGTGATACACTATAAATAAACTTTAATTGTTAAACAGATATTGATCTATATACAAATATATATAATTAATTAGGTTCGTGAATCGAAGGCCAACCTTATAAGTTACCAATGGTGTTATATGTATTTTTACTACAAAATACATTAGGTGAGTATATAGTCCCACTTTTTAACTCTAAGTATTTCGGGATGAGAATACATGTATTTTATGTTTTACGTTATGGACACAAGTAACTGAAAAATATATTCTACGTTGAGTTGTACCACTGGCATACTTCCCTGTAGCTTGGTAACTATTATTTACAGCGGTATTGTAAACGCGAATCCTGTTGATAGATCTATCGGGCCTGACAACCCCAACCGGACTGGACGACCAGTATTCAACGGTTGCACAGTACTTTGTTTTGTAACTACACTTGGTACGGTGTAGTAAGATTTCATAATAAAGGGAATATGCGACGTGATTAAATGTTAAGTATGGTTACCAAGTGCTCAACCACTTAGAATATTTTTATTGAAATGTTTATATATGAAATCTTGTGGTCTATATATATATTGCTGCCGGCATTAAACCTATATCTCACCAACTTTATGTTGACGTTTTAAAGCATGTTATTCTCAGGTACGAATTAAGTCTTCCGCTGTGCATTAGCTTATGTTAAGGATACTACTTGGGACCATTTAAGCCATGATTCAAAAGACGTTGCATTCAAGTCATTGAAGTTCATTAGAAATTATTATTAAGTAAATGGCAGAATAGGTCATTTGGATATAATGAATTGTTAGCCGAATATGTCAACTCTTGATGTAATAATAGATTGCCTTTTAAGAATAAATGCAACGTTTGTAAAATATATCATATAGAGGTCAAGTACCTCGCGATGTTATCAACTATTGTAATTCGTTTATAATCAATATGGACTTCGTCCGGATGGATTAAGGACGGGTTGTTATACTAGACGAGTTCCTAATGCTTGCTGTAATGTCTGCCAGAATCTTGAAATAAATCTGCCATCCCTATCAGAGATAATAGAGATTGGTATTCCATGTCTGGAGACGACTTCCTTCAAATACAGTCGTGCTAACTTCTCCATCTTGTCATCTTCTCTTATTGGCAGGAAATGTGCTGATTTGGTGAGACGATCAACTATTACCCAAATAGAATCAAAACCACTTGCAGTCATTGGCAATTTAGTGATGAAATCCATGGTAATGTTTTCCCATTTCCATTCCGGGATTTCGGGTTGTTGAAGTAGACCTGATGGTTTCTGATGCTCAGCTTTGACCTTAGAACACATCAAACATTCTCCTACGTATTTAGCAACATCGGCTTTCATACCCGGCCACCAAAAATGTTTCTTGAGATCCTTGTACATCTTCCCCGTTCCAGGATGTATTGAGTATCTAGTTTTATGAGCTTCTCTAAGTACCATTTCTCTCATATCTCCAAATTTTGGTACCCAAATCCTTTCAGCCCTATACCGGGTTCCGTCTTCCCGAATATTAAGATGTTTCTCCAATCCTTTGGGTATTTCATCCTTTAAATTTCCCTCTTTTAAAACTCCTTGTTGCGCCTCCTTTATTTGAGTAGTAAGGTTATTATGAATCATTATATTCATAGATTTTACTCGAATGGGTTCTCTGTCCTTCCTGCTCAAGGCGTCGGCTACCACATTTGCCTTCCCCGGGTGGTAACGAATCTCAAAGTCGTAATCATTCAACAATTCAATCCACCTACGCTGCCTCATATTCAGTTGTTTCTGATTAAATATGTGTTGAAGACTTTTGTGGTCGGTATATATAATACTTTTGACCCCATATAAGTAGTGCCTCCAAGTCTTTAATGCAAAAACAACCGCTCCTAATTCCAAATCATGCGTCGTATAATTTTGTTCGTGAATCTTCAATTGTCTAGACGCATAAGCAATCACCTTCGTTCGTTGCATTAATACACAACCGAGACCTTGCTTTGATGCGTCACAATAAATCACAAAATCATCATTCCCTTCAGGTAATGACAATATAGGTGCCGTAGTTAGCTTTTTCTTCAATAACTGAAACGCTTTCTCTTGTTCATCATTCCATTCAAATTTCTTCCCTTTATGCGTTAATGCAGTCAAGGGTTTTGCTATTCTGGAAAAGTCTTGGATGAACCTTCTGTAGTAACCAGCTAGTCCTAAAAACTGGCGTATGTGTTTCGGAGTTTTCGGGGTTTCCCACTTTTCAACAGTTTCTATCTTTGCCGGATCCACCTTAATACCTTCTTTGTTCACTATGTGACCGAGGAATTGAACTTCTTCCAACCAAAATGCACACTTTGAAAACTTAGCGTACAATTCTTCCTTCCTTAATACTTCTAACACCTTTCTCAAATGTTCACCGTGTTCTTGGTCATTCTTTGAGTAAATAAGTATGTCATCAATGAAAACAATGACAAACTTGTCAAGGTATGGTCCACACACTCGGTTCATAAGGTCCATGAACACAGCTGGTGCATTAGTTAAACCAAACGGCATGACCATAAACTCGTAATGACCGTAACGTGTTCTGAAAGCAGTCTTTGGAATATCATCTTCTTTCACCCGCATTTGATGATACCCGGAACGTAAGTCAATCTTTGAATAAACAGACGAGCCTTGTAGTTGATCAAATAAGTCGTCGATTCTCGGCAGTGGGTAGCGATTCTTGATGGTAAGTTTGTTCAACTCTCGGTAGTCGATACACAACCTGAATGTACCATCTTTCTTCTTGACAAACAAAACAGGAGCTCCCCACGGTGATGTGCTTGGTCGAATGAAACCACGCTCTAAAAGTTCTTGTAATTGGCTTTGCAGTTCTTTCATCTCGCTGGGTGCGAGTCTGTAAGGAGCACGAGCTATTGGTGCAGCTCCTGGTACAAGATCTATTTGAAATTCAACTGATCGATGTGGGGGTAATCCCGGTAATTCTTTCGGAAATACATCGGGAAATTCTTTTGCAATGGGAACATCATTGATGCTCTTTTCTTCAGTTTGTACTTTCTCGACGTGTGCTAGAACAGCATAGCAACCTTTTCTTATTAGTTTTTGTGCCTTCAAATTACTAATAAGATGTAGCTTCGTGTTGCCCTTTTCTCCGTACACCATTAAGGGTTTTCCTTTTTCTCGTATAATGCGAATTGCATTTTTGTAACAAACGATCTCTGCTTTCACTTCTTTCAACCAGTCCATACCGATTATCACATCAAAACTCCCTAACTCTACTGGTATCAAATCAATCTTAAATGTTTCGCTAACCAGTTTAATTTCTCGATTCCGACATATATTATCTGCTGAAATTAATTTACCATTTGCTAATTCGAGTAAAAATTTACTATCCAAAGGCGTCAATGGACAACTTAATTTAGCACAAAAATCTCTACTCATATAGCTTCTATCCGCACCCGAATCAAATAAAACGTAAGCAGATTTATTGTCAATAAGAAACGTACCCGTAACAAGCTCCGGGTCTTCCTGTGCCTCTGCCGCATTAATATTGAAAACTCTTCCGCGGCCTTGTCCATTCGTGTTCTCCTGGTTCGGGCAATTTCTAATAATGTGGCCCGGTTTTCCACATTTATAACAAACTACATTGGCATAACTTGCTCCGACACTACTTGCTCCGCCATTACTCGTTCCGACATCATTTGTTCCTTTCGTTCTATTAACCCCTGGTCCGTAGACCTCACACTTCGCCGCGCTATGACCATTTCTTTTACACTTGTTGCAAAATTTGGTGTAGAACCCCGAGTGATACTTTTCACACCTTTGGCATAGCTGCTTCTGATTGTTGTTGTTGTTGCGGTTATTATTGTTGTTAGGATGATTGTTGTAGTTGCTGTTGTTGTTGTTGTTGTTGTTGGGCCGTTTGTTGTAGTTGCGATTGATGTTGCGATTGTTGGGATAATTGTTGCGATTATTGTTGTAATTGTTGTTGTTGTTGTTGTATTGGTGATTCTTTTCACCGTTTTCCTCCCACTTTCTTTTGACTTGCTTCACATTGGCCTCTTCAGCAGTCTGTTCTTTAATTCTTTCTTCAATCTGGTTCACTAGTTTGTGAGCCATTCTACATGCCTGTTGTATGGAGGCGGGCTCGTGTGAACTTATATCTTCTTGGATTCTTTCCGGTAATCCTTTCACAAACGCGTCGATCTTCTCTTCCTCATCTTCGAATGCTCCAGGACACAATAGGCACAATTCTGTGAATCGTCTTTCGTACGTGGTAATATCAAATCCTTGGGTTCGTAACCCTCTAAGTTCTGTCTTGAGCTTATTGACCTCGGTTCTGGGACGGTATTTCTCGTTCATCAAGTGCTTGAATGCTGACCACGGTAGTGCGTACGCATCGTCTTGTCCCACTTGCTCTAGATAGGTATTCCACCATGTTAACGCAGAACCTGTGAAGGTATGCGTAGCGTACTTTACTTTGTCCTCTTCAGTACACTTACTTATGGCAAACACCGATTCGACCTTCTCGGTCCACCGTTTCAATCCGATCGGTCCTTCGGTTCCATCAAATTCCAAAGCTTTGCAGGCAGTGAATTCTTTGTAGGTGCATCCTACACGATTTCCTGTACTGCTAGATCCAAGGTTATTGTTGGTATGTAGCGCAGCCTGTACTGCAGCTATGTTTGAAGCTAGAAAAGTACGGAATTCCTCTTCATTCATATTCACGGTGTGTCGAGTATTCGGTGCCATTTCCTTCAAAATTGTCAAATGGAACAAGTTAATCATACATAATATTAAGAGTAGTTAATAGTATTTCGTAGCATAATATGAACTCATTTATAAAAGCTTTTTCTTCATATTAGCGTTTTATAAGTTTAAATTTGGGTAGTACGTACCCGTTAAGTTCATACTTAGTAGCTAATATACAATTCAACTACTACAATTCTATATGAAAAACTGATTATAATAATATTTCGCGTTCAAACTTTTATACAATATTTTACAAACTTACAATACCGCTTATTTTACATAAAGCATGAAATATAGCACACAATAACTTTGATACAAGATAGTTGTGAAGATAATTCTAGCTAGTACACAAGTCGTTCAGCAAAGGCAATAAAGACACGTAATTCATACGTCCAGAAACAAGTCATGCATTCTGGTTTTACTAGGACTACTTCCCATCCTTGGTCTTGTGGAACATAACCATTATGGCCGTGGATAAGACAGCGTGTTGTAACGTTGTCAAAGGGACGAGGGTTACGTAATGTCCAACAGTCCCGTAACAATCTAAAAACCTCATTTCTTACCCCAATTACCGACTCCGTCACTTGTGGGAACATTTTGTTTAATAGTTGTAGCCCGATGTTCTTGTTCTCACTTTGGTGAGAAGCGAACATTACTAATCCGTAAGCATAACATGCTTCTTTATGTTGCATGTTAGCCACTTTTTCTAAATCACGAAGTCCAATATTCGGATATATTGAGTCAAAATAATTTCTTAACCCATTGCGTAAAATAGCATTTGGGTTCCCCGCAATATATGCGTCAAAGTAAACACATCGTAACTTATGGATTTCCCAATGTGATATACCCCATCTTTCGAACGAAAGCCTTTTATAAACCAAGGCATTCTTGGAACGTTCTTCGAATGTCTTACAAACTGATCTCGCCTTAAATAGTTGTGCCGAAGAATTCTGACCAACTCTAGACAAGATTTCATCAATCATGTCTCCGGGTAGGTCTCTTAAAATATTGGGTTGTCTATCCATTTTGTGTTTTTATACTGTAAAATAGACAAGAGTTAGATTCATAAAAAAGATACTTATTAATACAAGCAATTTTTACATATATCATAAAGCATAAGCACACTATATTACATATATTACACCACACGAATACAACTATCTTATTCCGACTCGCTTGTTTCTTCTTCTTCGATTTTGGTTCGTTTTGCCAAGTTTCTAGGGATATATGATGTTCCCCTAATACGAGCCGTTATTTTCCACATTGGTTTAGAAAAACCTGGTGGTTTAGAGGTTCCCGGGTCATTGTTACAACTTAAGGACTTCGGGGGTTGACGATACATATAAAGTTCATCGGGGTTGGAATTAGATTTCTCTATTTTTATGCCCTTTCCCTTATTATTTTCTTTTGCCTTTTTAAATTCAGTTGGGGTAATTTCTATAACATCATCGGAATTCTCGTCGGAATCCGATTCATCGGAGAATTGATAATCCTCCCAATATTTTGCTTCCTTGGCGGAAACACCATTGACCATAATTAGCCTTGGTCGGTTGGTTGAGGATTTTCTTTTACTTAACCGTTTTATTATTTCCCCCACCGGTTCTATTTCTTCATCCGGTTCCGATTCTTCTTCCGGTTCCGATTCTTCTTCTGGTTCCGACTCTTCTTCCGGTTCCTCTTCGGGAACTTGTGAATCAGTCCATGAATCATTCCAATTTACATTTGACTCTTCATTATTATTAGGTGAGTCAATGGGACTTGTTCTAGAGGTAGACATCTATCACATAATATCAAACGCATTAAGAGATTAATATATCACATAATATTCACATGTTAAAAATATATAGTTTCCAACAAAATTTGTTAAGCAATCATTTTTTTCAAGTAAACACGGTCGAAGTCCAGACTCACTAATGCATCCTAACAAACTCGATAAGACACACTAATGCAAAATTCTGGTTCTCTAAGACCATCGCTCGGATACCAACTGAAATGTCCCGTTCTTATTGATTAAAAACGTTCCATATTAATTGATTTCGTTGCGAGGTTTTGACCTCTATATGAGACGTTTTTCAAAGACTGCATTCATTTTTAAAACAAACCATAACCTTTATTTCATTAATAAAGGTTTAAAAAGCTTTACGTAGATTATCAAATAATGATAATCTAAAATATCATGTTTACACACGACCATTACATAATGGTTTACAATACAAATATGTTACAACAAAATAAGTTTCTTGAATGCAGTTTTTACACAATATCATACAAGCATGGACTCCAAATCTCGTCCTTATTTAAGTATGCGACAGCGGAAGCTCTTAATAATCACCTGAGAATAAACATGCTTAAAACTTCAACAAAAATGTTGGTGAGTTATAGGTTTAACCTATATATATCAAATCATAATAATAGACCACAAGATTTCATATTTCAATACACATCCCATACATAGAGATAAAAATCATTCATATGGTGAACACCTGGTAACCGACATTAACAAGATGCATATATAAGAATATCCCCATCATTCCGGGACACCCTTCGGATATGATATAAATTTCAAAGTACTAAAGCATCCAGTACTTTGGATGGGGTTTGTTAGGCCCAATAGATCTATCTTTAGGATTCGCGTCAATTAGGGTGTCTGTTCCCTAATTCTTAGATTACCAGACTTAATAAAAAGGGGCATATTCGATTTCGATAATTCAACCATAGAATGTAGTTTCACGTACTTGTGTCTATTTTGTAAATCATTTATAAAACCTGCATGTATTCTCATCCCAAAAATATTAGATTTTAAAAGTGGGACTATAACTCACTTTCACAGATTTTTTTACTTCGTCAGGAAGTAAGACTTGGCCACTGGTTGATTCACGAACCTATAACAATATATACATATATATCAAAGTATGTTCAAAATATATTTACAACACTTATAATATATTTTGATGTTTTAAATTTATTAAGTCAGCTGTCCTCGTTAGTTACCTACAACTAGTTGTCCACAGTTAGATGTACAGAAATAAATCGATAAATATTATCTTGAATCAATCCACGACCCAGTGTATACGTATCTCAGTATTGATCACAACTCAAACTATATATATTTTGGAATCAACCTCAACCCTGTATAGCTAACTCCAACATTCACATATAGAGTGTCTATGGTTGTTCCGAAATATATATAGATGTGTCGACATGATAGGTCGAAACATTGTATACGTGTCTATGGTATCTCAAGATTACATAATATACAATACAAGTTGATTAAGTTATGGTTGGAATAGATTTGTTACCAATTTTCACGTAGCTAAAATGAGAAAAATTATCCAATCTTGTTTTACCCATAACTTCTTCATTTTAAATCCGTTTTGAGTGAATGAAATTGCTATGGTTTCATATTGGACTCTATTTTATGAATCTAAACAGAAAAAGTATAGGTTTATGGTCGGAAAAATAAGTTACAAGTCGTTTTTGTAAAGGTAGTCATTTCAGTCGAAAGAACGACGTCTAGATGACCATTTTATAAAACATACTTCCACTTTGAGTTTAACCATAATTTATGGATATAGTTTCATGTTCATAATAAAAATAATTTTCTCAGAATAACAAATTTTAAATCAAAGTTTATCATAGTTTTTAATTAGCTAACCCAAAACAGCCCGCGGTGTTACTACGACGGCGTAAATCCGGTTTTACGGTGTTTTTCGTGTTTCCAGGTTTTAAATCATTAAGTTAGCATATCATATAGATATAGAACATGTGTTTAGTTGATTTTAAAAGTAAAGTTAGAAGGATTAACTTTTGTTTGCGAACAAGTTTAGAATTAACTAAACTATGTTCTAGTGATTACAAGTTTAAACCTTCGAATAAGATAGCTTTATATGTATGAATCGAATGATGTTATGAACATCATTACTACCTTAAGTTCCTTGGATAAACCTACTGGAAAAGAGAAAAATGGATCTAGCTTCAATGGATCCTTGGATGGCTCGAAGTTCTTGAAGCAGAATCATGACACGAAAACAAGTTCAAGTAAGATCATCACTTGAAATAAGATTGTTATAGTTATAGAAATTGAACCAAAGTTTGAATATGATTATTACCTTGTATTAGAATGATAACCTACTGTAAGAAACAAAGATTTCTTGAGGTTGGATGATCACCTTACAAGATTGGAAGTGAGCTAGCAAACTTGAAAGTATTCTTGATTTTATGAAACTAGAACTTTTGGAATTTATGAAGAACACTTAGAACTTGAAGATAGAACTTGAGAGAGATCAATTAGATGAAGAAAATTGAAGAATGAAAGTGTTTGTAGGTGTTTTTGGTCGTTGGTGTATGGATTAGATATAAAGGATATGTAATTTTGTTTTCATGTAAATAAGTCATGAATGATTACTCATATTTTTGTAATTTTATGAGATATTTCATGCTAGTTGCCAAATGATGGTTCCCACATGTGTTAGGTGACTCACATGGGCTGCTAAGAGCTGATCATTGGAGTGTATATACCAATAGTACATACATCTAAAAGCTGTGTATTGTACGAGTACGAATACGGGTGCATACGAGTAGAATTGTTGATGAAACTGAACGAGGATGTAATTGTAAGCATTTTTGTTAAGTAGAAGTATTTTGATAAGTGTCTTGAAGTCTTTCAAAAGTGTATGAATACATATTAAAACACTACATGTATATACATTTTAACTGAGTCGTTATGTCATCGTTAGTCGTTACATGTAAATGTTGTTTTGAAACCTTTAGGTTAACGATCTTGTTAAATGTTGTTAACCCAATGTTTATAGTATCAAAAGAGATTTTAAATTATTATATTATCATGATATTATGATGTACGAATATCTCTTAATATGATATATATATATATTAAATGTCGTTACAACGATAATCGTTACATATATGTCTCGTTTCAAAACCATTAAGTTAGTAGTCTTGTTTTTACATATGTAGTTCATTGTTAATATACTTAATGATATGTTTACTTATCATAATATCATGTTAACTATATATATAACCATATATATGTCATAATATAGTTTTTACAAGTTTTAACGTTCGTGAATCACCGGTCAACTTGGGTGGTCAATTATCTATATGAAACCTATTTCAGTTAATCAAGTCTTAACAAGTTTGATTGCTTAACATGTTGGAAACATTTAATCATGTAAATATCAATCTCAATTAATATATATAAACATGGAAAAGTTCGGGTCACTACAATTTAGGCGACTTGAGATAGGTGCCTAGACTTAGACTTGAATTGTGTGTGCTTATTTGTTGCGGAACTTGTAGGATTACGGGTCGGAATGGGAATTTGGTTAGTGTCCTAGTTTATGGGTGGACTAACGTTTATAATAATATGCGGGCATTATTAATATATTTTGTGTTTGTGTTAGGTTATATCATCGAGCAAAGCGGTCGTGGTACTAACGAGTGGATACGGCGTGTACGCGTAATAATGATTAGCTACCACTTTTACGGGTGCAAATCGTATTTGACAAGTGATGTAAGACGATTATCGAGCAAGATGGGTCGGGATTGTACGTATGATTGTGCTCGTTCGTTGCTTAATCGATTTCTTTCTTTAGAATGAAGATGGAAGATGGATGCGGAACGAGTGAGCCTATTCACGAGGGGAAGGATGAGTTAACGTTAAGGATTGAGGCCGTGTTTGAACAATATGTCTAGGTTTTCACCGACAAGGTTAGGGAAGTAACCAATGAGTTGGTTGAACGATGAATAATGGAAATGGTCCGAGACCAAGTGACTAAAGTCGTAAGGGAAGAGTTTGAAAAGAGGTTTCCCAAACCTCGAGGTAGTAATGATGAAGAAGTACTTGCAAGGTTAGAGTCACATGGTGCTCATGGTAAGAGGGCACGAAGTACGCCTGAAGGCATCGGGAATGTGAAGAAGAAGAGTAAGAAGGGTTACAGGCCTACGTGCTTTAAGTGTGGAGAATGGGGTCATTTGGCACAAGATTGTACGGTTGTGCCTTTAGGCTCGATCAGGTGTTTTATTTACCGGATGGAGGGACATCGAAAGTCAGAGTGTTCCGAATCGCATGACGATCGGGTTAGGAGGTTAGAGCGTGAATACATGATGGGTAGTGGAGCACGGAAGCCCAACAACGCTACATCAGGTACTTTTTGTAGTGACCCGAACTTTTCCATGTTTATATATATTAAATGAAATTGATATTTACATGATTAAGTGTTTCTAACATGTTAAGCAATCAAACTTGTTAAGACTTGATTAATTGAAATAGGTTTCATATAGACAATTGACCACCCAAGTTGACCGGTGATTCACGAACGTTAAAACTTGTAAAAACTATATGATGACATATATATGATTATATATATAGTTAACATGATATTATGATAAGTAAGTATCTCATTAGGTATTTTAACAATGAGTTATATACATAAAAATGAGACTATTGAATTTAAGAAACTCGAAAACGTTATATATAACGATTATCGTTATATCAACGTCTTACTAAGTACATATGAATCATATTAAGATATTGATACACTTGGTTAATTATGTTAAATGATAAGTAAATATATCATTAAGTGTATTAACAATGAACTACATATGTAAAAATAAGACTACTAACTTAATGATTTCGAAACGAGACATATATGTAACGATTATCGTTGTAACGACATTTAACTGCATATATATCATACTAAGATATATTATATATCATAATATCATGATAATGTAACAATTTAACATATCTTTAGATATAATAAACATTGGGTAAACAACATTTAACATGATCGTTAACTTAAAGGTTTCAAATCAACATTTACATGCAACGACTAACGATGACTTAACGACTCAGTTAAAATGTATATACATGTAGTGTTTTAATATGTATTCATACGCTTTTAAAAGACTTTAAGACACTTATCAAAATACTTCTACTTAACAAAAATGCTTACAATTACATCCTCGTTCAGTTTCATCAACAATTCTACTCGTATGCACCCGTATTCGTACTCGTACAATACACAGCTTTTAGACGTATGTACTATTGGTATATACACTCTAATTATCAGCTCTTAGCAGCCCATGTGAGTCACCTAACACATGTGGGAACCATCATTTGGCAACTAGCATGAAATATCTCATAAAATTACAAAAATATAAGTAATCATTCATGACTTATTTACATGAAAACAAAATTACACATCCTTTATATCTAATCCATATACCAACGACCAAAAACACCTACAAACACTTTTATTCTTCAATTTTCTTCATCTAATTGATCTCTCTCAAGTTCTATCTTCAAGTTCTAAGTGTTCTTCATAAATTCTATAAGTTCTAGTTTCATAAAATCAAGAATACTTCCAAGTTTGCTAGCTTACTTCCAATCTTGTAAAGTGATCATCCAACCTCAAGAAATCTTTCTTATTTATAGTAAGATATCTTTCTAATACAAGGTAATACTCACATTCAAACTTTGGTTCAATTTCTATAACTATAACAATCTTATTTCGAGTGATGATCTTACTTGAATTTGTTTTCGTGTCATGATTCTGCTTCAAGAACTTTCAAGCCATCCAAGGATCCTTTGAAGCTAGTGTGATGACCCGGGAACTTCCGACCAAATTTAAACTTTAATCTTTATATGATTTCGATACGATAAGCAAAGTATGTAATGTTGAGTCTAGAAAATTTTGAACTGTTTCATATATTCAATTGACCATCGACTGTTCTCGACGATTCACGAACAACTATTTGTAAATAGATATGTGTGTTTATATATATAAATAGTAATTGGAAGTATAATTTGAAATATTAAATGCTGTTGTTATGAAATATATAATAATTATTATTTATAAACATATCTATATATATATATATAAATAAATGTATATTAAAAATAAATATTAAATAATTGTAATACTTGTTTGATGTTTTGATCGATATTAAATAAAGTTAAAAACGAACTTATATGATTTTAAAATAAATAGTGATCCGAAAATAAGTTCCATAAATTTTAGGCTTATTAAAAATGTATTAAGGATCTAGTTATTAGATTTTTAAAACTTTTTATATTTTACTTGGGGTTGGGAGTAAATAATTAATGTAATTTTTATTTAATAGTTAATGATCGAATTTTATACCATAATGACCAAAATAAATAAATATAGTTAATTTAAAAATATGGAAATTTTTCTGAACACTTTTATTCGTCACTAATTAACAAACGGAGCACGAAACCCAGTCCGTGAAAGAAATAGTACAAGGCGGCTATTGATTACACGTTTTCTATATTTATATTCACATATATATTTCTGTATCCTATTTTTTTTTGTTGACTAAAGATACAAGTGAATTATTCAAATTCATTTTTGTCCAACATTAATCACGTCTAAAAATAAACAATATCTCATTTTCTTTAAAATATTGATACATGTTGATTTAGTAATATACTTTCGGTTAACAATCTTTATCTATCACTATCTATTCTATTTTCTATCTAATTATATATTACACATTCACTGAATCACTTAATTTTTTTGAATGAAAACAAATCCCATCACTATCCCAGTCTTCCTTTTCTCTTCCTCCATTCTTTCTTTTTGCACGACACCCTGCTCCATATGCACTACTACCCTCTTGTTTGTACACTATCTTGGATGTTATAAGTAAAGATCACCTTTATCACACATGCAACTATCGAAACCAAAATGAAACTAAACTGTTTCACTTGCTTTCGTGTTATTGCCATTCACTAGTACCCCACATACTATCATCGAGCAAGATTAAAAACAAAACCATAACTGATTGATCAACTGTTGCAGTCCAACCCAAATACCCATCAAAATACACTTGATTTCTGTTTCAAACAAGACCTCAACTCCTATCCTTTCAGCAAATCTGCAATAACATTAAAATCTCTCATCAACTTTATAATATTTTGACTTGATACAAAAATTAGTGAAGTTGATTATAAAGATCCAAGACTTGTTAAACCACAAAATACTAAACCAAACCAAAGTTTATTATTTGTTACAATGACAACGAGCAATTAAATCAAAGATGTCAACTTTTACCTGTGACTGCATCCATTACTGTTTCTACTTTATTTTATCATCACCATATCATCTTCACCATTAGTACACGACCTGCAGCAGCAACTACCCATTCTGGTGCTACTTATGTGCAGCTGTTCCAACTACTTGCAGCATGTTACTATCTGTATTTGGCTTACAACAAATCAAAACAAACATCAAACGAGAACCATTGTGATTCGCTACTACTCCATTGTTACTGCTGTCTGGTACTTCCTAATTCATTAAACTAACAATATAATGAACAGACTACCACTGCTACTGTAATGACTTTCTGTATCCTACTTATCAAACATTTATTAATACTATTTTGAGGAGTAATCAAGAACTAAATCACACACCATATAAAGGTGATTTCGATTTAGGGCACCTCCTATTTCTGTTACAAACCTACTGGAACTTTTGTAGTTGGGTTTTCGTTTCATGATCGAATATTACAACTCAAAACAAACCAACATCATCACCATGAGACAATCACTCAACCACAACCTTAGTACCTATTATTGAACACAATTATGTTCATTATCTCCTAATTTAATTAATCAGCCAAAACCTACCTAGGAAACTTCTGCTGCTCCCTGTTATTCTAATTTTAAACAATCGAATCAAATAAATAATTTATATAGCAATAAATCTGAATGAGTTAGTTAATAATTTATGATAATTGTTGTTAGTTGATAAAAATTTATATTTATATAATTAAATAATCGAAAGAACACCAATTACCTACATAAACGATTACTAGATCGATTTCATGATCGAGGGAGGATGATTTGATGCAATCCTTGTTACTACACGCTGCAGTGATTAACCCTTCTTCTTAAAACAGACGTCAATCAAACACCAACTACTACTTCAATTTTTCTGATTGTTATTCGATGACAATGATGATTAGGGATTGATGATGACGATGACTGAACGATGATGATAATGAATCGATGCCCTAATAAACATTTATGATCTTTGATTAATTGATCTGTTGTAGAATCGAGAAACCCTAAATCGTGATGTGTTCTTCTCTGCTTTTTTTTATTTATTTCTGTTCTCTCAATCTAATTGGGAACAGATATATAAAACGCGTACAGATATTTTTATTATTATTATTATTATTATTATTATTATTATTATTATTATTATTATTATTATTATTATTATTATTATTATTATTATTTTTATTATTATTATTATTATTATTATTATTATTATTATTATTATTATTATTATTATTATTATTATTATTATTATTATTATTAATATTATAAACATTACTAATAGAATTATCACTAAAATTTGTATCATTATGATAGTTATTATTATTATTATTATTATTAAAATTTTCATATAAAGATTTCAAAATACATTACAAATTATTATATTTAAAACATTAATATTATTTAAATTTGCATATAATATTATTAATAACATGTATATAATTATTATATATTAACTAAATATATTCATAAAAGATAAATTGTAATATATATATATTATAAAACATTGTTATGATATTAATTATACATTATTATAAAATTTTATAGACATAAATTAAAACATTATATAACCTATATAAACATTAAAATATAATACAATATCAATAACATAAACATAAATATATTATAATAAGTTATAAATAAAATTATTAAAATATTTCAACAAAGGATTTCTATCTTAGTATTAATAATTGAATATTATGATAACTTGATATTATAGTATATAAAATAAATATATTTAATATACATATATAATATATGAATTAAGGATGTAATAAATAAATAAAGTACATATTGGAATTTAACATAAAACTTTTATAAATATTATATAATTAATATTTGATACGTTTATGATATTATCTGATATATAATATTGTTATAGGTTCGTGAATCCGAGGCCAACCCAGCATTATTTAGTTGTTCAATATAGTTATATGTATTTTTACTACAAAATACATTAGGTGAGTTTATTTGAATCCCTTTTACTCTTTATATTTTTGGGCTGAGAATACATGCGTAACTTTTATAACTGTTTTACGAAATAGACACAAGTAATCAAAACTACATTATATGGTTGAATGATCGAAATCGAATATGCCCCTTTTTATTAAGTCTGGTAATCTAAGAATTAAGGAACAGACACCCTAATTGACGCGAACTCTAAAGATAGATCTATCGGGCCCAACAAGCCCCATCCAAAGTACCGGATGCTTTAGTACTTCAAAATTTATATCATGTTCGAAGGAGGATCCCGGAATGATGGGGATATTCTTATATACATATTGTGAATGTCGGTTACCAGGTGTTCAATCCATATGAATGATATTTTTGTCTCTATGCATGGGACGTATGTTTATGAAAAATGGAAATATGAAATCTTGTGGTCTATTAAAATGATGGAAATGATTATTTATGTTAAACTAATGAACTCACCAACCTTTTGGTTGACACTTGAAAGCATGTTTA
This sequence comes from Rutidosis leptorrhynchoides, assembly GCF_046630445.1. Taxonomy (NCBI): domain Eukaryota; kingdom Viridiplantae; phylum Streptophyta; class Magnoliopsida; order Asterales; family Asteraceae; genus Rutidosis; species Rutidosis leptorrhynchoides. The sequence continues at coordinate 379,105,734 of NC_092338.1, forward strand.
TTCTCAGGTATGAAAGAAATCTTCCGCTGTGCAATTGCTCATTTTAAAGATATTACTTGGAGTCATTCATGACATATTTCAAAGACGTTGCATTCGAGTCGTTGAGTTCATCAAGATTATTATTAAGTCAATTATAGTTAGATATTATAAAATGGTATGCATGCCGTCCACTTTCGATGTAATGAAATATTGTCTTTTCAAAAACGAATGCAATGTTTGTAAAATGTATCATATAGAGGTCAAGTACCTCGCGATGTAATCAACTGTTGTGATTCGTTTATAATCGATATGGACTTTGTCCGGATGGATTAGGACGGGTCTTCACAGTTAGTATCAGAGCAGAGGTCTTAGCGAACCAGGTCTGCATTAGTGTGTCTAACTGATAGTCGTTAGGATGCATTAGTGAGTCTGGACTTCGATCGTGTCTGCATATCAAAAGTTTTGCTTATCGTTTTTGTCGAAAATCATGTACTTATCATCCTTAGAAAATTACCTGCTCATTATTCTTAGTCTAGATACGTTTTACTGCAGTGACTGCATGAATAGTGTATAGAAAAAATTCATATCTTAGCGTATCTGCTACTTCATATCTTAGCGTATCTGTTACTGTAACTTTGCCTGACAACTTCCGTAGATTCCTCCGTAACTTATGGGATTTTAGTATTATATATGCAAATGTAAATTATGTATTGCAGGGTACTAATCTACATCCTATAATCTATTTCTTATCGAACATCCTTCATCTGATCGTACGAGATGAATCCTGCAACCAGTTCAAGTCCCTCGGATTCCGATAGCTATTCCGATAGTTATTCCGACAGCTATTGCGACATAGATGTTCACCTAAGCTCCGAAAACAGCGTCATCGGCATGAATCAACCAATCAGCCATTATCAATTCATCTGATGGGTTCGTAGTCGACTTAATTAATGGAAACGCGTAGAAGGTAATCCCTTCCACCAACCGAATTCACCTCTTGACAATGAACCTGAAGCGTTTACCGGCGAACCTGTTCGAGACACCATTTTTCAGTCTCATTTCCAGGGTAACTCGACAAGATTATATTCTATCCACAATTCTGAACCTTATTCATCCGCTCGTTCCTACCGACAATCATCCCGGAGTAATAAAAGTCAACGAGTTTCGCGCCCCAGCTGTAGCCTTGGAAAATATGGTGCAAAACGTACCAGCTTCAGCAACATCAACAGCATCAACAGTACCACCAGCAATAACATAAACCACAACAACACACACCTCAACATCACAATCTATACCTCGAACTTAATCATCATTCTACGTATCGTTCTACATCAATGATCTTCGTTCAGTATGGCGATTATGTAATCTCTAATGTTTTAGAGATTATATATTCTTGTTCTAACAATAAATCAAATGAGTTTAATATCATATTGACTCATTAAATCCATGATTTTATCTGAAGAAAATATATATGTATATATATTTTCATAAAGATTGTAATTAAAAATTCTTTCGTACAAACTGTTAATGATGAAAATATTTTAACGGGTAGGTAATACCTTAGAAATATTTGGATTTCGCATTAATAAGTTACACTGTACATTCTTCGAATTTGATTCAACGATCATTTACTATCCTATTTACAACCACCGATATACGTATCCGTTCACCAAAGAATAACTATTTTCATTTAAATTCAATTTCATAGTTGGATTTTGATCTATCAGAATCCAACAAGTGGCATAATGAAGAAATAATGGACACAATAAAAAAAATTGATTAGAAACAGACTAATTAACAATATGAAATTTTGTTACAAAACCACACTAACAAGATCCTAGCTAACTGTTCCTAGCTAACTGTTAATTCCGTATTACATTTTATTTTATCGCAATTTAATTATCGCAATTTTATTTATCGCAATTTAATTATAGCAATTTACATTCTCGCAATTTTATTTATCGTCATTTAATTTCTGTTATTTACTTTATGCACTTTATTTATCATCATTTAAATTTCTGTTATTTATTTATTTTTATTTTTTTCGCACTTAAAATATCGGGACACGTATACAAGGTTTTGACATATCATATCGACACATCTATATATATATTATTTGGAATCACCATAGACACTCTATATGCAGTAATGATCGAGTTCTCTATACAGGGTTGAGGTTGATTCTCAAATAATATATATACTTTGAGTTGTGATCGAGTCTGAGACATGTACACGGGTCACGATATGAATTAATTAATTCGAATGTTATATATTAAACTATATATGAATTATTGGACTGTTAACTGTGGACTATCGACTGTGGACTAATAACATTGGACAATTAAAATGAATTAAAATATTGATTATAACATATGAAACTAAACAATTCTTCAAGTTGCCACTTGATTTCATCTTAAACCTCATTTGTATCTTCACGATTACATTCTGCGTTCAAACCTTTCATGATTCTTGAAAACATCTCAATCGAGAGGATGAACCAACCGCACTTCATTTACGGGAGAAAAGATTGATGCATATAGTTATGCACCTGAAAACACTCGGAACCTGAGTAAAACGTTTAAAACGTAGCTGTGCTAATTCCTTTAGCGTTATTATTACCGAAAATAACTTTGCATCTGCTGTTCGAGATAGCCAGTTTTGTCACAGCTCCAGCAAGACAACTTCGACTTTTCGTACGAAATAACCTTATTATAACGTTGATATATACGCGTGCTCTTTTATTGTTACCAGGGAACCTTTCATATTCCACCATATTACCATCCGCGTTTAATCATCTAAAAAAAAAAAAAAACATAATTTTCCTGTAACCATCTCGGATTAATAACCGATGATTCAAATATCATAGCATTAAATGCAGAGGAAACAGAAAAACGGTAGATAGTCTAAACAACCAAAAGTTTGATGATAAAGAAAGGAGTGTTAGGAACGCTCGATAGAAAATTGGGTATTGAAAAACAGATTGAGCTACCCATGAAGGAGACCAAGGACAAATATAAGGACCAAACCCTATATTCAAAGGATTCATGTAATTCGGGATCCGTTGAAATCTTTAGAGAATATCTTGCCCCGAAGTCATGTTAAAATCTTGCGGAAAATCTTTCTCCATCAACCATCGAACTTAGAAATTCCAAAATATCATCATCAATATCTTCGATATTTCTGAGGATATTTTCATAAATATTCTCGTCCGAAATTATATACCTCCTCGTGCTTCCTGTGTATCATTATATTGGAAACATTCAATAGAAAATTTAGTACTGAAAAGCAGATTATGCGAAACTAGGAAGAAAGCCGTGGACAAATCACAAAGAATAAGTTTGACTTCAAAGAATCCAAATGATTCAATGTCTGCTAAAGTCTTTAGTGAATATCTTGCTCCTTACTCTATACCTTTGCAGATAATAGTTTCTATCATCCTCTGATCTGAGATATTCCGAGATATTATCGTATCTTTCATTATAAATATCCTCCATATTTCTGGAGATATTTATATAACTAATCTTATCGGAAATCATTAATCTCTTCGTGCTATCTGTATTACATCATATAGAAACTGTTAGTTTCTATATTCTGTAAACTTTCAAGCTTAAAAGATGAATGTTATTGAAGTAATGTTGGGAACTGATGCATGAGTTAGTATAATATAATGACACTTGATCAACGTGATTATATTACAGTAAGTCATGCTGAGTTTCTAATGGGACCTGATGATTCGCAGATCCTAACGTCATCACGTGCCATGTTACATAACTCTTTCATTATGCTTAACTTCTGAATATATCAAGAAAGAATATTCTTGATAGTTCTATTCTCAGTGATTCTGGTAATTTGATAAATCAAATCATGCTAATACATTAGTTCTTATTTAGAACACGATGTTTATTCGAAATTCCATACTTACGAATTCTGGACCGTTACTCGCTTTACTAGAGGTAGGGAGGATAATAAAAAGGCAAAGAGCTCCAAAATGTAAGAGAAAATATAAAGCCCAACAATAACACCGAAATTACAAACCGTGGATATCAGTGCGTATAGCAATATAAAGACACAGGAGGATTATAAATACAATAATCCCTAAAGCATAATAGAAATAAACGGATTCTTCCGGTGGAAGTTGGAAAAGGAGAATGATTGTTGCGATAATCAGGATAAGGACAAGGATCAGAACTGGATTAAGCATTTTCACGATCTTTTGAATTTGGGAATTGAGTATAGAATTGTTGAAAATTAATGGAACGGAAAAGGTAAAATTTATAGTGAAAATATCAGACAGAGTAATCGAGGCAGATCACTGCATTTAATTATAGAAATCTAAATTTCCTTATTCGCAGGAGAATCAAATCTTTTAGATTTCAAAGATTTTCTTCAAATCCCTTAAATTCCGTAATTCAACCAAAACAACGTCAAAAGTTAAGACGCATCCTGTTTTCTAAATTCAATCGTGACTACGTCAAAAGTTAAGATGTACCTTACTTTCAAAATTCAACCCTGACTCTGTCAAAACTTACAACGAATCTTTACTTATCCTATTTCAATCTTTTGTGATAATTTCACTCGTACGCTTCGAATAATTGAGTTGTTTTATTCAAATCATTTGATGGTGATACAACTTTAATTATTGACTCATATTCATCATGAAAACATTTTTATTGTTAGCCATGACGACCACACTCAAATTTCGGGACGAAATTTCTTTAACGGGTAGGTACTGTGATGACCCGGGAATTTCCGACCAAATTTAAACTTTAATCTTTAAATGATTTCGATACGATAAGCAAAGTATGTAATGTTGAGTCTAGAAAATTTTGAACTATTTCATATATTCAATTGACCATCGACTGTTCTCGACGATTCACGAACAACTATTTGTAAATAGATATGTGTGTTTATATATATAAATAGTAATTGGAAGTATAATTTGAAATATTAAATGCTGTTGTTATGAAATATATAATAATAATAATTATATATATATATATATATATATATATATATATATATATATATATATATATATATATATATATATATATATATATATATATATATATATATATATATATATATATGTATATTAAAAATAAATATTAAATAATTGTAATACTTGTTTGATGTTTCGATCGATATTAAATAAAGTTAAAAACAAACTTATATGATTTTAAAATAAATAGTGATCCGAAAATGAGTTCCATAAATTTTAGGCTTATTAAAAATGTATTTAGAATCTAGTTATTAGATTTTTAAAACTTTTTATATTTTACTTGGGGTTGGGAGTAAATAATTAATGTAATTTTTATTTAATAGTTAATGATCGAATTTTATACCATAATGACCAAAATAAATAAATATAGTTAATTTAAAAATATGGAAATTTTTCTGAACACTTTTATTCGTCACTAATTAACAAACAGAGCACGAAACCCAGTCCGTAAAAGAAACAGTACAAGGAGGCTATTGATTACACGTTTTCTATATTTATATTCACATATATATTTCTGTATCCTATTTTTTTTGTTGACTAAAGATACAAGTGAATTATTCAAATTCATTTTTGTCCAACATCAATCACATCTAAAAATAAACAATATCTCATTTTTTTAAAATATTGATACATGTTGATTTAGTAATATACTTTCGGTTAACAATCTTTATCTATCACTATCTATTCTATTTTCTATCTAATTATATATTACACATTCACTGAATCACTTAATTTTTTTTGAATGAAAACAAATCCCATCACTATCCCAGTCTTCCTTTTCTCTTCCTCCATTCTTTCTTTTTGCACGACACCCTGCTCCATATGCACTTCTACCCTCTTGTTTGTACACTATCTTGGATGTTATAAGTAAAGATCACCTTTATCACACATGCAACTATCGAAACCAAAATGAAACTAAACTGTTTCACTTGCTTTCGTGTTATTGCCATTCACTAGTACCCCACACACTATCATCGAGCAAGATTAAAAACAAAACCATAACTGATTGATCGACTGTTGCAGTCCAACCCAAATACCCATCAAAATACACTTGATTTCTATTTCAAACAAGACCTCAACTCCTATCCTTTCAGCAAATCTTCAATAACATTAATATCTCTCATCAACTTTATAATATTTCGACTTGATACAAAAATTAGTGAAGTTGATTATAAAGATCCAAGACTTGTTAAACCACAAAATACTAAACCAAACCAAAGTTTATTATTTATTACAATGACAACGAGCAATTAAATCAAAGATGTCAACTTTTACCTGTGACTGCATCCATTACTGTCTCTGCTTCATTTTATCATCACCATATCATCTTCACCATTAGTACACGACCTGCAGCAGCAGCTACCCATTCTGGTGCTACTTATGTGCAGCTGTTCCAACTACTTGCAGCATGTTACTATCTGTGTTTGGCTTACAACAAATCAAAACAAACATCAAACGAGAACCATTGTGATTCGCTACTACTCAATTGTTACTGTTGTCTGGTACTTCCTAATTCATTAAACTAACAATATAATGAACAGACTACCACTGCTACTGTAATGACTTTCTGTATCCTACTTATCAAACATTTATTAATACTATTTTGAGGAGTAATCAAGAACTAAATCACACACCATATAAAGGTGATTTCGATTTAGGGCACCTCCTATTTCTGTTACAAACCTACTGGAACTTTTGTAGTTGGGTTTTCGTTTCATGATCGAATATTACAACTCAAAACAAACCAACATCATCACCCTGAGACAATCACTCAACCACAACCTTAGTACCTATTATTGAACACAATTATGTTCATTATCTCCTAATTTAATTAATCAGCCAAAACCTACCTAGGAAACTTCTGCTGCTCCCTGTTATTCTAATTTTAAACAATCGAATCAAATAAATAATTTATATACCAATAAATCTGAATGAGTTAGTTAATAATTTATGATAATTGTTGTTAGTTGATAAAAATTTATATTTATATAAATAAATAATCGAAAGAACACCAATTACCTACATAAACGATTACTAGATCGATTTCATGATCGAGGGAGGATGATTTGATGCAATCCTTGTTACTACACGCTACAGTGATTAACCCTTCTTCTTAAAACAGACGTCAATCAAACACCAACTACTACTTCAATTTTTCTGATTGTTATTCGATGACAATGATGATTAGGGATTGATGATGACGACGACTGAACGATGATGATAATGAATCGATGCCCTAATAAACATTTATGATCTTTGATTAATTGATCTGTTAAAGAATCGAGAAACCCTAAATCGTGATGTGTTCTTCTCTGCTTTTTTATTTATTTATTTCTGTTCTCTCGATCTGATTGGGAACAGATATATAAAACGCGTACAGATATTTTTATTATTATTATTATTATTATTATTATTATTATTATTATTATTATTATTATTATTATTATTATTATTATTATTATTATTATTATTATTTTTATTATTATTATTATTATTATTATTATTATAAACATTACTAATAGAATTATCACTAAAATTTGTATCATTATGATAGTTATTATTATTATTATTAAAATTTTCATATAAAGATTTCAAAATACATTACAAATTATTATATTTAAAACATTAATATTATTTAAATTTGCATATAATATTATTAATAACATGTATATAATTATTATATATTAACTAAATATATTCATAAAAGATAAATTGTAATATATATATATATATATATATTATAAAACATTGTTATGATATTAATTATAAATTATTATAAAATTTTATAGACATAAATTAAAACATTATATAACCTATATAAACATTAAAATATAATACAATATCAATAATATAAACATAAATATATTATAATAAGTTATAAATAAAATTATTAAAATATTTCAACAAAGGATTTCTATCTTAGTATTAATAATTGAATATTATGATAACTTGATATTATAGTATATAAAATAAATATATTTAATATACATATATAATATATGAATTAAGGATGTAATAAATAAATAAAGTACATATTGGAATTTAACATAAAACTTTTATAAATATTATAAAATTAATATTTGATACGTTTATAATATTATCTGATATATAATACTATTATAGGTTCGTGAATCCGAGGCCAACCCAGCATTGTTCAGTTGTTCAATATAGTTATATGTATTTTTACTACAAAATACATTAGGTGAGTTTATTTGAATCCCTTTTACTCTTTATATTTTTGGGCTGAGAATACATGCGCAACTTTTATAACTGTTTTACGAAATAGACACAAGTAATCAAAACTACATTATATGGTTGAATGATCGAAATTGAATATGCCCCTTTTTATTAAGTCTGGTAATCTAAGAATAAGGGAACAGACACCCTAATTGACGCGAACTCTAAAGATAGATCTATCGAGCCCAACAAGCCCCATCCAAAGTACCGGATACTTTAGTACTTCGAAATTTATATCATGTCCGAAGGAGGATCCCGGAATGATGGGGATATTCTTATATACATATTGTAAATGTCGGTTACCAGGTGTTCAATCCATATGAATGATATTTTTGTCTCTATGCATGGGACGTATGTTTATGAGAAATGGAAATATGAAATCTTGTGGTCTATTAAAACGATGGAAATGATTATTTATGTTAAACTAATGAACTCACCAACCTTTTGTTTGACACTTGAAAGCATGTTTATTCTCAGGTATGAAAGAAATCTTCCGCTGTGCAATTGCTCATTTTAAAGATATTACTTAGAGTCATTCATGACATATTTCAAAAGACGTTGCATTCGAGTCGTTGAGTTCATCAAGATTATTATTAAGTCAATTATAGTTAGATATTATAAAATGGTATGCATGCCGTCCACTTTCGATGTAATGAAATATTGTCTTTTCAAAAACGAATGCAATGTTTGTAAAATGTATCATATAGAGGTCAAGTACCTCGCGATGTAATCAACTGTTGTGATTCGTTTATAATCGATATGGACTTTGTCCGGATGGATTAGGACAGGTCTTCACAGCTAGATCCATTTGTCTCTTTTCCAGTAGGTTTATCCACAAAACTTGAGGTAGTAATGATGCTCTTAACATCATTCGATTCATACATATAAAGTTATCTTATTCGAAGGTTTAAACTTGAAATCACTAGAACATAGTTTAGTTAATTCTAAACTTGTTCGCAAACAAAAGTTAATCCTTCTAACTTGACTTTTAAAATCAACTAAACACATGTTCTATATCTATAGATATGCTAACTTAATAATTTAAAACCGGAAAACACGAAAAATACCGTAAAACCGGATATACGCCGTTGTAGTAACACTGCGGGCTGTTTTGGGTTAGTTAATTAAACACTATGATAAATTTTGATTTAAAAGTTGTTCTTCTGGGAAAATGATTTTTCTTATGAACATGAAACTATATCCAAAAATCATGGTTAAACTCAAAGTGGAAGTATGTTTTCCAAAATGGTCATCTAGACGTCGTTCTTTGGACTGAAATGACTACGTTTACAAAAATGACTTGTAACCTGTAATTCCGACTATAAACTTATAATTTTTCTGTATAGATTCATAAACTTAAGTTCAATATGAAACCATAGCAATTTGATTCACTCAAAACGGATTTAAAACGAAGAAGTTATGGGTAAAACAAGATTGGTTATTTTTGCTTGTTGTAGCTACGTGAAAATTGGTAACAAATCTATATTAATCATATCCTAGCTAACTTATATTGTATTATACATGTATTCTAATATATTATGTAATCTTGGGATACCATAGACACGTATGCAAATGTTTTGACATATCATATCGACCCATCTATATATATTATTTGGAACAACCATAGACACTCTATATGTAGTAATGTTGGAGTTAGCTATACAGGGTTGAGGTTGATTCCAAAAATATATATAGTTTGAGTTGTGATCTAGCCTGAGACGTGTATACAATGGGTCGTGGATTGATTCAAGATAATATATATCGATTTATTTATGTACATCTATTTATGGACAACTAGTTGTAGGTTACTAACGAGGACAGCTGACTTAATACACTCAAATCTTTAAAACATAATAAAAATGGTTGTAATTATATTTTGATCATACTTTGATATATATGTACATATTTGTATAGGTTCGTGAATCGATCCGTGGCCAAGTCTTATTTCCGCGGAAGGAAATATCTGTGAAAGTGAGTTATAGTCACACTTTTAAAATCTAATATTTTTGGGATGAGAATACATGCAGGTTTTATAAATGATTTACAAAATAGACACAAGTACGTGAAACTACATTCTATGGTTGAATTATCGAAATCGAATATGCCCCTTTTATAAAGTCTGGTAATCTAAGAATTAGGGAACAGACACCCTAATTAACGCAAATCCTAAAGATAGATCTATTGGGCCTAACAAACCCCATCCAAAGTACCGGATGCTTTAGTACATCGAAATTTATATCATATCCGAAGGGTGTCCCGGAATGATGGGGATATTCTTATATATGCATCTTGTTAATGTCGGTTACCAGGTGTTCACCATATGAATGATTTTTATCTCTATGTATGGGATGTGTATTGAAATATGAAATCTTGTGGTCTATTGTTACGATTTGATATATATAGGTTAAACCTATAACTCACCAACATTTTTATTGACGTTTAAAGCATGTTTATTCTCAGGTGAATATTAAGAGCTTCCGTTGTTGCATACTAAAATAAGGACAAGATTTGGAGTCCATGTTTGTATGATATTGTGTAAAAACTGCATTCAAGAAACATATGTCGATGTAATATATTTCTATTGTAAACCATTATGTAATGGTCATGTGTAAACAATATATTTTAGATTATCATTATTTGATAATCTACGTAATGTTTTTAAAACCTTTATTGATAAAATAAAGGTTCTGGTTGTTTTAAAAATGAATGCAGTCTTTGAAAAACGTCTCATATAGAGGTCAAAACCTCCTAACGAAATCAATTAATATGGAACATTTATAATCAATATGAACGGGACATTTCACTTTTAGTATGAAATTATATGTTGTTCGTTTGTAATAACATGCGGTGTGTACGTAAGTCTTAGCTAAACTTTATTCTCCGTTGGAGATAATTCGTAGCGAGCGGTTGGTTTACGTTTATGGTTTCAGTTTGCACTCAATAGAGTGTATAAGTGGTGTGTTGTGCCTTGACTCTATGGTACAAATCTTCGGGTGCTTCGACACTTGTTTGGTATAGGGTCGTTAAGCTCGTTCGAGTGAGACCCTTAAGGTTTCATTTGTGTTGTACGTATTATTGTTATGGGTGACATTCCGAATAGAATTACCCCATGGTGATGTTTGGATTGACGAACGAAGGACGTAAGACTTGGTACAACCAAGCATTCCTTAGTATTCGTGAGAACATTTCTACCAAGCCATGGAAACGGGATTTGGTGTTCGGGTGTTAGAGCGTGTTCGCTTTCGAGTTGAAGTTGATGAGCCATAAGGTTCGTCAGGTAGATGAAACCCTTGAGATCAAGTGTTTGATCTAGATGAATGTTGGTAATGGAGTCTACGAGACGCAACTTAAGGTGCCTCTTTCATACCTACTAGCGTGGTATTCGACTCCGATGGTGTTACGGTTACATTGAACATAGGATACCAGCAAGAAACCCTTTGGTGTTCGAGTGACGGGGTGGAAGTTACAAACGATAGCAACTCGATGATTTCTAGGGTGATACTCGTACGATTTAGTAAGTGTTTCAGTTGAAGTAGCAAAGGATAATCCGAAATCCTTCATATGCTCAAGGTTAGAGTAAGGTTTGGTGATGTGCGTGTTATGAGATGAAAGACGGGTGAACCTCGTCTCTCTTTTAGGAATTATGATAATGCGATTGGCGCATTAGTGGTTGGATTAGTGGTCACTCTTTCCGCGAGAGTAAGCATGTGGTTATCGTCGTAATATATTGTTGGAGACGAATTCATGAGAATTCAAGGACTATGACCAATGAGGATATTGGTTATGTATGTTGATGAGTGGTCTTTCCGCGGGATGCTATTATTTCAACGATGTGTTTACGGAACGGAGTTCTAAGTGGGGGAGTTTGTACTCTCACTTGAAGATGTTCTAGTGTGTTGTTATGGGACGATGGTCGTATAGATTCGAAGCTAGTGTTGATACCTACGTTGGTCAATGGTGGTAAAGGTACGATTGGGACTAAATTGTACTTAAGGTAGTGGATTTAAAATTATCACCAAGGTGGTAATACGGTAAATCTCATTAAGAGATAAATGGACGTGTTTGACGAGCAAGGTGGGATCCCTCGATTAAGGGATGTGTGTGACGGATTCTCTTATGGAGAATTATTATTTTGTGCCTATGTGCGATATGGGTGGTTCTTGCTCGATTGTGTTGGCGTTGTGTACACGTACGTGTGATGTGTGGGCAAAGACTTTCGATGTGAGTGGAATGTTTCTAAGTATGTGTATATACTTGTCGTTTAGGATGAATGGTTGGTGTATTCCGTTAGGACTCACTATGTTGTAGTAGTGCGCGATGTTACACTACTCGTTGATTGAGGCCAAAAGAGCGTATGTGATTGGTGGGTTATGGCCGTTGACTCGGTCCGCTAACTTCACCATGGGAGTAGTGTTATATCGGTATGGTATAACGTTATCGGAATGGGAGTACCATTCATGTGTTGAGATTTTGGGAAGTGAGTCGCGTGTAGTTCGGATTCACAATGACACGTGTGGATGCGGTCATTCTATTGAGGAGTGAATCATGTGTGGATGCGGATTCACGATGACGCGTGTAGTTCGGTCATCTTAGTGTGGAAGTGAGTCTCGTGTAGTTCGAATTCACAATGACACGTGTGGATGCGGTTATTATATTAAGGAAGTGAGTCTCGTGTAGTTCGGATTCACAATGAGGCGTGTGGATGCGGTCATTCTATTAGGATAGTGACTCTCGTGTAGTTCGGATTCACTAGGGCGCGTGTAGTTCGGCCAATCCCGATTGTTGTTGCGGTGGAGGTGGTGAGTCGCGTGTGGTGCGGATTCACTAAGGTGCGTGTAGTTTCGGCCAGCCTTCATGTGGTTTGTGTTGAGAACTATTGGTTGTTTTATACACCAATGGTGGGGTCGTGAGGACCATGTTGTGTGATTAGTGATGCGATAGCCGTGTTTCGCTCACATGTTGTTACGGGTGTGACAATAGTCGATTTTGTACACCTTGGGATTTGCGTTGCCATAGTCATTTTGGGCGCTATCAGTTTTAGCCATTGCTTATGATGTTACGATAGTTGCGTCTTGGTCATATTGCGCACTACAAGGGATGTTTAGTGATAAGTGTTATCCATAAGGATTCGCTTTTGTTCGGTCTTCGTCGTTTTGGTTATTGACCGTATGTTGGGACTTGGTTGCTTTTGGCATTGTGCTTGGCAAGGGTACGCTAAGGGTTGATATCTCGGTAAGAGATTGGTGGAGTTTCTCCTGATGTGAGGGATTGAGCAAGTTTTAGTGCTCGGATTTGCGGATTTGATAAATCGCGAATGACAATTTTGTATTAAAGGTGATTCGTTGGGAAGAATTGCCTAGAGGAATTGGAAGAACGCATGATGATTTCCATGTATGCTAAGTGTTTGTAGTTACTTTCAGTTGATTTGTGCATCGAACGTCTCGAAATGCATGCACGTGTGTAATTGGTAAAGGGAATAAACTTCGGGATAATGATAAATGTGGTAGAAGTAGGTTTGGAACGTATGTTTGAGGCAAATAGAGTGTGGGTCCGGTCGGTTAAGTGACGAGGATCACAGGAATGTGATCGATTCTAAGTGGGGGAGAGTTGTAAGACCTAAATATTTATTTAGAGTAGAAATGATGTATTTAAGGTGTGTGAAGCGTGGTGTAAATTAAAAGCTCAGAACCTGTTCAGGGATGTGTGCGCGCCGCGCGAGTTCAAGGGTGCGCGCCGCGCACGTTGCCAGGCGACAGATTCGTGTTTTCTTCTAGATGAGTTAATGAGGGGTATAGTGGTCTTTTCACTTATTGGACGGTTTGAGGCCACAAAAGCTGATCCAATCCCATTTTGGATTTCATTCTTCACCTACTCAAACACTCTCCTCCAATTTTAGAGAGAGAGATCCATTTCTAAAGAGAGAGATCAAATCAAGTAGGAAGGAACCTGATTCTCACCAAAGCTCAAGTATTAAAGTTGTTCATCTCGTTCTTGGCTACGTTTTAATTGTTGTGGTAAGTTCTAACTCGGAATTTCATTGTTTGATTTGATGTTCAAAGTTAGGGTTTGAACTTGGTTTGTTGAGAAACCCATTTAAACTCTTGAAGTGAGTTCATTGATGCTAGTACTAGGGTTCATTATTGTTGTTGGCGGGTTTTGGGTTGGAAACCGACTTGGCCATGATTTAGGATTTGTAATTGAGTTTAATCACTAGGGTTAGTGATTATGGAAGTGTTGGAACCTATTTTAGTGTATTTGGAAGACTAATTTTGAAATGAGTCAAAATTAGGGTATATGGGTGATTTTGAGAATGATAAATGTTTAACACTTGTGTTTGGGTTTAATTGGCGTATTAGGACCATTTTCACTTGTGTTAGTGATTATTGGTTAGTTTGGGCGCGGGTTGTGCTTGGATGTGGTCGAAAACTTGTATTTTGTACGAAAGTCGTAAAACGGCCGATGTGGGCCCGGTGTCGTAAAACTTGTTTTATTATGAAAAACATGTGAGTTTTACTTATTATAATGTGTTGTGAAAACCGTTTCGTCTAAAAGTGTTGGGAAGTGGTAGATCATTAAACGAAAAATGGAAAATCCGGACAGAACTGATCAGGCTCTGTGCGGGCCGCGCACAGAGAGGGTTGCGCGCCGCGCATCCTAACTCTATAAAAATATATATATATTTTGCGTATTCGGTTGGATAACGGGTTGGGTCGTTACACAGGCCTGGCAAACGGCCTTGGCAAACGGCTTGCCAAACGGCCTAACAGCCGTTTGCAGGCAGAATTCAAGTCTATTTATAGGGCATTCTCCATCCATTTCAACACACACTCAATTTACAATTCATTTTATATTTTCAAGTTTTAGGTTAGTTTTAGTAGTAGCTAGCTTAGCTTTTATTTTCCGGAGGATATCCCGGCGAGTCCCTGCGACCTCGGGCAGATTTCTTCGGCCTTTTCAGGTTTTTATCCGAAACGCTTGTCTTTTGTATTAAATATGTATTCTTACCTTTTATGTTTAATAATGTGTTCCGATATTACCATGATAGCTTAATTAATCTGTATGTTGCCATGATAGAAGTTTAGGTTAGCGTAATTATGTTAAAGTAGTACGGTTATCGTTGTTATGCTGAACTAGGAAGTCTGATAGATTTGTATGCTAGCATCTTAAGGATTGACCAACCTAGGTTGTGATTAGGACTTGTCCACCTATATGAACTTAGCTACTTCATAGAATTAAGACCCCTGGTTATACTGTATCTGAAGATTCTATGAACTCGGTATGGCCGTAGTTCCAGAGAGGCATTTATTGCGCTTTTAGGACACGGAACCTAGGAATTGAGACATGAATGACCTAGTATGCCTATGGACTATTTCGAAGAGACCTCTTAGGAGCTGTTAAGATCTAGCTAGTGTCCTGACTGTATGACCCAAACCTATTGCATGTTCTTGTTTGATTGTTTCTTTAGGATTAAGCCATATCAACGGTTGAGGTACCTGTTAGGTTTCTATCTGCTTTACTACCAGTATATTAACTTTAATGATGTATAATGTTTGTCTTGGTTTGATCTCATTAGTATGATGAAATGGTTGTTAGTTTTCATTTAAGGTTTTGTCAACTTAATCCGACAGACTCCTTCCGTTTGTGATCAGTGTTCAATCAACACGGCACGTTGTTATTCAGTTAACCAAACTGATAACGAGGATTAGGATTAGAACTCAACTCACTAATAAACTTAGTGCTTTACTAAGGATAACCTCTGAGGTATAGTCACGCTTCAGTTATACAACCACGTGAGATACTTCTCACTACTCAACGAGAACTCTGAGAGTTTAGAGATAAGTAGGTCTGTGTAATTGGCTCATCCAACCAGATCTACAACATTTCAAACTTCAATATCAACGTAATTACCTTTCCCTAGCTCAAACTAATATCTTGGTCAACATTTCCTTGATTTGCATACTTCGAACATCCTCCCATTTATTTACTTTTCTGCAATTAGGGCTTTAGCTTAAACCAACTACTATCCTTTATCCAGGTAATTTAAATAAAAGACAATTATCCACTTGATCTTCAATTCGTTAAACCATTCAAAAGCACGACCCTAGGTTAACTTACACCTTCTACATTTGAAAGTTAAAGTAAATTTAGGCCCCGCACAATATAAATTAAACGAACACCTCTGTATGTTATACCGAATCTGACATCCTGCGATCTAACGACACCGCACGATAAAAACCGTCTGTTTTGGCTATATCACTGCCTGTTAGATGTTCCTTTGGGAGGCCGTATTTTCACTCGACTCAGTGATGATTGCAAAAAGTTTAGCAAAATTGATCGGTTTCTAATATCCTAGAATTTGAAACAATATTGGGCGAATATAGCAGCGGTAGTTCTAGATAAAAATCATTTGGATCATTGCCCGATATTACTTAAAAATGGTGATCTTGATTACGGCCCCAAACCCGTAAAAGTGTTTGATCAGTGGCTGTCATAAAGTGATTCGTAATAAGTGATTAAAAATGCATGGAATATGAGAGTAACAAGTCGAAGGCCAGATTGTGTTTTTAGAGATAAAATGAAAAATGTCAAAAAGAACTCAAAAACTGGTATGCTACTTCTCATCAACAACTTGATAGTGAAATTAATGATGCTAACGAGTCGATCACTGAATTCGAATTAAAAGCTAAATATGTCGACTTAACAGAATCTGAGACGGAAATATTACAACAACTTCGTAAAGTTAGATCCGAAAAAGAAAGGTGCAAATCAGACATGCTCAAACAGAAATCCCGTGTTAAATGGGCACTTGAAGGTGATGAAAATAACAAATATTTTCATTCTATTATTCGTAGGCGTCAACACAAAAATAATATTCGTGGTATTAGTGTTGCGGGTAGTTCGATCGAAAACCTTTCAGAAGTAAAACAAGAAGCTTTTAACCATTTCAATCGATTTTTTGAAAAGGTCTCTTCTTCAAATGTTAAGATCAACAATTGGAACGGTAAAACAATACCTCGTGAAATGGCCGAGAATCTGGTTATTGAATTTTTTGAAGATGATATTTTTTATGCAATAAAAGATTGTGCGGCGGATAACGCACCGGGCCCGGATGGATTTAATATGAATTTTTCAAAAAAATTATAGGCCATTATCAAAGCAGATTTATATGAGGCAATCAAGTGGTTTTGGAAGACAGGAGAAATCTCAAATGGTTGTAAATCATCATTTATATCCCTCATTCCAAAAGTTAAATATCCTTTGAACTTTGGACATTTTCGGCCGATTAGTTTGATCGGTATTTACTACAAAAATATCTCTAAAATCCTTGCTAATAGATTGAAAAGGGTTGTCCCATGGTTAATAGGTGAAGAACAGAGCGCGTTTATGGAAGGTAGATTCATTTTAGAGGGTGTTCTTATCGCTCTTGAAACGGTTGAATTTCTTAAAGCAAAAAAGGTAAAAAATTTCAACTTTAAAGTTGATTTCGAAAAAGCGTTTGATTGTATTAATTGGAATTATCTTTCACATATCATGCAACTTATGGGCTTTCACTCCATATGGATCAAATGGATAATGTTCTGTCTCAATTCAACATCCATCTCGGTTCTTGTTAATTGCTCACGAACGCAACAATTTTATCTGAAAAGGAGAATAAGACAAGGAGACCCACTCTCACCTTTTCTTTTTATTATCGCGGGAGAAGGTCTGAATAAATTGATAAAAGGTGTCTCGGTAGGGAGGAATAATATTGAGGTTACACATCTCCAATATGTGGATGATACGATTATCTTTAGAGAGTGGAGCAAAAATTCGGTAAAGAATTATCTTAAAATCCTTAAATGTTTTGATGATCTATCAGGTTTGAAAATTAATTTGAATAAAAGCTCGGTGTTTGGAATTGGTACTTCAAAGGATGAACTTACTTCGCTAGCTTCATGGCTTGGATGTCAAGAAGGTAAATTACCTTTTACATACCTCGGGTTACCAATTGGAGCTAAAATGAAAAAACAACAATCTTGGTCCCCCGTTATTGAAAAATTTGAAAAAAGACTCTCGAATTGGCGAGACCGAACCATCTCAAACGGAGGACGTTTGACACTCATAAAGGCGGTACTCTCTAGTTTACCTCTTTATTACTTTTCTCTTTTTCTTGCCCCGGTCTCAATTATAAAAAAACCTAGAAGGTTTAAGACGTAATTTTTTTTTTGGGGTGGTAACTCGGACCATAACAAAATGGCTTGGGTAAAATGGGATTTAATTGTTCAATCTTATGATTCGGGCGGGTTGGATGTTGGTTCTTTAAAAAATAAAAACTTAGCTCTTCTAGCCAAATGGTGGTGGCGTTTTTTTTTTAATGAACAAAATTCTTTTTGGGTTAAAGTTATAAAGAGCATATATGGTCATTCGGGTGGTTTATATGACTCGGAAAATTCGAACTAAAAAATATTGGATAGACCGTGGGCTAATATCATTCGAATCGGAACCACGCTAAATAGGTTAGGGTGTAATTTTTCTAATTCTTTTGTCAAGATTGTAGGTCAAGGAATGGATACATGCTTTTGGCTAGATAAATGGATGGGTGACGAACTTTTAAAAGATAAATATCCGAGGTTGTTCAGGCTAGAAACTACTAAAAATGTTAAGATTGACAATCCAGTCTCATGGACAACCGAATGAGCTGTTTTTGACTGGAAATGGATTGTTTTGCCATGTGGACGGAATGCTGCTGATCTGCAGAACCTGTGCAGACGTATCTCGAGCTTGTCAGGTAATAAAATCGATCCTGATAAATTGCAGTGGACCATGGGCAAAAATGGAATATTTACAACAAAAGAGTTAAACAAGATAATAGACGTTTGCTCGGTAGAAAGCTCCCCGAATTTTATCCCCACGCAAATAAACAAATTGATTCCTCAAAAAATAGGGATTTTTGTTTGGCGAGCTAAATTAAATAAGCTCCTGGTGCGTGTGGAATTAAATAATCGGGGAATTAATCTACATTCGTTAAGATGCCCTATTTATGACGAAGATGCAGAATCGGTTCTTCATATACTACTCGAGTGCAAATTGGCTAAAGAAGTATGGAGTCTAATTTTCAAATGATGGCAAGTTAAAAATCAAAACCATATCAATCTTCCAGATGCTTTTGACAACAATTATCCAAAGTTAAATTCCACAATCAGCAAACGGATATAGCAAGTCGTAACATGGGTAACCAGTTATTTACTTTGGAAAAACCTTAACGAATGTGTGTTCAGGAAAAAATCTGCAAAAGCTTGCCAAATTTTTGATGAAATTCAACTCAAAGGCTTTGAATATATTTCAAATCCATGGAAAAAGGGGAGTCTTGAATGGCATACGTGGCTCATACTTCCAAATTCATATGATGTTTCAACGCAATCGAAAACTAGTATCGGCTGAAAGATTTATATACATCCTGATTTTCATGGAAGAAAAAATCTATAATTTCGTGTTTTAGGTCGATAACAGGGGCTGCGTGCTTGAAGGCCAAGTGAAATATCAATGGATTGCTTTGTCGCTACCGTTAGGTGGTAATGTGATTCGTTTTTATTTCAGCTTGTATTTATTTCAAGTGCATCTTCTTGTACGCCATCTTGTTAATTCGGCTTTCTACTTCCTGTTTCCATGATTGTTTAGTTTTGTAAGGATGCATATTGCATATATCATTTTTTTTCCAGTAATGAAAAATATCTGCTTTTCAAAAAAAAATATATTGATTAATACATTAATAGTATCACATTTAAAATATTAAATTATTATATTTGGACCCTCATGAACATCTAATCTAATAGAGTAATAAAAAAGACTACAGGTCATTGGTCTTTGTGATGCCCCGTACAAAATTAACGTGTACGGATCATCAACAACAGGATCATTACAAGGTCAAACACTATATGCTGTTTTAAAATAAGTTTGCATTCATAAGAAAGGGTGACGTCATAACCAACGTCATAAGTTTTACAAACGATAGTATGCTTCTATGAATAGAAGCAATTAACATAAGTACGAGACCCAAAGGTCATTACAAATCATTGTTTCAAAAGTAACATAGTTTATTAATGTAAGGTAAACGTTTTATGCAGAGACATCTCTAACAAAAGCAGCAGGAGTCTACACAGCAAGACAACTACAGCGGAAGCATCAAACCTCTAAGCACCTGAGAAAATATGCTTAAAAACGTCAACACGAATGTTGGTGAGCTATAGTTTAAGTATAACAGTAATGTAAGGTAGGCCACAAGATTTCAGTATTTCAAAATAGTATGAAAAGTATATGCTCAACCGTGGGTGCTTGGTAACTAACTTAACGTAATATCACCCCCTAAAAGTACACTTGAAGAGTGCATAAGTTTATGAAGTATTAAACACCCATTAAATAGTAGCGCTACTAGCCCGAGTGGGGATGTCAAACCCTATGGATCCATATCTAAGATTCGCGTTCACTGGTTCAAAGATCAATGACTAAACATTACCGAGCTAAGGGGAAAGCTTATGCCATTGTATAACGCACATATATATAAAGTTTAAGTACCCGTGCCTAGTATGTAAAATGTAAAACGCGCATGTATTCTCAGTTCCCAAAATAGTTAAAGTAAAAAGGGATGCTATAACTCACAGTGAAAAGTAGTAAAGTCGGTACGAGATAAGTAAGCAAGTAGTTGGTCTGAAAGGTCCTCAACCTAAGTCAAAAGTTACTAAGTCAGTAAATCATTCCCAAAGGTTTAAAAGTATGTATGTTAGGTCTTAAGTATCATCATCATCAACAACATAAGTAAAAAGTAAAGTAAGTTTTCAATCAAGAATAGAGATCGAAACAAAGGCTGACTTCGTTCAGCTGCTACGACCTCTATACAAACTGAAATGAGGTGAGATCAGTGGCCATAGCTCCGTATATGAGTACTTTAACCACTGACCAATTTTCAGAACCAAACTTGTCTTCGTTTGACCGTGGTGATGGTTTAAGTGCGAGTAGGTCAGAAATTTTAGCACAACGTTACAAAGGTGTAGTGACTTTCGGAAGGCTATAAATCCTAAACCGTAAATCGGATTAAGACGAGTCCTAAACGAAAAGTCATCTAATCGAACCGAAAATTCTGGAAATTAACTTTTCTAGTAGCCTAGGTTATTAATAAGATCCCAAAAATAGTAAGCAAAGTGTTCCAGTGGGTTCTTGGTGCTTGATGCTCATCACGGTTCTCAACCTTGATGCTTATAGCTTCAAGTGTATAACTCGTTGATGTGTTTGCATCATATTTACCAAGTTTTGACCATCATGACACTAGTATATTTTTAATATATGTAGCACAACTCATTTAAGGGTTGCAAGTAGGTTGATGAGCCAAAGTTACATCAAGATCTTAGATCCGACACATACATGAGTTCTAGTAGTAATATTAAGCTATAAACTTGAATGTAAACTAAATAAACAAGATTCTTAAGTTGTAGAACTTAGATCTTAGTTAGATCTTGAAGTTCCTAGACTAGAAAGTCTAGATCTAGTGTTCTTAAGTTAAACCCTAAGTTATGGAACTTGGATCTTTACTTTAATAAAACCATAAGTTATGAAACTTAGATTTTAATCTTGTAGAATGTATTTTAGCTCATAAGCTTTTCTTTAAAACAAATTTAGAAGACCATAAGCTATGGAAACTTAGATCCAACATAAGTGTATGAAGTTATAACTAGAAAGTTAAATTTCCATGTTCTTGAACTTACAAAGTTTATACTTTAGTTTCAAGAAAAATGAGATCAAGTTTAACTAGTAATACTTGACCAAAATAACAACATCTCAAATTTAAAATACATACAAAAGGAAGAAATAAACAAAATCTACAAGTAACAAGCTCATGTTTGTTTCATACTTAAGAAGATTCAAGCCAAAGCTTGGATCTTTAAGAAAATAAACCTTAAGTTTACAAAACATGAACACAAGTAAGATCTTAAAGCTTATGAACTTTAGATCTTTATAATATCTCAAGTGTAGAACCATAAGCTAACAAGCTTAGATCCTTGTTCTTGGTTCTTCATCAAAACAAAGGATGGAAGAAGCAAGATTACATGAAGATACAAGCTAGAATGCTTGATCTTTAACAACAAACAACAATCTAGTAATTTGATGATGATACAATTCGGTTTCAAAGGAAGAAAAAAGAAAGAAAGAAAATACTTTACTTACAATTTAGAGAGAAAAAGAAAGAGTGAAAGTAGTATAAGAATGAGGTGTGTGTGGAATGAAGTAGAAACTAGTTTATAAGTAACAAAAAAAAAATATTTGAACTCCCTCCCATGCTAAAGAGGCCGACGGTTATAGGCTCAAAAGGGGAAGGTCAAGTTGATCTTTCAAGTATTGGAAGGTGGTGAATGCTAGTATGAGGTATAAAGTTAAATACATGGGAAGATGGTCATGCATGCTTGCAACAACTTTGTCTCCTCATTTAACTAATTAATCCATGTTTAACCTTAAAGAATCATTAGCATAATAGTGGGCTTACTAGTATTCCATTAAGTGATGTAGGGTGGGCTTCCAAGTCCACTAATATAAGCCCAAGTATAAGTAAGCAACAAATTAATAACAAGCCCAAGTAATTAACTGCGTACATTAGTTAATTAAAAATGATTAATAATAATTAATCATGAACGTAAATAATATTCAAAATATTATTCATGAAAAGCACGTGTCGAAAAGACGAGTCGGGACATGGAAAGTCAAATACGGTAACAAGTAAAATGTATAAGAATACATTTATTAAAATGCAAGCATTAATAATAAATATTAATAATATAGTTGGAAAATCCAGGGTCGTTACATTACCCACCTGTTAAAGAAAAGTGCGTCCTAAAATTTTAAGCTGAGGTAGATGGAGGAGTTGGGAAAAGGTGAGGATACTTCTGCATCATTTGATCCTCTCATTCCCAGGTAAACTCAGGTCCTCGTTTGGCATTCCATCGTACTCAGACGATCAGAATCTTGTTGTGTTTCAAAGTTTTGACCTCACGGTCCATGATCTCGATAGGTTCTTCCACGAAGTGGAGTTTGTCATCAATCATAAGTTCCTCTAGTGGTATGACAAGTTCCGGTTCAACAAGACACTTCTTCAAATTCGATACGTGAAAGGTAGGATGAACTGAGCTCAATTGAGTCGAAAGATCCAAACGGTAAGAAACTGGTCCAACACGCTCCAAGATTTCGAAAGGACTAATGTATCACGGGTTGAGCTTCCCACGTTTTCCAAAACGGATCACACCTTTCCAAGGCGCGACCTTCAACATCACACGGTCACCCACGTTGAATTCGAAGTCTTTACGTTTAAGGTCGGCATAACTCTTTTGGCGATCACGGGCCGTCTTAAGTCTCGCTTGAATTTGGACAATCTTCTCAGTTGTTTCATATGACTAACTCGGGTCCGGTGATTTACTTTTCGCCTACTTTAACCCAACAAATAGGAGAACGGCATTTGAAGTCATACAATGCTTCGAAAGGTGCGGCATTAATACTCGAATGATAACTGTTGTTGTAAGAGAATTCGGCTAGCGGTAAATGCCTTTCCCAAGCCTTTCCAAAATCAATAACACAAGCACGCAACATGTCCTCCAATGTCTGAATCATGCATTCGCTTTGTCCGTCGGTCTGCGGGTGATACGCAGTGCTCATGTCGAGACGAGTCCCGAAGGCTTCTTGCAAAGAACGCCAAAATCTGGAAGCAAAATGGGCATCTCGGTCTGAATAATCGATAAGGGCACACCATGACGAGATACAATCTCTTTTATGTATAGTTGAGCGAGTTTTTCCATCGTATCCATTTCTTTCAAGGCTAAGAAGTGTGCAGATTTGGTAAGACGGTCAATGATAACCCAGATGGTATCGTATCCGCCCACCGTCTTTGGTAGTTTCATGATGAAGTCCATCGTTATCCTTTCCCACTTCCATTGCGAGATTTTCGGTTGCTGAAGTAACCCAGTGATGGAATACCACATGTAAACAAGTCACAAAACATATTTATGTATATGTATTCGTGTATATATGTATAGCAAGCAGAAGCAATTTTAAGTGTATGCATGTGTATTTTAACCCTTTTAAAATGTATTCCATTAAAAGATCTAGTCTTGTATAATATACTAAAATGTAAATAGAGCTAGTTAGGGTGTTTATACCTTCTCGGGAACGGAGGTTGAAGCAAGAAGATGAAGATGATGAAGATGCTAGTTTCTCACTTGAAACCTCAAGCCTTTGATACCCACAAACCTTGAATCAACACCCTTCTTGTTGGTTAGGATTTAAGACACAAGTTTACTAGCAAAAATCAATCAAAGAACCCTTGTTCTTGCTCCAAAAATTCGGCCAAAATGGAAGGGAGGAGGAAGAGTATTTTTGCTAATTCAAAAATGCAAGAGAGATGTGTGTGAAAAGATGCAAAAGGTGTAATGACAATTAGGTGGAGTTAATTACAAGTTAAAGCAAAGCATGGGGTGTCTTGGGACTCCCCAAAACCGTCCCCCTTAGCCCCATATTTTTTTTTTTTTTGTTAAACTTTTATAAACTTGTAATTATTTCCATAATACTTGCATCTTTTATAATTTTATAAACCCTTTTATAAAATTATACTTTATAAACCAATTATAAAATGTAACACACATATGAGTTTAATCAAATAATTAAACTCGCATTTATAATTATCCAAATAATTATTTCTTGCATTTCATCTTTAGAATACCAAATCCTAAAGTCTAAGTGTCGAGTATTTATTTTAAAGATCCAATCATTAAAACAGATACTTAAAGATGTTGACGGTTTGTTATTGGGTATGACCCGACTTGGATCATAACATGTTAGCCACATTAGTTTAATATGTCTCTCGGGCATACGAAATACCTTCAATCTCCCACTTGCACGAGAAACATAAGAAATTAATGCAAGTGATGGATACCACCTAACGACCGTCCATCACCCCTAATATGTTATGACTTAGTTCCATTCAATAACATCATCCCTTTCGAGTTCCCATCTCGAATATGATTAGGTGAATCTTTCAATATATCCTTTTATCCTAGATGTCATGTCAAATCCAAGAGACATAGAATGATCACTCTCTTATAGATCTAACTTTATCAGGCCTTAGACATCTGACTCTCAATGAATAAGAGGGACAAATTCTATCTTGACTACATACGTCCTAGACACTACACTTCGTACCATACTTGAAGCCTCCCTTATGTACTACCATATTTTAGAATAGCGAAGGAAAGAGTCAAGGCAAAATATTCGGTGAATATATGAACCCAATATGTGTCTCAGGTCAGAGGATATAATGATATTCTCCTTTACTCAAGATTACATGTGATCAACCACAAAGGCTCCATATAGTAAATCTTGAGAGCGGGTCTTCCAATATTTGTGTCCCACAAATATCTATGAACCTTGGTTGCAACCTTGCCCCACATTCACCATTTGAATGCTAACCAATCCAAGTTCATAATAGTCTAGACCTCACACTTGTTCCCACAAATGTGATCAACTACGGAATTCAGAATAATAGTTTATTCATGGATAAAATATGCAAAATTGGAACATGACTCATAATTAAATTAATACCACAATTATATTAATGAGTTTAAAGTAATTCGTTCCATTACAATACATAAAATAGATCATTTCCAATCACTAGAATATCGAAGCCCTAATGCACAAACATGTCCCTCATGTTTTGGCCCATGTAAAAGCTTCGTGAGTGGATCCGCAACATTATGATCTGTGTGAACCTTGTGAATACATATCTTTCCCTTTTCAACCTCATCCCTGATGTAGTTGAATCTCCGCTCAATATGACGAGTCTTTTGATGAGCACGAGGTTCCTTGATTTGAGCAATCGCACCCTCGTTGTCACAAAAGATCTCAAGAGGGTCCTGAATGGAAGGGACCACTCCTAAGTCGTCGATGAATTTCTTCATCCAAGCAGCTTCCTGAGCTGCCAGTGAGGCGGCAATGTACTCCGACTCTGTAGTGGATAACGCAACAACATCCTGTTTCGAACTCTTCCAAGAGACTGCACCACCATTTAACATGAAGACATAACCGGATTGTGATCGTGAGTCATCTCGATCAGTTTGGAAACTCGCATCCACGTAACCTTTTACTGCGAGTTCCTCCTCACCAGACCCATATATTAGAAACATATCCTTAGTCCTCCTAAGGTATTTCAATATACTTTTAACAGCAATCCAATGACTGTTTCCTGGGTTATTCTGGTATCTACTTGTCAAGCTTAGAGCGCATGACACATCCGGTCTAGTACATATCATTGCATACATGATAGACCCAATAGCATATGCGTATGGGACTTTCTTCATTCTCTCTTGTTCATCTTTCATGGTAGGACACTGAGATGAACTGAGAACGGTTCCTCTTTGAATAGGTACCAAACCTTTCTTAGATTTTTCCATCTTGAACCTTTTTAAGATTTTATCAATGTATGTACTTTGACTTAAACCTATCAATCTCTTAGATCTATTCCTATAGATCCCTATCCCCAATATGTATTGTGCTTCTCCAAGATCCTTAATGGAGAAGCAACTCTTTAGCCAAGTTTTGACTTCTTGCATTGTGGTAATATCATTCCCAAATAATAATATATCATCCACATATAGCACAAGAAACATTATGGAGCTCCCACTAGCCTTCTTGTATACACAAGCTTCATCACCATTTTTAATGAAGCCAAATTTCTTTGCCTCTTCATTAAAACGATGATTCCACATTCTAGATGCTTGTTTCAATCCGTAGATTGACTTCTTTAACTTGCATACCTTCTTAGGATTTTTCGGATCAACAAAACCTTCGGGCTGTACCATATAGACATCTTCCTCAAGATATCCATTTAGGAAAGCGGTTTTGACATCCATTTGCCATATTTCATAGTCATAGTGAGCAGCAATGGCAAATAATATCCTAATAGACTTTAGCATTGCCACTGGCGAGAAAGTTTCATCATAATCAACCCCTTGAGTTTGAGTGAAACCTTTTGCTACAAGTCTAGCTTTGTATGTATCCAAGTTTCCATGTATGTCGGTTTTCTTCTTGAAAAGCCATTTGCAATCAACTAGCTTGGAGCTAGGAGGTTGCACAACAAGTTCCCAAACTTGGTTTTCATACATGGATTGCATCTCGGTGTTCATGGCTTCCTGCCATTTGTCTTTATCAATCCTTGATAAAGCATCTTCGTAGTTTGTCGGTTCATCCAAATCAACCGTATAGCATCCATCCACGAGAAAACCATATCTCTCAGGAGGATTACTAATCCTACTAGATCTTCGAACGTCTTGTGTACCTTGATCATCCACTTGATCATTTTCAACATCCTCATGTTGAGTACTAGTGCCAACCAATTGTGTATCATCGGCTTGATCTTGTACCTCTACAAGATCTATCTTCCTTTCACCATCACCTTCCATAAAGAACTTGGTTTCAAGGAATTCCGCTTTCCGAGAAACAAATACCGTTTGATCGGATGGATCATAGAAGTAATACCCCATGTCATCTTTGGGATATCCTATGAAGATACACTTTGTGGATCGAGCATGTAGCTTATTAGCTACATATCGCTTAGGATAAGCTTCACATCCCCATACTTTCAAGTATGAAAGAGAAGGAGGTTTTCCAAACCACATCTCATGAGGAGTTCGTTCCACTTTCTTGGTTAGGGCCATATTTAAAATACGAACCGCGGAGCTTAGACAATAACCCCAAAATGATAGAGGCAACGAGCTTCTTGCCATCATAGATCGAACCATATCCATTAGGGTTCGGTTCCTCCTTTCAGAAACTCCATTAAGTTGGGGTGTTCCGGGTGGAGTAAGTTGTGAGATAATCCCACAACTCTTAAGATGATCTTGGAAGGCATCGCTTAGGTATTCACCTCCTCTATCGGTACGTAGTACCTTAATTGTCTTATTGAGTTGATTTTGTACTTCGTTTTGATATTCTTTGAATGCTTCAAACGTTTCGTCCTTATGTCTCAATAAGTAGACATATCCGAAACGACTAAAGTCATCAATGAAAGTAACAAAAGTATCTTTCACCATTCCTAGTCATGGGTTTAAAGGGTCCACATACATCCGAATGTATTAATCCCAATAAATCTTTAGCCCTCTCATAAGTCCCTTTGAAAGGTGCTTTAGTCATCTTGCCTTGTAAACAAGACTCGCACACATCGAATGAGTCTATCTCATTTGACTTCAAAAGTCCATTCTTTTGAAGTGTATGCATTCGACTCTTGTTTATATGGCCAAGGCGACAATGCCATAAATAGGAATCACTCAAATTCCTTTTGAGTTTCTTGGTGCTAGTATGGTATATAGAGCTCGATGATGCGT
Source organism: Rutidosis leptorrhynchoides (assembly GCF_046630445.1). Lineage (NCBI taxonomy): Eukaryota > Viridiplantae > Streptophyta > Magnoliopsida > Asterales > Asteraceae > Rutidosis > Rutidosis leptorrhynchoides. The sequence goes on from NC_092338.1 coordinate 379,134,339, forward strand.
CATCATGAACCAATTCATAAATTCCATTTGAAGGCGAAGCCTTGAAATAGAATACATTATCTTTAGAAACATGAATATCATCATCAATAAAATTAACAATGTAACCACATTGTTTTAAGCGAGAAATAGAAATAATGTTTCTACACAAATCCGGAGCGTACAAAACATTTTCTAAAATAAGTTCCAATCCGCTTGGAAGCTTCAAAACAAAATCTCCTTGAGCTTTAACATGCACCTTTGCACCATTGCCCATATAGAGACTTGATGTTCCCGCCTTATGATCACTTCTTTTGAACCCCTGCAAAGAATTGCAAATATGAGTTCCACATCCCGTGTCTAATACCCATGTATTAGAAGAAGTAATATTAAGCTCAATATATACCATATATATATTACCTGAGGTTTGCCCCGCATCCCTCTTGTCCTTCAACTCCTTAAGATAGACTGGGCAATTTCGCTTCCAGTGACCCATCTCACCGCAACCGAAACATGGGTCTTCTTTAAGGTTTGCCTTCTCGGCTACCTTTTGCTTCTTAGCCTTGTTGATGGTTGGGGTAACCATCTTCCCCTTCCCTTTGCCTTGATAGGTGGGTCCTTTTCTCTTAGCTACCTTTGGCTTAGAGGTGTTACCTTTGGACCCACCTTGATCGATTGCTAACACGGGTAAAGCCCTTTTACCCATGCTAGTTTCCGCCGTTCTAAGCATACCGTGAAGCTCACCTATGCTCTTATCCATCCCATTCATATTGTAATTAATTACAAATTGATCAAACCTTTTTGATAGGGAGTTAAGGATAAGATCGGTGGCTAACTCATTAGATATGTTTAGGTTAAGACGGTTAGCACGATCAATAAGGCTTTTCATCTTAAGTACATAAGATGAAACCGATTGGGTATCGTCCATATGACAAGCATGTAGCGCCCGAACGGTCTCGAAACGCTCGACACGTGCTTGTTGAAGGAACATCTCCTTCAATTGCATTATCATGTCGTATGCACTATGATGCTTGAAATCCTTTTGGAGTTCGGGAATCATAGTCCCAAGCATTAGGCATGAGACTTGAAGGGAGTCGTGGCAATACTTATCGTAAGAGGCCATTGCCTCCACATTATTCTCATCCGGTTGATCGGGAATGGGGTCCTCAAGCACATACGTTTTATCCTCTTGTTTGAGGACAATCCGAAGATTGCGGAACCAATCCATAAAGTTGGTATGGTTGAGTTTGTCTTTCTCGAGGAGAGACCGTAACGATAGGTTGTTCATGTTAAGTGGTACGTTTTGCATGTTGTTGTTGTTATTAGCGGCCATCTACAAAATTCAACAAAGTTCATTTTAAGTATCGATGTTAGATTTAATAAACAATACCCTTTTAATTTGTTTTATTAAATATTAGAATCCAACGGTAAATCAAATTTCGGTTAGGTGACCTTTATCCCGTTATTTGATTTAGCTAGGTAGTCATAATGACAATTGCAATCCTTTTGCAACTTCTAATTTATGGGATCATGCAATCCTTTTGCATGGCATATTAATCCCATCAACGCCTATTTGTTCCTCATGCTTCGGTGACCCTAAGTTCATGATTCCCAAATCAAGTCGTCCTACTTGTGTAAACATGTATACTTAATATACAAGTGGTTAGGTGACCTTTATCCCACATGTATGCGAAGTGTACCTTATTCATATTAGTTCGCTCATGATGGTTAGGTGACCTTTATCCCATCAAGAGTTTCCTAATATGTCTAAGTGTTCATACAAAAGGATGGCGTTTAACTTTTTTACCTTGTTATAATTAAAGGGATTTTAAGTTTTCTACATTCTAGTTTTAGAAAACAAAGTGCTATACACCAACATGCATTTGGTGTGTAGTATATTATGAAAAACCTATTTTCATGTCCTTTTAGTAAACCAATTACTAGTTATAAACCAATTTATTACCTTTTAAATAAACCATATTATTATTTAGGTCTAATAACCAATTATTAGTGTCGTTTTGTTATGTTTTATTATAACCATTTATAATGTATTTTGAAAGTTGTTAACATGTGATATTGTTGTAGCAATCCAAACATACAAACATAATCATACAAGCATGCAAAATAAAATGTTCACATTCAAGAGCCATTTTGGTGGACATTTGTTTAGCCAAAAAACAAATGTAACCGGTAAGGGTTAACAAAAGAAAGCAAGAGATTTTAAACAAAATCTCCCACTTAATCTTGTAATCTTCAAAGCTCTATCTTGTAATCTTCATCTTGAATCTTCATTTTCTTTTACAAAATTATATCCTAATACAATTTTTCTAGAAAAAGAAATAACAACCTACTCTCTTTTACAAACAAATAGAATAAATTACATGAAGAAATTACAAGAATAATTACAACTTATTACACACCAAAATACAAAATTATTACAAATTTATACAAACCAAATGAATGAACATTACAACCATGAATAATAACCAAATCATTCAAACATTCAACCACATGGTCTAGGCTCGATTGTGAACAACAACATAACATCAAATCTTGGCCAAACTTGAAGTCCCAAACCCACTTTTGGGATCCAAAAATTCGGCCAAACCAAACAACCCACCAAAACTCATGATTTTTACATTCTACTTTCATGCATGTTGGTAGATTGTAAAATAAATGAGTTTACAAGCCAAAAACAAGAAGCATATTAACAAGACTTTGGCTCTAGATACCATTGATGGAATACCACATGTAAACAAGTCACAAAACATATTTATGTATATGTATTCGTGTATATATGTATAGCAAGCGGAAGCAATTTTAAGTGTATGCATGTGTATTTTAACCCTTTTAAAATGTATTCCATTAAAAGATCTAGTCTTGTATAATATACTAAAATGTAAATAGAGCTAGTTAGGGTGTTTATACCTTCTCGAGAATGGAGGTTGAAGCAAGAAGATGAAGATGATGAAGATGCTAGTTTCTCACTTGAAACCTCAAGCCTTTGATACCCACAAACCTTGAATCAACACCCTTCTTGTTAGTTAGGATTTAAGACACAAGTTTACTAGCAAAAATCAATCAAAGAACCCTTGTTCTTGCTCCAAAAATTCGGCCAAAATGGAAGGGAGGAGGAAGAGTATTTTTGCTAATTCAAAAATGCAAGAGAGATGTGTGTGAAAAGATGCAAAAGGTGTAATGACAATTAGGTGGAGTTAATTACAAGTTAAAGCAAAGCATGGGGTGTTTTGGGACTCCCCAAAACCGTCCCCCTTAGCCCCATATTTTTTTTTTTTTTGCTAAACTTTTATAAACTTGTAATTATTTCCATGATACTTGCATCTTTTATAATTTTATAAACCCTTTTATAAAATTATACTTTATAAACCAATTATAAAATGTAACATACATATGAGTTTAATCAAATAATTAAACTCGCATTTATAATTATCCAAATAATTATTTCTTCCATTTCATCTTTAGAATACCAAATTCTAAAGTCTAAGTGTCGAGTATTTATTTTAAAGATCCAATCATTAAAACAGATACTTAAAGATGTTGACGGTTTGTTATTGGGTATGACCCGACTTGGATCATAACATGTTAGCCACATTAGTTTAATATGTCTCTCGGGCATACGAAATACCTTCACCCAGATGGCCTCTGATGTTCGGCCTTAACCTTCGAGCAAGTCAAACACTTCCCAACATAAGTTGCAACATCCTTCTTAAGATTTGGCCACCAATACTGTTCCTTGAGATCGTGGTACATTTTACCGGCTCCTGGATGAATCGAATATCTTGACTTGTGGGCTTCGTCTAGAATGAGGCCTCGCAAATCCCCATAACTAGGCACCCAAATTCTTCCGGCGAAGTATCGGAGTCCAGTCTCCTTAACCTCGAATCGAGAGATGAGAATGTTCAAGTGTTCATGGGATATATTCTCCTCTTTGAGAGCCTCATCTTGGGCTACTCGGATCTGGCTATTGAGATTTGAATGTATGGTGATGTTCAGGGCACGGACACGAAGAGGTGTCATCCTCTCCTTTCGGCTTAAAGCGTCGGCTACAACATTTGCCTTGCCAGGATGGTAACGAAGTTCACAATCATAGTCGTTCAGCGTCTCGATCCATCGTCGCTATCTCATGTTCAGTTGTTTCTGATCGAAAATGTGTTGGAGGCTTTTGTGGTCGGTGAAGATAGTACTTTTAGTTCCATAAAGATAGTGTCTCCACAATTTGAGCGCAAAAACAACGGCTCCAAGTTCGAGATCGTGAGTAGTGTAGTTTCGCTCGTGAATCTTCAGTTGACGAGAAGCATAAGCAATGACCTTCGTTCTTTGCATCAATACGCATCCAAAACCATTTTTCGAGGCATCACAGTATACGACGAAATCGTCACTGCCTTCAGGGAGTGATAAGATAGGCGCGGTGGTTAACTTCTGCTTCAAGGTTTGAAATGCTGATTCTTGTTCGGTTTCCCAAATGAACTTCTTCCCTTTGTGAGTCAGCGCGGTCAAAGAACGCGCAATTAGAGAGAAACCTTCAATAAATCTTCGGTAGTAACCAGCGAGACCTAAAAATTGACGGATATGAGTCGGAGTAGTGGGGGTTTCCCACTTGCTGATAGCTTCAATCTTTGTGGGATCAACTTTGATACCTTGATCACTCACAATATGACCCAGGAATTGGACTTCCTTCAACCAAAACTTGCACTTGGAGAATTTGGCATAAAGTTGCTCTTGTCTCAAGAGTTCCAACACTAGTCGAAGATGTTGCTCATGTTCTTCTTTGCTTTTGGAGTAGATGAGGATATCATCTATGAAGACGATAATGAACTTATCCAGGTACGGCTTGCATACACGATTCATGAGATCCATAAACACAGCAGGTGCGTTGGTTAAATCGAATGGCATCACGAGAAACTCATAGTGACCATAACGGGTTCTGAATGCAGTTTTCATCACATCACTCTCCTTCACCCTCAATTGGTGATAACCGGATCGCAAATCGATCTTAGAGTAAACACTTAATCCTTGCAGCTGATCGAAAAGATCGTCAATTCTGGGAAGGGGATACCGATTCTTGATCGTCAACTTATTCAGCTCACGATAATCGATACACATGTGAAAAGATCCGTCCTTCTTCTTCACAAATAAAATAGGTGCGCCCCAAGGCGATGAACTTGGTTGGATAAATCCACGGTCTAACAGTTCTTGTAGTTGGCTCTGCAATTCTTGCATTTCGGAAGGTGCGAGTCGATAAGGTGCGCGAGCTACAGGTGCAGTTCCTGGCACTAAATCAATCTGAAACTCTACTGCTCTTGATGGCGGTAATCCAGGCAATTCTTCCGGAAAGACATCGGGAAATTCGTTCACAATTCGTACATCATCCACGCTCTTTAACTCGGTTTCTAATGTTTTCACATGTGCTAAAATAGCAAGACGTCCTTTCTTCATGATCTTTTGTGCTTTTATGCAACTAATGAGGTTCAGCTTCGAGTTACATCTCTCTCCGTAAATAATTAGTGGCTCACCATCTCCGTGTGGTATACGAATAGCTTTATCTCCACAGATAATGTCGGCCCTTACCTTGGTCAACCAGTCCATACCGACAATCACGTCAAAATTTCCCAATTTGATGGGTATCAAGTCAATCTCAAAATCCACATCAGCTATGTTGATAATACCTCCTCCGCTAATTTGGTCAACTTTCTCAAGTTTTCCATTGGCTACCTCAACAAGTATACTCTCCTTTAAAGGAACTAACGACCAATTTATCTTAGAGCAAAAGTGTCTACATACATAACTCCTATCGGCACCAGTATCAAATAGGACAGAAGCTAATAGATTGTTGATAGTGAATATACCTGTAACCAAGTCGGGGTTCTTACGGGCATCCCTTGCGTTTACGTTGAAAGCTCTTCCATGCGCTGGCCTGCCGTCCTTTCTCTTGTTGGGACATTCATTCCTGAAGTGGCCCTGTTGTCCACACTCATAGCACTTCCTTGGCCCAGTAGGGATTGTCTTCACAGTTGGGGTGGTGATTTTGTAGTCTTTGCCGATATGCCCAGTCCTTTTACACTTTTCACAGACCATGTTGCAGTACCCGGTATGATGCTTGTAGCATCTCTTGTACTACAGGAGACTACCCTTGTAGTTAGGGTTCGAGCTAGGGTTCGGGTTGGGGTTCCTCCCATCGTTGTTTCCCTTGAAACTTTCATGCCTCTTAGTTGGGTTATGATCAAATACCCTTCCCTTGTTGCTGTCCCACTTACGTTTCTCATTACAAGCTCCCGATTCTGATTTTGCCTTTTTTGGTTCTTTACTGGTAATTTGGTTCATCAGGGTGTGCACCATGTGCATAGCTTCCGGGACATCGGCTGGTTTTGAAGAGGTGACATTTCCCTGAATGGACCTGGGAAGTCCCCACAAATACCGTTCCATTCGCTTAAATTCTGGGGTAACCATCGTGGGACACATCAGAGCTAATTCCAGGTACTTTCGGTTATAACCGTTAAGATCGGTTCCCACAACCTTAAACTCCCAAAACTCAGCTTCCATTTTCTGAATCTCCGTTCTGGGGCAGTACTCCTCGATCATAGCCCCCTTAAATTCCTCCCACGGTGTAGCATAAGCCTCGTCAATACCCTTACCCTGAGCAAGTGTGTTCCACCAGGTTAAAGCGCCATCCGACAGTGTACAGGAGGCATACTTAGTCTTATTCATTTCTGAGCAGTTGCTCACACGGAATACAGCTTCCAATTTCTCAAACCACCTCGTCAGTCCAACCGGCCCCTCAGTACCACTGAAATTGTGGGGCTTGCAGCTTTGAAATTCCTTATAGGTACACCCATTATGATTATTCTGGTTAACAGGTGGAGCTTGGGGGTTGGCATTCGTAATTGCAGTGGCTATTCGTTCAGTTATCATCTCCTCAATCTGTGCTGCTGTGGGCGTTGATCTTCCGTTTGCCATTGATTTTCGAAACAGAAATTTCGACTTAAGTCAAAATCCAGCATTCAATAAATAATAATACGGTATATGGTAACCAGCATGGAATCAACACATCGCATGTTAATTAAGTAATGCAACTAGATACAGATATCACAAAATCATCATATAGTAACGTAAATAGAACACCGTACAGAAATTAAACAACACCAAGTTCCATTCATTAAATAAGAAAGTGACATACATCCGCATACGGTTCGTACAATACATGAGCAAAACATGAATCTACAAACGGGATTACATAATGAAATCTAATACACTAGCCCTATGGTGACGGTGGGTAAAGGATGTCCATCATGTGGGACACCTGGTCCTCGAGCTCAGTTACCCGAGCACGGAGGATATGCACTTCCCTCGTCAGTTCCTCGACGAAGGGGGATGCTGGTGGGGCAGGCGGTGCAGATAGTACAGGTGGAGCTGGTGGTGCAGACGATGCTGGAGGAGCAGGTGGTGCAGACGATCCAGCACCAGAAGTAGATGGTGCGTAACGGGAAGTCTTACGCACGAATGGATCGACAGGGTAAGGCACAACCCACTTACGGACGGTAACCCTAACCAACTGTATGCATGCGTCCACGAACGGTCTACCTCCGTTAACCCCTGGAATAATAGTACCATCGAAACGATACCGCTTCTTCGGCGGGGTAGAGGGCGGCTGCACGGGCGTCTCCTCAGGGTCCTCGTCGGAATCCTCGTCAGAATCCTCCTCGCTGAAGTCATCGGATGATGAGTCGTCTGAATCATCTGAGGGTGGATCTGCTCGACCGGTGGTCATCAGTCGATATCTGCTAGGAGGGATCGGCATGACACCTCCATCAGCAATGCGTCTGACCCAATGTCCTCGCTCATTATGGGAAGGACCGTCCCCATTTTCCCCAGGAATCACAGCACCACCGGAATGGTGCTGTGGCTCCGGGAGTCCTGGGCTAGGTGGAGCTGGAATCTCCTCTGGGTCCTCGTCTCCGTCGAAGATGATCATCACGTCAGGTGCGTGGCTACTGTCCTCAGAGGATGAATCGCCAGAGTCACTAGAGGGTAGCGATGACGGGATCTGTGAGTCAGCCGGTAATAGCAGGCGAGGTGGCAGATGAATCTGAGTAGCTGTCCAAGTCAATGATGATGGGCGGGATATCTGACATCTGAACAAGGAAAAATAACTTTTTCCATGTCAGTAAGTCATATAGCAAGCACGTATTAGGCAAAGTAACTATGACAATCCAGATCATCTATAGCAGTAAGTAGCATGGCAATAATGACAAGTATCATGCAATCGAAAGCAGATAGTAGCATGCAGTAGTGAAAGCAAGTAGCAGTATACGGCATATAGCAGTAAAAGTAAGCAGCAGCATGCAGCAAGTTCCGCAGAAACAAGTAAACTAGCAAGTTGTAGATTAATCCTATTAGTGAATCCTACTCGGTCCGGTCTAGACTCACTAATACAACCTAATTCCCTACAACCAATGCTCTGATACCAAATGTGACGCCCCGTACAAAATTAACGTGTACGGATCATCAACAACAGGATCATTACAAGGTCAAACACTATATGTTGTTTTAAAATAAGTTTGCATTTATAAGAAAGGGTGACGTCATAACCAACGTCATAAGTTTTACAAACGATAGTATGCTTCTATGAATAGAAGCAATTAACATAAGTACGAGACCCAAAGGTCATTACAAATCATTGTTTCAAAAGTAACATAGTTTGTTAATGCAAGGTAAACGTTTCATGCAGAGACATCTCTAACAAAAGCAGCGGGAGTCTACACAGCAAGACAACTACAGTGGAAGCATCAAACCTCTAAGCACCTGAGAAAACATGCTTAAAAACATTAACACGAATTTTGGTGAGCTATAGTTTAAGTATAACAGTAATGTAAGGTAGGCCACGAGATTTCAATATTTCAAAACAGTATGAAAAGTATATGCTTAACCGTGGGCACTTGGTAACTAACTTAACGTAATATCACCCCTAAAAGTACACTTGGCGAGTGCGTAAGTTTACGAAGTATTAAACACCCATTAAATGCTAGCGCTACTAGCCCGAGTGGGGATGTCAACCCCTATGGATCCATATCTAAGATTCGCGTTCACCGGTTCAAAGACCAATGACTAAACATTACCGAGCTAAGGGGAAAGTTTATGCCATTGTATAAAACACACATATATAAAGTTTAAGTACTCGTGCCTAGTATGTAAAATGTAAAACACGCATGTATTCTCAGTTCCCAAAATAGTTAAAGTAAAAAGGGATGCTATAACTCACAGTGAAAAGTAGTAAAGTCGGTACGAGATAAGTAAGCAAGTAGTTGGTCTGAAAGGTCCTCAACCTAAGTCAAAAGTTACTAAGTCATTAAATCGTTCCCAAAGGTTTAAAATTATGTAAGTTAGGTCTTAAGTATCATCATCATCAACAACATAAGTAAAAAGTAAAGTAAGTTTTCAATCAAGAATAGAGATCGAAACAAAGGCTGACTTCGTTCAGCTGCTACAAAATCTATACAAACTGAAATGAGGTGAGACCAGTGGCCATGGCTCCGTATATGAGTCTTTTAACCACTGACTAATTTTCAGAACCAAAATCTTATTTGTTTGACCGTGGTGTCGGTTTAAGTGCGAGTAGGTCAGAAATTTCAGCACAACGTTACAAAGGTGTAGTGACTTTCGGAAGGCTATAAATCCTAAACTGTAAATCGGATTAAGACGAGTCCTAAACGAAAAGTCATATAATTGAACCAAACATTCTGGAAATTAACTTTTCCAGTAACCCAGCTTACTGATCAGATCCCAAAAACAGTAAGAAAAGTGTTCCGGTAGGTTCTTGGTGCTTGATGCTTATCACGGTTCTCATCCTTGATGCTTATAGCTTCAAGTGTACAACTCGTTGATGTGTTTGCATCATCTTTACCAAGTTTTGACCATCATGACACTAGTGTATGTCTAAGATATGTAGCACAACTCATTTAAGGGTTGCAAGTAGGTTGATGAACCAAAGTTACATCAAGATCTTAGATCCGACACATACATGAGTTCTAGTAGTAATATTAAGCTATAAACTTGAATGTAAACTAAATAAACAAGATTCTTAAGTTTTACAACTTAGATCTTAGTTAGATCTTGAAGATCCTAGACTAGAAAGTCTAGATCTAGTGTTCTTAAGTTAAACCCTAAGTTATGGAACTTGGATCTTTACTTTAATAAAACCATAAGTTATGAAACTTAGATTTTAATCTTGTAGAATGTATTTTAGCTCATAAGCTTTTGTTTACAACAAAATTGGAAGACCATAAGCTATGGAAACTTAGATCCAACATAAGTGTATGAAGTTATAACTAGAAAGTTAAACTTCCATGTTCTTGAACTTACAAAGTTTATAATTTAGTTTCAAGAAAAATGAGATCAAGTTTAACTAGTGAAACTTGACCAAAATAACAACATCTCAAATTTAAAATACATACAAAAGGAAGAAATAAACTAAATCTACAAGTAACAAGTTCATGTTTGTTTCATACTTAAGAAGATTCAAGCCAAAGCTTGGATCTTTAAGAAAATAAACCTTAAGTTTACAAAACATGAACACAAGTAAGATCTTAAAGCTTATGAACTTTAGATCTTTATAATATCTCAAGTGTAGAACCATAAGCTAACAAGCTCAGATCCTTGTTCTTGGTTCTTCATCAAAACAAAGGATGGAAGAAGCAAGATTACATGAAGATACAAGCTAGAAAGCTTGATCTTTAACAACAAACAACAATCTAGTAATTTGATGATAATACAATTCGGTTTCAAAGGAAGAAAAAAGAAAGAAAGAAAATACTTTACTTACAATTTAGAGAGAAAAATAAAGAGTGAAAGTAGTGTAAGAATGAGGTGTGTGTGTAATGAAGTAGAAACTAGTTTATAAGTAACAAAAAAAATAAATTTTGAACTCCCTCCCATGCTAAAGAGGCCGACGGTTATAGGCTCAAAAGGGGAAGGTCAAGTTGATCTTTCAAGTGTTGGAAGGTGGTGAATGCTAGTATGAGGTATAAAGTTAAATACATGGGAAGATGGTCATGCATGCTTGCAATAACTTTGTCTCCTCATTTAACTAATTAATCCATGTTTAACCTTAAAGAATCATTAGCATAATAGTGGGCTTACTAGTAGTCCATTAAGTGATGTAGGGTGGCTTCCAAGTCCACTAATATAAGTTAAAGTATAAGTAAGCAACAAATTAATAACAAGCCCAAGTAATTAACTACTTACATTAGTTAATTAAAAATGATTAATAATAATTAATCATGAACGTAAATAATATTCAAAATATTATTCATGAAAAGCACGTGTCGAAAAGACGAGTCGGGACATGGAAAGTCAAATACGGTAACAAGTAAAATGTATAAGAATACATTTATTAAAACGTAAGCATTAATAATAAATATTAATAATATAGTTGGAAAATCCAGGGTCGTTACAGTCTTGTTTCTAAGTCGGTGTCGAGATCCAAAAAGACTAAAGGTGGCAATGTAACAACCCAAACCAAACCTCGACCAAACCCGTGTAAAAATATCGCACAAAAAAAAATTGCTGGTACAGCACATGGCGTAGCGCGCAACCTTTCTGCGCGGCGCGCAGAATAGCCTGGACAGGCTGCTGTCCCCGGGAGTCAATTACACAAAAATGTTTGGCTGTTTCCCGGCATAATTAGACAAAACGCTTTCAACCACACATTCATATATGTAAAACTAACACGTTCCATTAATAAAATTAGTTTTACAAAGACCGGGCCCACATCGGCCTTTTTACTACTTTCGTACGAAAATACAAGTTTTCAACCACATGATTTGTAATACAAAATAAAGGCCGAGCATGGCGATTGGGGATACGCTACCCAATCCTAATTAATTTAAAAGCAAGCCTTCTAAAGCAACTACGCGATCCACTAGTCCCCGCTTACCCGAGCCTCCGCATCCATGCAATCTATAAAAATGTAAATAACGAGAGGGTAAGCTAACGCTTAGTGAGTGATAACATACTACATACATATATATGTATAAAATGGACACGCCACACAAATATCAAATACCGCATACCGAAGCATCCAAGCATAAAGGTAAGCTAATCTAAGCATACCATTTAATCACTAAGCAACAAGCTAAATATGCATCAACAAACATAAGTTCACCAATGACGAAGTGAACAACGCCAATAAGCTACACCCAGAGGGTTAGCTACAACACAACAATACATTAATATATATAATAATAATATATATACGACCAGGGTTAACCCTTTAACCCAATACCGAGAACCAAGTACCACAATGAAGATTGGCCGAACTACACGAGCCTTAGTAATCCGAAACCACACGAGATTACTATCTTCACGACATCGAGGTTGGCCGAACTACACGAGCCTTAGTAATCCGAAACCACACGAGATTACTACCTCAATAAGATGACCGAACTACACGCGTCATCGTGAATCCGAACTACACGAGATTCGTCCTTGATGAGATGACCGAACTACACGCGTCATCGTGAATCCGAACTACACGTGATTCACTTCTCCAACTCAAACCCACGGTCACGAGATTATAAAATCCACCACATCGGGGTTATCCACATCACGACAATATCAACCCTTCGCCATTGGGGTTATATAAGTCCACATCACACGCACATGTGATAACGTACACACAAAGTGTGCACCTCGCCAAAGTGGTCAACCAAAATGCAAAACCGTGCCAATTGGACCTATACACAAGTCCAACAATTCCACCTATACGAGAAGCGAGCTCTATAAGTGAAAACCCCTTCACCCGACCCGCACCCATCCTACACATACATATGCATATAGGATATTAACACTCACCTTGTCGCCTTGATGAACGCTTCCGAAATAATTCACAACTCGCCGAAGGAATGTACCTATTCCAATATCATAAATACCACAACACAATTAGGATGGATTTACAAACCAACTCAATTCGACACTTAGTGCAATTTCGACCCAATTGCACTTCCAAGCACAAACCGTGCCCAAACTAACCAATAATCACTAACACAAGTGATAATGGTCCTAATATGCCAATTAAACACGAACATAAGTGTTAAATGTAACATCCCGCATTTTTCCGTTAAATTATTTTAACGCCCGTCTTTTTTTTTAAATAATACCCTTCATATCTAGATTCGTATCCTTTGTTAAGTAACATTTTAAATATTCTCGTTATCGGATTTTTAATATCTCCCGTACTTCCGTGTAATTTAAAATAATTCGTTTGGTCAATTCACGCACCCGCAACCGAACGCGAGGGACTAGTTTCGCCATTGGAGCAAAGATGTGACTAGCTTGACTAGTCAACACCCACCTCCCCATTTTCCTTTTCATTTTCATTTCCATTTTCTTTCTATACTTTCCAATTTTCTCTCAAACACCACTACAAAGAATCATCATCTAAATTCGGATTTGGAAGCTTCAACCAAAACAAAATACATATTTGGAATCCTCTCTTCATCCTCTTCAATTTGATACCAACTTCATCTCATTTGGGTAACTTTCTAAAATCACTAATTTTATGTGTTCTTGAGATTTTTGAGTTATAAAGTTGTTAATTAGTGTCTATGGCTCATTGTGATGTCGTGTATGTAATTTGTATGCTCGATTCGTTGTTTTTGGTGTAACTAGTTCAATATGAAAATTACTTGCTAAATCCTTGATTTTGGATGATCAAATGTTGTTAGATTGTTAAAGTGCATGTTTTAAAAGTGTTACTAGTATCATTAGCTTCGTTTTGATGTATAGGTTGATTAAGGAAACTCCAAGAACATGATTAATGATTTTGTGAACTTGGATTAGGGTTTGATGAGCTTTACATGAACTTTTGATGCGTCAAATGCTATGATATATTGTTGTTAAGTGTTTTGTTGCAATGTGTGTTTGATTACCTTCGAAACGGCATAACATACATGTAAATTGGTTGCCCGAATCATAAAATGCGTTTTTAGAACTTGAAACTTTGATTATGAACGTTTAATGCGGTTTTTGGTTGTTGTTAGTGAAGAATTGCTTGATGAAATGTGCTTAGTTGTTTTCCTTGTCAAAATACCTTTCCGATGGTATAAGATACATGTTCTAAGTGTTTTCGGTGCATGAGATGTGTTAAATTGTATTTCGGTTCGTGACTTGGACCATTTTTCTGCAAACTGCATGTTTCCCAGGTATTGCGCGCCGCGCATATACCCGCGCGCCGCGCAGAATTAGAAATCCCAGATGTTTGCCTTCGTGGTTAAGTTCTGACCAGGATTTACACTTGGGTGCGCGCCGCGCAACCCATAGCGCGCCGCGCATCTGCCCAGCTCATTTTGTCTTTGTTTTTCATGTCACAAAAATGTTTCCCGCTTTACTATAACCCCGTTTACCATGAAACTTGACTATTAGGATCTTATATGACTTCTCGTCTTGGGAAAATTGTCGGATACCCGACCCGACCCCGTTGACTTTGACTTTGACCAAGTTTGACTTTTAGTCAAACTTAACCAAACGATTATACAATCGTTCTAACATGCTTAACTACTTGTATCGTGCATGAAACTTGAAAAATTGATTCACATGATATATTAATCGAGTTGTAACGAGCCATAGGACTAATTGAACATCTTTGACCCTTCGTGACTATCGTTATTGATACAACCTATTTGTTTAGGTCGAGACTAGCATTGTTCCTTGCACACGTTACTTGTCGAAGTACTTTTTGTTCGTGCATACATGGTGAGATCATAGTCCCACTTTTACTCTTTTATACTTATATTTGGGATGAGAAAACATAAACGTTTCATTTTACAAAGTGAACACAAGTACGAAAACAAACATTCTACGTACGAGTTAGAACAAAAAGCCTCAATTCAATTATCATTAGTTACACTTGCAGGGTGTAAGCGAGAACTTATGTTGTGTGGCCATACGGGTTTGACAAACCCTCATTCGAACGGTTCGCTACCGTTAATCGGATGAAATATATTTTCGGGGATAAGTGTATGTTCTGACACTATATTAATGGGGTTTCGTGATAGTTAAGCCTTGATAATTGAGTGCTCGTGATATCAACTTTTAGAATGGTTTATTATTATTTCAACGTGACAACACTTGTGGTTCAACTTACTCACTTACTTACTTACTAAACCTATGATTTCACCAACGTTTTCGTTGACAGATTCTCTATGTTTTTCTCAGGTCCTTGAACTTAGGTGATACATGCTTCCGCTCATACTTTTGATACTTGCATTGGATGTCGAGTATACTTGCATACGTGGAGCGTCTTTTTGGCTACTTTAAACTATGTCGCACGTGTTTCATATGAACTATAACTTTTGATATGTACTTGTCTTGGGAATTGCTTTTGTAAACATTGAAACATCCTTTTATGAATTGAATGCGACATATTTTCGGTCAAACTTTGTTATAAATGCTTATGACCATGTAATGGGACCGTAGGTAGCTGACGCCGTCATTTGACGATTTGTCGGGGTCGCTACAAGTGGTATCAGAGCTTTGGTTGTAGGGATTTAGAGTTCATTGGTGTCAACCCCGAGTCTTAGGGTACATTGGTGAGTCTAGACTACAACCGGCATATAGACTTGACATAGGAATTACTTGACTATTTATGCATTTATACTCGAAATCTCTTACTCATATCTACTCTTATTCTATCTTACTCTTGCGTTGTATAATTTAATTGACACGCCACCTTGACTATATGTGGTGATGTCGAATGCACATATGAATTAGGGTAATATAATTCCCGGAAATTATATTACGGTGACTCATATGAACATACCGACATTATGACATAAAGAATTTAAGGCGAGTCAAGGATAATTTCCTCTTTATCTTTATTCCATATCACGGTTAGTATTATTTAGAATACTAACCAACGATATTCTTGTGTCATGAAGGAACAATGGCTCACCAAGGTCAACACAATACTCCTCTCGAAACTCTAGAACAAACTCTTCAACGCATGATAACCACCGCCGTGGGTACGGCCGTGGCCGATCATTTTTCTAACAACACCAATCGTGGAGCCGGTAATTCAAGCGAAGGTTGCTCCTACAAGAACTTCATGAAGTACAACCCTCCCACTTTCAATGGAACCGGAGGACCGGTTGTTCTCACCCGATGGTTTGAACAAATGGAGACCGTTTTTAACACAAGCAGTTGTTGAGACCAAGATAAGGTCAAGTTTTCCACCCTCACTTTCACCGGCATTGCTCTTTCGTGGTGGAACAAGTACGTACAATCGGTGGGTATTGATGAAGCCCACACACTCTCATGGACCGAATTAAGAGAAAGAATGATCACCGAATACTTCCCGCGCGACGAGACTCGAAGGCTCGAACAGGGTCTAAGGAATTTAAAAACGACCGGAAATGACCTCGAAGCTTATAATCAACGGTTTACCGAACTAGTCTCGATGTGTCCAAATCTCATGACTCCCGAATCCCTAAGAGTCGAACTTTACATGGATGGCCTCCCTAAGAGCATTCAACACAAGGTAATGACATCTCAACCCACTAACCTACAAGAGGCTTTAACAATGGCCCGCCATACTTTAGACACGGCGAATGAAATGGAAGCACCGGCACCAATGGTCGAGAACCACCCGAGTAACAACAAAAGAAAATGGGAAGCCCCCCAATCGAGTAACTACAACAACAACTTTGCCAAGGAACCTCTCACCCCCGTCGACAAGAAAAGTTATGCCGGGACACTACCTTTTTGCAACAAATGCCACAAGCATCATTTTGGTGAATGTGGCAAGCTAATTTGCCATCGGTGCCAAGGTAGTGGTCATATTGCCAAGTATTGTGGAAGTACCGCCCCCGTCACTCAAAAGGGGCCCGACGCACCAAAGCCGAGTATTTGCTACAAATGTGGCAAATCGGGTCATTTTAGGAATGAATGCCCAAAGAATAAAGCAAAAACCAACGTGCGCCGTTGAACTTACAACATCGACACCTAGGATGCCCGAGACGATGATGGACTAGTCACGGGTACGTTTCTTCACAACAAACCGTATATTTCATACTTATTCGATTCGAGTACCGTTAGACGTTTTATAACCAAGGATTTGACTCGTGCTCTTTATATTCCACCTCTTTTCCCCAGATACTACTTAGACGATTTAAGTGACCGTCGGAAAATATTGTGTGCCTATAAATTTTATCGGAGGATATGCGTTAAGAAATTGGACTCGACACCTATAGAACTAAGGAACTCAAAACCTATTCATTAAGGAGAAATTGTTGCCCTACATTTTTGTATAGATTATTGTGAACTAAGTAACTTTCGGTTGGAAACCAATACTCTCTTCCTCGTATCCATTACCTCATGATTATTTGCGTGGATCCCGTGTATTCCAAATCGACCTCCGTTCTGGTTATCATCAATTGGGGGTTAAGGGAGACGATGTCTCCTAAGCCATTTCCGAACTCGCAACGTTAGTTGTAAATCTCTCTTAGTACCGTTTGATTTATTTAGGACTCCGTCCGTATTCGTGAACCTCCTAAACCACGTATGCAACTTATCTAGACAAATCTGTTATCGTATTTATAGATGACATCTTAACTTATTTAAGTAAAGAAGGAAAACGAACAACATCACCATCTTACGCTCGAACTTTTGAGAAAAGAGCAACTTTATACCAAATTCTCCGAGTGAGAATTTCTGTTGAACGAAGTCCAATTTTCTAGACCATGATGTTAATGGTCAAGGCATTACAATCAATCTCGAAATCAAGCCACATGTAATCAGGAAACTCTCCCAACTCAGACTTGTATTCGTAAAAATCTTAGATCTCGTCTATTTTTACCGAAGATTCATTTCTGACTTTTCTCGTGTTACACGACTTTTAAACTCGTTAACTCACTAAGGAAAACTTTAAACCTCTCCGTGTTCGAACCTTGAGCGTGATTCTTCACACCAACAATTCTAGTTAAAATCGTATAGCAACAGATGGAACTCAAACATGGAAATATTTCTACTTGAACGCCGAAAGGCATACTCTCTCGTTTCAAAAATCAACATAACTAAAATTCGTTATTTTGCACGAAGAATTCGAATACTAAATTGTGGATCCGATCAATTTTCTCGTCATCCCGTACCACACTACCTACCTCTGTTATTTCACCGTCACCGTCTAATATTACTGGAATTTAAGATAACACACAATCCAACGATACTTCACTCTTCTTCGACTTAACGCCCTTGTGTTTCTGATAATCGGTCAACTATTATTCAACCCCGAACTATACAACTACGTGTACTACCTCGTTTCTCTTTCAGACTTCAACTTTTGACAACTAGAGGCACGTTATGGCAACCTCGAGATGTAAGCTCATCCTATTCTAGGTCCTCATTTCACTCCTATCTTTATCGCTCGCATTTCCGTTTAAGGAAACTCCTTGTAACATTTCTCCAGGGATAGAGAAACTCCTTATATTACATTAGTATTCGCCACGAGGGTGAATAGTCCTAACGAACATTTTTCGAACCCTAACTGACTTGTTCAAACATATCTTAAGAGATTCTACACCAACACGGTGTATCTTTGTCATTTATCCTGTATCGAAATACTCGTTTCACTTCTAGTGTTACAAGAAACCTTGGGAACCCGCTTAGACATGAGTACCGCGTACCACCCACAAACTGACGAACCGAGCAAACGAACGATTTACGTCTTGGAAAGACATGTCACAAACTCGTATTGTCACCTTTAGTAGATCACTCTTACAACAGTAGTTACCACTCGTGTGTTCACGCGCACTTTCCGAAACCCTATATGACCGCTAATGTCATACACCTGTTCATTTAACCAAAGCATCAACCACCGAAATCTGAACTCCATCAAGAAACAACAATTGAGATCATTCAAATCCGAGGAGGGCTCGAGACGATCCGTAGTCGCCAAAAGAGTTATACCAAACTTAGATGAAAACCTCACAAATCCCAGTGTGTAACCGCGTAATATTGAGAAACCGCACCTTGGAAAGGTGTAATCCATTTTGGGAAATCGAGAAAGGCTATATCCGCAATATCGAACCTTTTGAAACCTTGGGGCGTATTGGAACCGCTTCCTACCGTTTAGAACTTCCGACTAAATTAAGAAACTTAGAAACGTGTCCTGCGGAACAGGAACGTGCAATCCTGTTAGATACACCAACTATCGATGACAAACTTCTCTTCATAGGAAAACCAGTTGAAACCGGGGATCGTAAAACCAAACCTTAATACAACGTAAAACCCTGACTATCCAAATTCATGAGAACACTCAAGGACGTACCTACACTTATTCATGTCATGAACAACGTAAAGTCTCGAGTAAGAGATATCGACTACTACTTCCAACTAAATTTCGGGACGAAATTTCTTTTGAGGTGTGGATAATGTAACATCCCGCATTTTTCCGTTAAATTATTTTAACGCCCGTCTTCTTTTTTTAAATAATACCCTTCATATCTAGATTCGTATCCTTTGTTAAGTAACATTTTAAATATTCTCGTTATCGGATTTTTAATATCTGCCGTACTTCCGTGTAATTTAAAATAATTCGTTTGGTCAATTCACGCACCCGCAACCGAACGCGAGGGACTAGTTTCGCCATTGGAGCAAAGATGTGACTAGCTTGACTAGTCAACACCCACCTCCCCATTTTCCTTTTCATTTTCATTTCCATTTTCTTTCTATACTTTCCAATTTTCTCTCAAACACCACTACAAAGAATCATCATCTAAATTCGGATTTGGAAGCTTCAACCAAAACAAAATACATATTTGGAATCCTCTCTTCATCCTCTTCAATTTGATACCAACTTCATCTCATTTGGGTAACTTTCTAAAATCACTAATTTTATGTGTTCTTGAGATTTTTGAGTTATAAAGTTGTTAATTAGTGTCTATGGCTCATTGTGATGTCGTGTATGTAATTTGTATGCTCGATTCGTTGTTTTTGGTGTAACTAGTTCAATATGAAAATTACTTGCTAAATCCTTGATTTTGGATGATCAAATGTTGTTAGATTGTTAAAGTGCATGTTTTAAAAGTGTTACTAGTATCATTAGCTTCGTTTTGATGTATAGGTTGATTAAGGAAACTCCAAGAACATGATTAATGATTTTGTGAACTTGGATTAGGGTTTGATGAGCTTTACATGAACTTTTGATGCGTCAAATGCTATGAGATATTGTTGTTAAGTGTTTTGTTGCAATGTGTGTTTGATTACCTTCGAAACGGCATAACATACATGTAAATTGGTTGCCCGAATCATAAAATGCGTTTTTAGAACTTGAAACTTTGATTATGAACGTTTAATGCGGTTTTTGGTTGTTGTTAGTGAAGAATTGCTTGATGAAATGTGCTTAGTTGTTTTCCTTGTCAAAATACCTTTCCGATGGTATAAGATACATGTTCTAAGTGTTTTCGGTACATGAGATGTGTTAAATTGTATTTCGGTTCGTGACTTGGACCATTTTTCTGCAAACTGCATGTTTCCCAGGTATTGCGCGCCGCGCATATACCCGCGCGCCGCGCAGAATTAGAAATCCCAGATGTTTGCCTTCGTGGTTAAGTTCTGACCAGGATTTACACTTGGGTGCGCGCCGCGCAACCCATAGCGCGCCGCGCATCTGCCCAGCTCATTTTGTCTTTGTTTTTCATGTCACAAAAATGTTTCCCGCTTTACTATAACCCCGTTTACCATGAAACTTGACTATTAGGCTCTTATATGACTTCTCGTCTTGGGAAAATTGTCGGATACCCGACCCAACCCCGTTGACTTTGACTTTGACCAAGTTTGACTTTTAGTCAAACTTAACCAAACGATTATACAATCGTTCTAACATGCTTAACTACTTGTATCGTGCATGAAACTTGACAAATTGATTCACATGATATATTAATCGAGTCGTAACGAGCCATAGGACTAATTGAACATCTTTGACCCTTCGTGACTATCGTTATTGATACAACCTATTTGTTTAGGTCGAGACTAGCATTGTTCCTTGCACACGTTACTTGTCGAAGTACTTTTTGTTCGTGCATACAAGGTGAGATCATAGTCCCACTTTTACTCTTTTATACTTATATTTGGGATGAGAAAACATAAACGTTTCATTTTACAAAGTGAACACAAGTACGAAAACAAACATTCTACGTACGAGTTAGAACAAAAAGCCTCAATTCAATTATCATTAGTTACACTTGCAGGGTGTAAGCGAGAACTTATGTTGTGTGGCCATACGGGTTTGACAAACCCTCATTCGGACGGTTCGCTACCGTTAATCGGATGAAATATATTTTCGGGGATAAGTGTATGTTCTGACACTATATTAATGGGGTTTCGTGATAGTTAAGCCTTGATAATTGAGTGCTCGTGATATCAACTTTTAGAATGGTTTATTATTATTTCAACGTGACAACACTTGTGGTTCAACTTACTCACTTACTTACTTACTAAACCTATGATTTCACCAACGTTTTCGTTGACAGATTCTCTATGTTTTTCTCAGGTCCTTGAACTTAGGTGATACATGCTTCCGCTCATACTTTTGATACTTGCATTGGATGTCGAGTATACTTGCATACGTGGAGCGTCTTTTTGGCTACTTTAAACTATGTCGCACGTGTTTCATATGAACTATAACTTTTGATATGTACTTGTCTTGGGAATTGCTTTTGTAAACATTGAAACATCCTTTTATGAATTGAATGCGACATATTTTCGGTCAAACTTTGTTATAAATGCTTATGACCATGTAATGGGACCGTAGGTAGCTGATGCCGTCATTTGACGATTTGTCGGGGTCGCTACATTAAACACTTATCGTTCTCAAAATCGCCCATAAACCCTAATTTTAACCCATAAAGTCAAAGTCTCACCAATTACAAGTTTTCACACCAAAACATATTTAACTCGGTTTTATACTTCAACTTAATCCATTTTAAGTTTATAAACCTCATCGAATCGACATTCGGGTCATAATCATCAACAAACCCTAACTTTGACTCTAGTCAAAATTAGTCAACCACAATAACCCTAAAGGTCTCCAAATCATCAATAATCACTAATACTAGTGATTATACACCATTTACAAGTCTTAAACATGGTTAAATCATTAACCAACCCAAAACCCGCCTTTAACACTTGTAAACCCGAATCTTGGTGTTAATCATCAATTAACAACTAAATGGGTTCCATCTATGAATCATACAATCAAAAGCCCTAAATTTAAATAATGAACACAAAAACGAAATTCGGAGTTAGAGCTTACCACTAGTATCACCGCGTAGCTAAGAACGAGGGGAACAAACTTGTCTACTACGCCAAAGATCAAAACCCGCTTCTTCCTTTCCAAAAATCCCTTAGAATCAAATGGGTGTTTGAGTTCTTGAGAGAAATATGAAAAGAAAAGGAAAAAGAAATGAATAAGTGAAATGGGTGGATGAGGTTAAGTCCCCAAATCTGGCTCAAATGCAAAAAGACCAAAATGCCTTTTAAAAACTCTAAAATAGCCAAAGGGGTCTGCCAGCGACATATGGCGCGGCGCGCCATAACCCCGCGAGGCGCGCGACTGGGCAGAATCAGAATCCAGGTCTTACAACTCTCCCCCACTTAAAATCGATCACGTCCTCGTGATCTTCACCACTTAACCATTCCGGACCTACTCAACGGTCCTCAATCATAAGTCCCAATCCGATCTTTCCTAGACAATTCTTCCCAACAAATCGCCTCTAACAACTAAAATCATCATCCGCGATTTATCAAATCCGTAATCCCGAGCACTAAAACCATGCTCAATCCCTCACACCGGGAAATACTCAACCAGTCTCGAACCGTGATATCAACCCCTAGCATACCATACCAAGTACATCGCTAGTAACCACCGCACATCAAAATAAAGTCAACCATCTAAACTGACGAAGACCGAAAAGAAGCGAATCCTTACGGATTACCCTTAACACTAAACATCCCTTGTAGTGCGCAATGCGACCAATACGCAACTACCGTAACATCATAATCCAACGGTTAAAACCGATAGCGCCCAAAACGATTATGGCAACGCTAGATCCCAAGGTGTACAAAATCGACTATTGTCACACCCGTAACAACATGTGAGCGAAACACGGCTATCGCATCACTAAACATACAACATGGTCCTCGCAACTCCACCATTGGCGTATCAAACGACCAATAGATCAAACATCATGGCCCTCACGGCCCCACCATCGGTGTATAAAACAACCGATAAATCACACAACACGAAGGCTGGCCAAAAACTACGCGTGCCTTAGTGAATCCGAAACCACACGCGACTCACTACCTTCACCTCAACAACAATCGGGATTGGTCGAACGACACGCGCCTTAGTGAATCCGAACTACACGAGAGTCACTATCCCAGAGGAATGACCGAACTACACGAGTCATTTATGAATCCGAACTACACGAGACTCACTCCTCAATACAATGACCGAAACCACACGAGTCATTTGTGAATCCGAACTACACGCGACTCACTTCCGCAATAAGATGACCGAAACCACACGCGTCATCGTGAATCCAAAACCACATGCGGTCCACTACCATGATGAAGTCAGCGGACCCCGAAGGTCATGCTTCACCAATCTCAACACCGGATGAAGTCAGCGGACTCCGAAAGTCATGCTTCACCGATATAACACCACGCTCATGATGAAGTCAGCGGACCCTGAAAGTCATGCTCCACCATTCACGTACTACCTTGATGAAGTCAGCGGACCCCGAAGGTCATGCTTCACCAATCAATCAATACCTTGAGGAAGTCAGCGGACCCCGAAGGTCATGCTTCATCAAGCAACGCCCTTTTGTCCTCGAACAACGAGTAGCGTAACATCGCGCTCTGCTACACCCTAGTGAATCCTAACGGATACCACTAACCATTCACACAATCGAGCAAGAACCGCCTATATCAAACATAGGTACCCAACAATAGTTCTCTAAAAGAGAATCCGATACACACATCCCTTAACCGAGGGATTTCACCTTGCTCGCCAAATACGTCCTTTATCTCTCAACGAGATTTACCACATTACCACCTCGGTGGTAACTTACATCCAAAACCATAAGTACAATTTAACCGAAATTGTACTTTACCACAAATCGACCAAAACTAGGTCCCAACGCAAACTTCCAGATCTATCAAAAGTGTCATCCGAAGTCTCAAACTAAAAACCTCCCCGTGCGGGAGTGCAACCCCCCCACTTGGAACTACGTTCCATATCCACAACTCGTACAACCGTACAATGCTACCAAAGGTAGACTTTACCAACAATTGGGCTCACACGACCCATCACCATAACTTTCTCCAACCTTGAGCATACGAAGGATTTCAACCAATCCTTAAACACTTCGAACGAAAAGTGTACCGCAAATTACACCACTCTACTCTCGCAATCATCCAATTGCTTTAGTTTGTCAAATTTCACCCGATCACTCATGTACCTAAGGGTTTCACTTCGGTACCCTAAGTACAATGTAACCGCAACACAATCGGAGTTGAACACCACGCTAGTAGGTATAAAAGAGGCACCTAATGTCCCGTCAGGTAGACCCCTTTACCAACATACATCGAGATCAAACACTCGATCTTTTTCGGGTTCCAATCCACCCGACGAACATCATGGTTCATCAACTTCCACATTATAGCGAACACGCGCTTAACAACCGAACACCAAAATCCATTTACATGGCTTGGTAGAAACATTTCCAAATACTAAGGAATGCTTGGTTGCACCAAGTCTTACGCCCTTCTCCCGACAATCAAATGTCACCATAGGGTACTTCCATTAGGAACGTCACCCATAACAACAATATGCACAACACAAGGCATTTAACAATTCAAACTTAACGGCACTTAATAAATAATCAAAGGGCATATTTATTAAAACGAAACGTACCTTAACGTCTCCTTGCCGCACCCGTCCCCGCTAACTTGGGACATCCTGACTTACGATGTCCTTCCTCTTGACAATTGAAATACACCATGCCATCACCCTTTGGTACCGAACATTCCCAAGACTTGTGACCCCTCATGCCACAATTGTAACATCTAGACGCACTAGAATCCGATATGCCCATCTGTGTACCACTCGTGCTCACACTCGGGCCCTTAGTCCTCTTACTCGGAGCACCATAAGAAACAACCCTTCTCTCACTTGAAGGTTCACACCTCTTCGATCGTGAATACGACTCGAAACCTCTAGCCAAGTCAAATAATTCCGCAAATGATTTCGCTTGACCCCGGTTAATTTTACTCTTCAAGTCGTCATTCAAGTTCTGATAAAAATCCCCCATCAACAAATGATCATTCCCCAAATACTTTGGGCAAAAACGAGCCTTCGCCATAAAGTTCGTCTTGAGAGTATTCAAATCCATAGAACCCTGTTGCAATTTTCGCAACTTATTACGCATTTTCGACAAATCGGCTGAAGTTCAGAACTCCTCGAAGAATTTCTTCTTAAACTCGTCCCATGATAACGCCATAAACGGTTCACCACCGACAAGATCAATCTTACCATCCAACCAATCCTTCGCCCTACCCCGCAACAAACTAGTAGCGAGTCTTGTCCTCTTCTCGGGAGGGCATTCAATAGTACGAAAACACCCTTCGACATTCGAGATCCAAGTTGTGCTTATCAAAGGATCCGGTTTCCCATCATACATTGGGGGTTTAGTCCTCATGAAGTTCTTAAGACAACGCTCCATTCCACTACTACCTTGAAGTTCAGAATACTTCCTATCCATTTCTTCTCGAAACGCACTCATTTGCTCCGCAACGGCGGCCGCAACTCTAGCGTTAAACTCCACGTCGTTCGTCTCGATCCCATTTCTCGTTACCATTCTAAGGAATGCAAAGCAATTAGACCACGAATGTATAAAGCACACACACAATACCGCCCCCATCTTGCTAAACACTCGTCGTACATCACTTGTTAGACACGATTTGCACCCGTAATAAGGTTTGCAAGTTCTTATTACGCACACACGCCGTATCTACTTGTTAGTACAATGACCGTCTCGCTCGATGCTATAAACCAACACAAACGAAATTCTATGCGATATAAACACACGCGAGAATTATCATCACAACACAATCATATATTAATAATATCCGCATTACTAATATAAACGTTAGTCAACCTATAAACAAGGCACTAACTAAACTCATTTCGGCCCGTAATCCTACAAGTCCCGCAACAAATTAAGCACACACAAAAGTCTAAGTCTAGGCACCTATCTCAAGTCACCTAAATCCCTTAGACCATGCTTTGATACCACTTGTAACAACCCAAACCAAACCTCGACCAAACCCATGTAAAAATATCACACACAAAAAAATTGCTGGTACAGCACATGGCGCGGCGCGCCACCTTTATGCGCGGCGCGCAGAATAGCCTGGACAGGCTGCTGTCCCCGGGAGTCAATTACACAAAAATGTTTGGCCGTTTCCAGGCATAATTAGATAAAACGCTTTCAACCACACATTCATATATGTAAAACTAACACGTTCCATTAATAAAATTAGTATTACGAAGACCGGGCCCACATCGGCCGTTTTACGACTTTCGTACGAAAATAAAAGTTTTCAACCACATGATTTGTAATACAAAATAAAGGCCGAGCATGGCGATTGGGGATACGCTACCCAATCCTAATTAATACAAAATCAAGCCTTCTAAAGCAACTACGCGAGCCACTAGTCCCCGCTTACCCGAGCCTCTGCATCCATGCAATCTATAAAAATGTAAACAGCGAGAGGGTAAGCTAACGCTTAGTGAGTGATAACATACTACATACATATATATGTATAAAATGGACACGCCACACAAATATCAAATACCGCATACCGAAGCATCCAAGCATAAAGGCAAGCTAATCTAAGCATACCGTACGATCACTAAGCAACAAGCTAAATATGCATCAACAAACATAAGTTCACCAACGGCGAAGTGAACAACGCCAATAAGCTACACCCGGAGGGTTAGCTACAACACAACAATACATTAATATATATAATAATAATATATATACGACCAGGGTTAACCCTTTAACCCAATACCGAGAACCAAGTACCACAATGAAGATTGGCCGAACTACACGAGCCTTAGTAATCCGAAACCACACGAGATTACTATCTTCACGACATCGAGGTTGGCCGAACTACACGAGCCTTAGTAATCCGAAACCACACGAGATTACTACCTCAATAAGATGACCGAACTACACGCGTCATCGTGAATCCAAACTACACGAGATTCGTCCTTGATGAGATGACCGAACTACACGCGTCATCGTGAATCCGAACTACACGCGATTCACTTCTCCAACTCAAACCCACGGTCACGGTATTATAAAATCTACCACATCGGGGTTATCCACATCACGACAATATCAACCCTTCGCCATTGGGGTTATATAAGTCCACATCACACGCCCATGTGATAACGTACACATAAAGTGTGTACCTCGCCAAAGTGGTCAACCAAAACGCACAACCGTGCCAATTAGACCTATACACAAGTCCAACAATTCCACCTATACGAGAAGCGAGCTCTATAAGCGAGAACCCCTTCACCCGACCCGCACCCATCCTACACATACATATGCATATAGGATATTAACACTCACCTTGTCGCCTTGATGAATGCTTCCAAAATAATCCGCAACTCGTCGAAGGAATGTACCTATTCCATTATCATAAATACCACAACACAATTAGGATGGATTTACAAACCAACCCAATTCGACACTTAGTGCAATTTCGACCCAATTGCACTTCCAAGCACAAACCGTGCCCAAACTAACCAATAATCACTAACACAAGTGATAATGGTCCTAATATGCCAATTAAACCCGAACACAAGTGTTAAACACTTATCGTTCTCAAAATCGCCCATAAACCCTAATTTTGACCCATAAAGTCAAAGTCTCACCAATTACAAGTTTTGACACCAAAACATATTTAACTCGGTTTTATACTTCAACTTAATCTATTTTAAGTTTATAAACCTCATCGAATCGACATTCGGGTCATAATCATCAACAAACCCTAACTTTGACTCTAGTCAAAATTAGTCAACCACAAGAACCCTAAAGGTCTCCAAATCATCAATAATCACTAGTACTAGTGATTATACACCATTTACAAGTCTTAAACATGGTTAAATCATTAACCAACCCAAAACCCGCCTTTAACACTTATAAACCCGAATCTTGGTGTTAATCTTCAATTAACAACTAAATGGGTTCCATCTATGAATCATACAATCAAAAGCCCCAAATTTGAATAATGAACACAAAAATGGAATTCGGAGTTAGAGTTTACCACTAGTATCACCGCGTAGCTAAGAACGAGGGGAACAAACTTGTCTACTACGCCAAAGATCAAAACCCGCTTCTTCCTTTCCAAAAATCCCTTAGAATCAAATGGGTGTTTGAGTTCTTAAGAGAAATATGAAAAGAAAAGGAAAAAGAAATGAATAAGTGAAATGGGTGGATGAGGTTAAGTCCCCAAATCTGGCTCAAATGCAAAAAGACCAAAATGCCCTTTTAAAATCTCTAAAATAGCCAAAGGGGTCTGCCAGTGACATATGGCGTGACGCGCCATAACCCCGCGCAGCGCGCGACTGGGCAGAATCGGAATCCAGGTCTTACACGCAAGGTCCACGGGACCGAACATGATAACTTCTATAATGATGGCATTTGAGTTTTTGGGTGGTTGAGGTTTATCGTCTAAGGATGAGTTTTTATTTCGAGTGGTGATTTTTCTTCATTCTTTGTGTGCATGGTTGATGCTTGTATTCTTTTGGTTGTTTCGTTTTTCTTTGTTTATTGTTTTGTTTGTGAGTTTGTGGCTTAGGTTGTTTGCTAGTCGATTGTTGTTTAGGATTGGGTAATGCTTTAATTGCTAGTTTGTTATTAGGTCTTGATCTTATTTTTAGTTTGTTTTAGTTGTTTGGTAGTTGTCCCGTCCTCGGTTTGTAAGTGTTTTTGGTCTTTCACTTTTACGGTGAATTCCTTAGTAATAATTTTTTCTACGGAAAAAAAGTATGAGTAATAAAAGTACAAATGTCATATGTGGGCCTCTTACATTATGTTATGGTAAAAATAAAGGTTCATTTTAAATTAAAACTTTTTTATTTATCATTCCTTTTTTTTCTTGCTAAACAATTTAACTTTATAAAAACCCGAGGCCTTCATCAAAAAAAAATGAAGACTCGAAACATGGAATACAAACAAAGGGAAAGAGGCCAACCCCAAAGACAAATAAACATTCTACAGTACAAACTAAAAACTAACTATCAAACACAAGCTAAAAGAAATTAACGAGCACTACCAAACTAAAAACGAAGAAACGAACGAAGACATCACGATCCATCAACATTATCCTTACGACCCACCACCTCTTTACCTTTCTTTGTCCGTGAACTCCTACACTCTTTTTGCTTCGGGAGCGTCTTTGACCCGATCAATTTGCCCTCTATCCTCACCAAACCTTCAAGTCCCTTAACTGCCTCCTCGAAAAAACCAAACGCTTTATTCGAAGAACTACCCTCACCAACACCCGCAACCGACCCAGACCCAAGGCCAGACGCAAGCCCAAGCACATCAACCCTGCCACATCACGATTTGACCTCACGACCCATTTTCGACCCATCAAAACTCTGAACAGTCTTAACCCGAACGTCTCCTCCATTCTCCAAATCATCAACCACCGGACCACCCTTACCCCGAATCATCCACACGAACCGATCCACTCACCCCTATAACCTTATCGAGCCCCTCCAACCCATCACCTGAACCTAAAACCTGTGCCCGTTTGCGTTTACGGAATCCATGAGAATCAAGAGCATCTTGAACCTTTATAGTGAGAATGAAACCAATGGTGACCTAACACAACTCCAACCAGTTTCGTAACCACCAGCTTTTAAACCCACCATCACCGGAGAAGAACATCCAAACTCAAAAACACAATTATCCAAACCTCCAACACATTGACCCTACTGACCCAATTCAATAGGAACACCACCCGATGGCACCACCTTCGAAACAGAATCATTAACAATATGCACAAACTTATCAGAAAAGGACCCCGCCTGTAATCTATTCATAATTGAGACATCGAAAATTTCATTGACCCAAATATGTCCTTTAGCAATTGTATCGGTGACCAGCGTCACCGTAACAAGCTCATGTATTTACTTGACACAAGAAGTTTCAACAAACACAAAAATGGAGCCTAAACCTAACATATCAGACGTTGGTTGCTCCACGTTCACCACCATTCCCACCCTACCCACAGTAGCCCTAAAGTTCTCGTCGGATACAAACCTAGCTGGAAAACCCCTTTATTCAACCCAAACATATCTGAAAAATGAATCGGCTTTAGGAGAAAGAGGAACCACCAAATCAAAACCGAAACCTGAACCACTTGCAAGAATGCTGGAATAAGAAGCATAATCCTCACAAACAATCACTCCTGCAAACACACCTATCTTCCTGAAATTCTTTATACGAACCTTACAATTTAAAATGAAATCCATCACTTTGCTCTCCACTAAAGGAGCTGAATCAATTAAAAGAACACCCAACTCCAAACTTTCGACAACTGACTGATTAAGAGCAATAGAAACAAAGGATCGTAACCTTTCGTCACGGCTAGACACTCCACCATCACGCTTACATGGGCGTCCAACAAAACTAGGCTTTCCAAACACCTTCGAACCGTTCATCTCTTCAATTGCTAAAGAAGCATGATCAAATTCTTTGAAAGAGATAAATGCAAACCGTCAGAACGCTCACGATTTGATTTCTTTGATCAGACCAAACTTGCAGAAGACATCCTTGAGCATGTTGTGTGATATTTGTTCCAACCTTCTGATGAAAATCATATCAGACATGGCTAATTGAAACTTGGGTTAGGGTTACTGACTAATGATACCGCAACCCGCATGCGCATTCCATACGTATGCGGGCACTCGCTAGCATGCGTATGCGGGTACCTTGTATGCGGTATGCGGCATGTGTTGATGTATCGAATGCCTTTGTTCCCGGTACAGCGGTTACTTGGTCATCAAGTCGATATCTTTTCCATAATTATATCCATGATTTGGGGGAGTTAGTTATGGACGAGATTATCATTATCTTGGATGGTTCTAGAATTAGGGTTTGCCTATATATACAAACCCTAATTATCATTCTAGGCATAACCAACATTACGTAACCACCACCTACTACACATCCTACGTAGCAAGCTATCATCGTCTCAAGGTTAACAGGTTAGTTTCTTATTAGCTGGCACCTGCAACCTTGCTAGGGGCCTTCTGATCAACGATCGTTATCGAAGGTGGACTTAATCACTTGGCCACCCCGCCGACATCATCATGTCGGCCAGGGTTATTCACGGTAACCGGACCGGAGAGCCTTGTTCTAAGATCCTTAAACCTCCCTTTTTATGTATTGAACGGGCATATTGACCCTATGGAAAATATATGCATGATCAATTGGTGCTTTCATTGAGAGTCGAACTAATTCGAGACGTGTTTAATTGTTTTTTCTTTTAAAGTTTTGAATTATAAAGCTCATTATTCACAAAATTTCTGAATTTTTTATCTCTTTAACAGTATCATGACTTCCGGGGACTTATCAAAACGTACTCAAACAGACAATCAAAACACGGCATCTGGTAATCAGCAGACGCAAGCTATGACTACGGGGGCGAGATATACGCCTTACCCTCCACCAATGTCCGGCGAGCTTTTCCAAAGTGTGATGACCCGGATTTTTCCAACTACTTGATTATACTATTTACATGATTTAATAATTTCGGCTTGATAAGCAATGAATTTTAATAAGTCTTGAACCTCCGGAAAGAATTTTACATAGGCAGTTGACCACCCTTTTATTCTTACGATTCACGAACGTCATAACTTGTATTAATTATATATATATATATATATATATATATATATATATATATATATATATATATATATATATATATATATATATATATATATATATATATATAGATTTAACTTGAAAATATTATAATTAAATATCACATTAAGTATATTAACAAAGTATTATATATATATTTTCATACTACTAATTTAAAGAGTTTTTGAACAATATATATGTTACTATTTAAACGACGCAATTAACTTATGTTAAAATGTATTTACATATAATGTATTACGAGTATAAATACATCCTTACAAGTATTAAATACACTTTATAATATACCAATACGTACAAAGGATAGCTATACTCATATTTTCGTTCAATTTCCTCAAGAATTCTACTCGCATTCATACGGCATATTTACCAGTATTATACACAGCTTCTAAAGGTATTTACTATTGGTATATACCAATAGAAATCTGCAATTATTTGTGTAATATGTCATCCATGACCTAATAAATTTAATATGTCATCCATGACATAATACATTTTAACTTATCTTAGATATTTTCACTAAAAACCAAATTTTCAAGCCTATAAATAAGCACCATTTCTAACTCATTTTTACACATTCATTTTCCAAATTTTACTTCCAATTTTCACACACACTTGCAAGAACTCTCTCAAGTTTTGTTCTACTAATTCTTTCCAGCAACTTTACATTCTAAACTTGAGGTAAAAACTCTACTTCAACTCATGTTCAATTCATATGTTTATAGCTATCTATATAAGAGTTTATAAACTAGAACATAGTTTAGTTGATTCTAAACTTGTTTGAAGAACTAATCTAATCTTTCTAACTTAACTCTAATAACACTTATTTATATGTATTATGATGTTATATTAAGTTAATATAAGAACTTATAACTTGTACATATGAAGAACACCTTGAAACTTAACATATATTGTTTAATCTCCATTCGGTAAAAAGTGGGATGTTTTGGGTTGGGAATTAAAAACCTTTCATAGACTTTGAGTTCGAGGTTAAGACTTTGGAAATAGGTTAATATATGTAAATAAGACTTCCAATATTTTTTTCAAGATTTTAGACAAAGTGGAAGTATTTTATCAAAAATCATATATTGGGTGGGTGCCGGGATTCTTCCAAATCTGTCCACCGGCACAAAAAAAGGGTAAAACTCTGAATATTAATATATGGGCTGACCTTTTTGAATTGTTTTTGAAAAATTAACTTCTTAAATAATCCATATCAATTTGATTCACTTTAAACGGAGTTGTAATGAATATTTGGCGAGCAAAACAAAATCTGCTTAAATTAACGTTGTATGGACGAAATTTATATTGTAAAAACTATATTAACCATATCCTTACTAACTTTTCCTATATCCTATATATATTTGGACATGTTATCATTAGTATAACAAAATATTATAATCTTAGTTTATTCCGAGATTGTATATATATATAATAATCTTGGTACATTCCATGACAATAAGTATACAATACGTTTTGATAAATTCAAAGACAATACGTATACAATACGTCTCTGGGTTGATGCAAAGACAATACGTATACAATACATCGTGGGGTAATTCTAAGATTATATATATATACCGATTATTGAACTGTTGGACATTTCGGACTATTTTGGACTACTAACAAAGGACTACTAACGTAAAAATGTTAAAAATTAATATATAAGTATTCTATGAACTTGTTTTATTTTATTCACATGTCGTATTATTATCTGAATCATTATTATTGTTATAGGTTCATGAATTCAAGCACGACGACCATATTTTTAATAAGCTGAAAACTTATTATTAATATACTTTTACTACCGTGAGTATATAGTCCCATTTTTAAACTCTAAAAATATTTTGGGATGAGAATACATGCTTTTTATGTTTTACGCCATGGACACAAGTACTTAAAATATATTCTACGTTGAGTTGTACCACCTTGCATATCTTCCCTAATAGCTTGGTAACTAATATTTACATGCTGTAAGAACATGTAAGCGCGAATCCTATTGATAAATCTATCGGGTTTGACAACCCCAACCGGGCTAGTCGCTCTAGTATCATAAACGGTTGCATAGTACTTCATTTTTACTACACTTGGTACAGTGTAGGGAGATTTCATAATAAAGGGAATATGCCACATTAATGGTTAAGTATGGTTACCGAAGCGCTCAATAACTTATAGAATATCTTTATTGAAATATTTATAACTATGAAATCTTGTGGTCTATATTTATATCGATGCTAGCTTTAAACCTATATATCTCACCAACCTTTGTGTTGACTGTTTAAGCATGTTTATTCTCAGGTCCTTAAGAAAGTCTTCCGCTGTTGCATTATCTGAGCAAGCTGTGCATGGAGTCTCATGCTTTTGTTTAAATGAAGTGTTGCATTCAAAAAAACCTTTGTCATGTATTATATTCGACTGTTATGTCACGTGTGTAGTATTTGGAAACCGATGTATCATGGGGATTTATTCTTAAATAATCACCCACTTGTTTAAAAACATGCATTATGTATAATAATAGTGTGCTTTTCATGAAATGAATGCAATATTTTCTAAAACATATCATATAGAGGTCGAATACCTCGCTATGGGACCAATGAATAACGTACTACGTTTATAGTAATATGGACGGGTCGTTTCAGTTGGCATCAGAGTAGAGATCTTAGCGAACCAGAAATTGCATTAGTGTGTCTGACCGGTATTTGTTATGATACATTAGTGAGTCTGGACTTTGACCGAACTTGTTTTTGAAAACCATTACTTATCATTTTTGGTCGAAAATTGAATATCTTAACATAAAAATATTATGTAGCATATTACTAATGTGGTAGTTAATGTGTGATAGATGTCTACTTCTAGCACCAATCTCATTATCACATTCAGCGACTCCAAAGTTGAATCTTCAGCAAAAGTACCAATCATCGACTTATCTGATAACGAAGATGACCCGAAGAAAGATGTATCAATCATCTATATAACTGATGACGATGATTACCTGGAGTTGGATGCATTTTGGGAAGATTCACAATTTTTGGAAGAACCGGAAGTGAAAGAACCTGAAAACAATCTTGAGGAGGAGGAGGAAGTAAAAGAGATTACTGAGAAAGAATTTAAAAAGGAAAGGAACCTGTAGTCACCAAAACGGAATTTTCAAATCCGAAAATTAATAAAGCAATTGTTGTACAAAGTGCTCATGACATTTCTACCCCTAGTCATCCTTGTCTTACCAACTCTATTGAGGTATCAAGTACCTCAGAACCCTGACCAAGATATAAACGTATCGCTCGAATAAGTGTTATGCCAATACCTGATAACAAGAGGCCCCGCCGTTTTTAAAACCATTTCTGCCACGATATCACTTCACGCATCGTATAATATTATTTAGTGTGCTTTATTTTATCCTACATATGTATTATGTAAAATAAACCTATGTGAAATACTGGTATTGTATTGCTATATCATGAATAAGCGTGAAATGATTATGTGTTTTTACTTTAAATTTTTCATAATAGAATATTATTTGGATTGTAGTAGTTAATTTATGTACTAGGTATTAAGTATGAACTTTAACGGGTAGGTACTACCCGAGCTACAATTATAAAACGCTAATAAGAAGAAAAGGCTTTTATAATAATTGGTTCATATTATTAATATGCCATGATGTACCATTAATTACTCACTACATCTATAATATTCTATATGATTAATTATCTTATATGTTTATTGAAGAAACATGGCTCGATTAAATCGAATGACGGAACAAGAAATTGAGGAGCTTATCAACCAACGCGTAAACGACACAAACTCTCATGTTGGATGCTCATATAAAGCATTTCAAGGTTGCAAACCTTCATCATTCAGCGAAACAGAGGGACCAGTCGGTTTAACCCGATGGTTCAAAAAGCTGGAGTCCGTATTTAAAATTAGTGGTTGTGCGGAAGGGGATAGGACAAAGTATGCTTCATGCACATTATAGGATGGTGCACTTACATGGTGGGAAAACTATGTAAAAGTTGTACGGGGCGATGGAGCATATGATACTCCTTGGGAAGAGTTGAAAAATATGCTAATCAATGAATACTGCCCAAGGAACGAGGTTAGAAAAATGGAAGCCGAGTTACGAAATCTGAAAGTTGTCGGAACGGAACTAACTAACTATAACAGGAGATTCATGGAATTAGCCTTGTTATGTCCTGAATTGGTACCAACGAAAGAGCGAAAGATTGAATTGTACAAAGATGGTCTGCCAAAGAACATCAAGGCCAATGTTACAGCATCCAAACCCAAGACAATTCATGAAGCTATCACTATGGAAAATGAGTTAATGGATCAGATCATCCTGGATAAGAACGCATCAAATACCGATGCCAAGGTATCGGATAACAAAAGAAAGTGGGATGGAAACCATGATCGAGGTCACCAACAACAATCTCTCAAGAAACAGGAAACCACGCAAGGTGCGGGTAATGGTTCAAGTTCAGGTTACAAAGGACGAAATCCCTTATGTAACAGATGCCACAAACATCACACTGTTTTTTGCGATGTGGTGTGCAGCAAATGTAATCGAAGGGGTCATCTTGCTGAAGATTGTTGGGTTCCCGTTACAAATACAAATGCCACCAAGACTCCTGCCACCAATGCAAATAGAACTGCCTTGGCTACTGTTACTTGTTACGGGTGTGGGAAACAGGGTCATATGAAGAGCCAGTGCTCGAATCCATAGAAGAATAACGGACCAGCACATGGAAGAGCATTTGTTATTAATGCTGGAGAGGCGTGTGAAGACCCGGAGCTTGTTACGGGTACGTTTACCATTAATGACTTATCAGCATCTATTATATTTGATACTGGTGCCGATAGAAGTTACATATGTAGAGACTTTTACGCTAAATTGAATTGTTCATCATCACTTCTAGATGCTAAGTACATGATTGAGTTAGCTAATGGTAAACTAATTAAAGCCAATAAAATTTGCCGTGATTGTAAAGTAAATTTAGCCGGAGAGACGTTTAAAATTGATTTGATACCCGTAGAATTAGGAAGTTTTGATGTAATAGTCGGCATGGACTGGATGTCCAAAATAGGAGCTGAAGTTGTGTGTGCCAAGAAGGTAATTCGCATTCCCCGTAAGGATAAAACATCAGTAATGATTTACGGAGAGAAGGGTAACTCAAAGCTAAAACTCATTAGCTGCTTGAAAACCCAAAAGTGCTTGAAGAAAGGATGCTATGCTATCTTAGCACATGTTAATAAAGTCAAAACGAAGGAGAAAGAGAAAAGCATCGACGATGTTCCTGTGGTAAGAGAATTCCCCGAAGTGTTTCCAGAAGAATTACCAGGATTACCTCCGCATAGATCTGTAGAATTTCAAATAGATCTAGTACCGGGAGCTGCACCGGTGGCTCGTGCTCCGTATAGACTCGCACCATCGAAAATGAAAGAACTACAAAGCCAGTTGCAAGAATTGCTAGATCGTGGATTTATTCGACCGAGTACTTCACCGTGGGGAGCTCCGATTTTATTTGTCAAGAATAAAGATGCATCCTTCTGAATGTGTATAGATTACCACAAATTAAACAAGTTAACTATCAAGAATCGGTACCCATTACTGAGAATTGATGACTTGTTTGATCAGCTGCAAGGATCACGTGTTTACTCCAAAATTGATCTAAGATTGGGTTATCATCAGTTGCATGTCAAAGAAGAAGATATTCAGAAAACCGCATTTCGGACACGCTACGGTCATTATGAATTTTTAGTCATGTCGTTCGGGTTGACAAACGCACCAGTTGTATTCATGGACCTCATGAATAGGGTACGCAGTCCATACTTAGATAAGTTATCATCTTTATTGATGACATTATTATTTATTCTAAGAATGAAGAAGAACATGAACAACATTTAAGGTTGGTGCTGGAACTGTAAAAGAAAGAACAGTTATACGCAAAGTTTTCCAAGTGTGCCTTTTGGCTGAAGGAAGTACAGTTCCTTGGTCACATTGTCAGCAGTGAAGGAATTCAGGTTGATCCAGCCAAGATTGAAGCCATTGAAAAGTGGGAGACCCCAAAGACTTCAACGCAAATACGCCAATTTTTAGGTCTTTCTGGATATTACAGAAGGTTTATTCGAGATTTTTCACGGATAGCCAAACCATTGACAGCATTAACACACAAAGGGAAGAAGTACGAGTGGACTTCTGAGCAGGAAGCTGCATTTCAATTATTGAAGAAGAAGAAGTTGACTACATCGCCTATTCTATCGTTACCTGAAGGAAACGATGATTTTGTAATTTATTGTGACGCCTAGCGACAAGGTTTTGGTTGTGTCCTCATGCAACGAAAGAAGGTTATTGCATATGCATCCCGACAACTGAAGGTTCATGAACAAAATTATATGACTCATGATCTAGAATTGGGAGCAGTGGTGTTTGCATTAAATATTTGGAGACACTACTTGTACGGGGTTAAATGTACTGTGTATACCGATCATAAAAGCCTTCAACATATCTTCAACCAAAAACAACTGAACATGAGGCAACGTAGGTGGGTCGAGCTGATAAACGACTATAATTGTGAAATTCGCTATCATTTCGGGAAAGCAAATGTAGTAACAGATGCTTTAAGCAGGAAGGAAAGAGAGCTGATCCGAGTACGAGCAATGAATATGAAGATTCGTACGAACCTCACTACACAAATTAAGGAGGCTCAACAAGGAGCTCTTTCTGAAGAAAACTTTGGAAATGAGATGCTTAAAGGGTTAGATAAATAGCTTGTTACACGGGAAAACGGAACCCGATACTTCGCTGGACGCATTTGGGTACCGAAGTTTAAAGGGTTAAGAAAATTGGTTTTGGATGAGGCACATA
This sequence comes from Rutidosis leptorrhynchoides, assembly GCF_046630445.1. Lineage (NCBI taxonomy): Eukaryota > Viridiplantae > Streptophyta > Magnoliopsida > Asterales > Asteraceae > Rutidosis > Rutidosis leptorrhynchoides. The sequence goes on from NC_092338.1 coordinate 379,173,222, forward strand.
AGACGAGATACTCGATACATCCAGGAGCTGGAAAGATGTATCAAGATCTTAAGGCACACTTTTGGTTGCCAAATTTGAAAGCTGATATTGCAACGTACATCGGAGAATGTTTGACTTGCTCCAAAGTCAAGGCAGAACATCAGAAACATTCAGGTCTGCTTCAACAACCAGAAATCCCAGAATGGAAATGGGAATGTATCACCATGGATTTCATCATGAAGCTACCAAAGACTGCATGGGGTTATGACACCATTTGCCTCGACCCATAACATTCTGTCGTTCACTCGCTGATTGATGAGTTCCTCGATTTCTTGTTCCGTCATTCGGTTCAATCGCGCCATAATCTTCAATAAGAATGAAAAATAATAATTATTCACATAGAATATTATAGATGTAGTGTGTATTTACAGTACTTCGTAGCTTATTAATAATATGAACCACTTATTATTATAAAAGTTTTTTCTTCTTATTAGCGTTTTATAATTATATCTAGGGTAGTACCTACCCGTTAAAGTTCATACTTAATAGCTTAGTACAGAAATTAATTACTACCATCCAAATAATACTCAACCATGGAAAATTATTACATTTCACACTTCACTATTTTACATATGCTTATCTTACATCAAACATTAAGCAAACCACACTAGTAATATTATACAAAACATTATATGATCCCATGGTTTAAAACAACAGCGCATCATTTAACCCCAAACGTTTGTGTTCAAAGAAATCGCTTAAAGGTTATCTTGACTGTCTCCCTGCGTTTTGGCTGAGGGGCTGAAGAACTGGATGCCGGGATAGAACTAATAGGAATAGCGAGAATAGGGGTAGAAGTGTCTGGTGGATTTGGTGCCACAACATCCTCACTAAACTCGAGATTTGGATTTTCTAATTCAGTAGCCTTTCGTTTCTTTCCTCTTTTGAACTTGTCTTTTGTAATTTCTTTTATTTCTTCCTCCTCAGGATCACTTTCCGGTTCCTCTTCAATTGATTCATCCGAAAATTGTGAGTCTTCCCCAAAGGTTTCGTTTTCATCATCGGATAGGTTAATGACTGGAACACCATCTGAACATTCTGGTTCGGAGTCGCTGAATGTGATAACAAGTTCTAAGCCAGACATCTATCACATAACAACTAGCACATTAGTACCACATAATATTTACATATTAATTTTTAACCAACAAGGATAAGCAATAGTTTTCTAAATCAAACACGATCAAAGTCCAGACTCACTAATGCATCCTAACAAACTCGATAAGACACACTAATGCAAATTTTCTGGTTCTCTAAGACCAACGCTCTGATACCACATGTCATAACCCGTCCTAAACCATAAGGAAAAATATAATAACATATGATTTCATCGCGAGGTATTGACCTCTATATGCGACTTTTTTCAAAGAAAACTGCATTCGTTTTTACAATACAAACCATAACTTTTATTAAAAATACAAAGTTTAAACAACATAATAATGATTATCGTTTAGCGATAATCTTAGCCTTACAAACTTTACATGTGATGATAACAACACGATTTCCAACGTATTTTACATTACAACTTCTCCGATATGCAGTTTTATTTTTGACACAAATATGCATACTCAAGATCTTGCTTAAATTCAACATGTTGCAGCGGAAGCTTTTAGTTATCACCTGAGAATAAACATGCTTAAAACGTCAACATAAAGTTGGTGAGATATAGGTTTAATGCCAGCAGCGTTATAAATATAGACCACAAGATTTCATATATAAACATTTTAATAAAAATATTCTAAGTTGTTGAGCACTTGATAACCATACTTAACATTTAATCAACGTCGCATATTCCCTTTATTATGAAATCTTACTACACCGTACCAAGTGTAGTCACCGAAATGAAGTACTGTGCAACCGTTGAATACTGGTCGTCCAGTCCGGTTGGGGTTGTCAGGCCCGATAGATCTATCAACAGGATTCGCGTTTACAATACCTCATGTAAATAGTAGTTACCAAGTTACAGGGAAGTATGTCAGTGGTACAACTCAACGTAGAATATATATTTTTAATCACTTGTGTCCATAACGTAAAACATAAAATGCATGTATTCTCATCCCGAAATATTTAGAGTTTAAAAGTGGGACTATATACTCACTTTTGCCTTGAAGGTATTTAACACGACTTGGTCTCCGATAGATATCACGAACCTAACCATATATATAATATATCAACATATTTTCTTTTTAAGTAATCGTTACATATATATATATACTTATAATACTTTTAATATTTTCTTAGTCCGTAGTTAGCAGTCTATTGTTAATGGTCCACAATTAGTTGCTCAATAAAATAAATAAAGACCCCATCGTATTCGTATTGATCAGAATTAATCTCGACCCATGGTACCATGTTGTCAAATGACGTGTTGCGTACATAAAGTACCGTGTTGTCAAATGACGTGTTGAGTACAATCATGAGGTCTTATGATTAATCTTCTCGTGTTGTTTACGGGTGGTCCTGAAATATATAAAATCAAATTATAAGTATAAAATATCATATTAATTAGCAAAAATATGATTAGTTTAGTTTTACTCCAATTAATTTCGTAGCTAAACTAGCTTCGGATACCCGATTTTGTTTTAAGGTGTTCTTTGTAAAAACAAGTTGTATCTTGTTAAGTTAGCATATCATTATGATATATTACAGGTCTTGAAGTATTTTAAAAGTCAAGTTAGAAGGATCTATTTAGTTTTCGAACAATTTTGAAATCATTCAAACTATGTTCTTGTTGTTATAATTTATAACTCAAAATAAGATAGCTATATAAATATGAATTGAATAAGATTATGAATAAGGTTACTACCTCAGGTTACTTGGATAAAGCTACTGGAAAAGATAAGAAAAATCTTGGAATCAAAAGAGTGGTGGATTGGGATTGAAAGATTGGAAGTAATCTCCTTGAAATCGGATGACTATATTGATACGTTCTTGAGTAGGTACATGAAGAGAGATTAGGGAGTGAATTAACTTGAAAGAAAATTGGAAATGAAATTGTATGTGTGTGTGTGCAAAATGATGTGATTATGGGATGGATATATAGGAGATTTAGTTTGTTTTCTTGCATATAAGTCATACATGAGGTTAAATGGTTGGTTCCCACATGTAACATCATGTCTAGTGGCTGATCATTGGAGTTTATTGTTGGTATATACTAATAGTAAATACGTATAGAAGCTGGGTATGATACGGTTACATATACCCTAGATATACTTGTAGAAATTTTGAGGAAACAGAACGAGAATTCAAATATGGACGGGTTTATAACTGTAAAAGAGGCTCAAAACCGGGCTTTTATTTTGGGTCAAACAGGGCCAAAATAAAATTTTAAGACATTTTTAATAAAGCAATGCTAGCCCAAAAAAAAAATTTCCAAGCTGACCTGGCAGCTCGACCCCAGCCAGGGGCTCTGCCCCTTGGACCCCGCCAGGGGTTGCCACCCCTTGGACCCCCGAACCCCCGTCATGATCAAGATAAGTTCAAACAAGTGTGCACTCCACACTTCCCAAACTTGTTCGCTATTTATCAAGATTATTTTGGTTAACAAATTAATCCCATTACACTTAAATCATATTGGTGACATAAATCACCAACACATTATAGATTATAAGTATATATGTCAAAGAATGTTACATATAGTTATCGTTTTGAAAACTTAAGTTAGTGATCTCAAAATATACCTATAACTCATTGTTGTTAATACACAATGAGATATTAAACCATCCTTAAATCATGTTAAATATGTATAGATATGTATATATACATAATCGTATAATTATCGTGTGTTATATAGTTCGTGATATCATCGGTCAAATTGGACGGTCAAACGTTGTGTAAAACTCTTTTCAAAAACATAAGTCTCAACAATTTGGATTGCTTATTATGTTGGTAAGGTTTAATTTATGTAAATATTAATCTCATAAGTATAAAACTATCGGAAAAATCCGGGTCGTTACACTGTGGGACCAAGTAACGGAGCCGTTAAGTGTTTTAACGGGGCCATCACAGTTGGTATCAGAGCTCTGGTTGTAGGGAACTAGGCGGTCTTAATGTAGTCAACCCGTGGTTCTTAGGGTGCATTAGAGTCTAGTCTACAGCCCGACCCTTTTGCTATAGCATTATTATGCATTTCATTTCGTATAAGTTATATCATAAGCATTTATATCTTTTGGTATGTGGTTTGCGGTTTTACTGTTTGCAGATGTCGACTTTGAGTGATAACTCCGTTGCTGCTCCTGCTCCTTCGTCTGCTGCTAGATGTCGTGCTGGTCAACCTAGGATCGATGATCCTGTTCACTACTACTTTTCCACCCTTACTCACATGAGCAGGGCTTACAATGAAGTGACGCGTATTAATGCTCTTAGTGATTGTATGTGTACTTTGCCACATAACAAGATGATGGACCATATTCGAGCTAGTATGGATTCATTTGTTAGTTTCAAGAACAATGTTGGGTTCGAGAATCGTAAGCGCAACCGTGAAGTTGACGCTAAGTTCGAGGCTCTCGAGAGCACAGTTTGTGGTTTGAAGGCAGAGTTGGAAGAAGTGAAAGGAAAGTTGCGGAAGTATGAGACTCCTGCTGAGACTCATGCCGGCCCAGCTTATCACACCCGCTCTAAGCAGATGTGATATAATGATTCATGATTGATTAGTTATTTCATAAGACTTAATGTCCTTTCATACATACATTTTTGGGTTATGTACGGCGTTTTGCCGAGGATTTTAATAAGGTTTTGTTATGGGATGTTTTTCATTATGTATGGATGGTTATTTTTATGACATCTATTATCATTATCACATTTTATTTCTGATGTTGTGACTCTTGGCATGTTATATTATGCGTAATGTAGATCATGTATGTAGGTGGTATGTATGTTGTATGATGTTATCATAAAATATGTATGCATGTGGTGGTTATTTCTATAACAATCATAACTGTCATGTTATTACTCATAGTCTTTACTAACTATTATTTTAATGGTTAACCTTTTCGTGTTCGATCTATTCCTTTATAACACTGGTATTATTCTTAGTACTAACGGTTGTGTTATTCTGTTTTGAAGATCATGCCTCCTAGAGAGTCCAACGAAGCCCGTATGCAACGTCTTATTACCGAAGGGATAGCTGCTGCTATGGCAGCAAATGCTAATGCGAACAATAATCAGGTGGGGTGCTCCCACAAAATGTTTATGGCTAGTCGTCCACAGGAATTCAGTGGTACGGAAGGACCTATAGGACTTACCCGTCTATTTTCAGGGTTAGTCGAGTCCGAGAGGAGGACAATGTTAGTTTTGCTAGCTGCACTTTGAAGGATAGTGCATTGACCTGGTGGAACAACTTAGTTAACAGTTTGGGAAATGATGTGACTTATGGTTTAACTTGGATTAATTTCAAGGAAAGAATGATCACCCGCTACCATCCTAGGGGTGAGCTTAAGAAGTTAGAGGTTGAACTTAAAAACTTGAAAATGAAGGGCACCGAATTAGATGCCTACGAGCAGAGATTCTTTGAGTTGACTTTGTTGTGCCCTAATGTTTATGCTGATGAGAATCTTAAGATTGAAGCTTACATTGATGGGTTGTTTGAGAAAATCGAGCATGGGGTCGAGTCTAGTGAGCCCCAGACTATTGAGGCCGCGATGTCTATGGCTCATAAGTTGAATGATAAGATTTTGAGAAGAAGCAAGGCTGCTGTAACCGAACCCAGTGAAGAGACTGTTAAGAAAGCTGATAATGGGAAGAGAAAGTGGGATAATAACCGAAATCAAAGTCAAGGTCAGCAGAAAAAGAAGGATACTTCTGGTTCAACTAACCACAGTCAGCGTGTGTGTCCTCGTTGTTACAAGGCTCATGATGGTTTCTGTACCGTGACTTGCAAGAGGTGTTCCAAACAGGGACACATTGCTAAGGATTGTACGGTGCTTCTGCCGGGTTCTACGACTCCTGCTGCAGGTGGTAATAATGGTAATAATGCTGGTAATAGAGGTGGGAATGGTAATGGTAATGGAAAGTCGAATAATGGTGGTAATCCGAGAGTTTGTTACGAGTGTGGGAAGCCGGGCATTTCCGTGATGCCTGTCCCAACAAGAAGACTGCAGAGACTGCACGAGGAAGAGCGTTCAACATTTACGCCAGGGATGTTGAGGAAGATCCTAAACTTGTTACTGGTACGTTCTTGGTCAACGATTTATCAGTTTATGTACTATTTGATTCAGGGGCTGATTTGAGTTTTGTGTCGAGTAAATTAAGTCCAAAAATCAAAACACCGTTAACTCCTTTAGACAATACTTATGTTGTTGAAATTGCTAATGGTAAAGTGCTCACTGCTAAGACTGTGCATCGTAAATGTAACATTAATTTGGCTAGCAGAGATTTCGAGATAGATTTGGTACCGATTGAACTTGGTAGTTTTGACATTGTTATTGGGATGGATTGGTTATCTACGAAGCGTGCTGAGGTTGTGTGTTATGATAAAGCTATTCGTATTACTAATGTGGTTGGAGAGCCGCTGATGATTTTTGGAGATAAGAAATGAAAATAGTTAAATCTTATTAGCTGTTTGAAAGTTCTTAGACATCTTCGCAAAGGCTGTCATGCTATTCTGGCCCATGTTGTTGATTCCGATAAAGAAACGAAGAGCGTTGGTGATGTTCATATTGTTAGAGATTTTCCTGAGGTATTTCCCGAAGATTTACCGGGCCTTCCGCCGCAACGCGCGGTAGAATTTCAAATTGATCTCGTTCCCAGTGCTGCTCTTGTAGCACGTGCTCCTTAATGTCTTGCGCCTTCTGAACTTCAAGAATTGTCGAGTCAACTCCGTGAGTTGTTAGACAAAGGTTTTATTCGTCCTAGTTCGTCCCCTTGGGGAGCTCCTGTTCTGTTTGTTAAGAAGAAGGATGGTTCTTTTCGTTTGTGCATTGATTATTGTGAGTTGAACAAGCTCGCTATTAAAAACCGTTATCCTCTTCCGAGAATTGATGATCTATTCGATCAGCTTCAGGGTTCATCTGTTTATTCAAAAATCAATCTTCGTTCCGGCTATCATCAGTTGCGTGTTAAAGAATCTGATGTTTCGAAAACTGCTTTTCGCACCCGTTACGGTCACTTTGAGTTTCTTGTTATGCCGTTCGGATTAACAAATGCACCTGCTGTGTTCATGAACCTCATGAACCGTGTGTGTAGACCCTATCTGGACAAGTTCGTTATTGTGTTCATCGATGACATCCTTATTTATTCGAAGAGTGATGAAGAGCACGAGGAACATTTGAGGTTAGTGCTTGATCTTTTGAGAAAAGAAGAGTTGTATGCTAAGTTCTCTAAGTATGCATTCTGGTTACGAGAAGTTCAATTCCTTGGACATATTGTTAGTAAACAAGGGATACAAGTTGATCCTGCTAAGATTGAGGCGATTGAAAAGTGGGAAACTCCGAAAACTCCTACTCAGATTCGTCAGTTCCTAGGATTAGCAGGTTACTTTAGAAGGTTCATTCAAGATTTCTCTCGTATTGCAAAACCTCTGACTGCTTTAATGCATAAAGGGAAGAAGTACGAGTGGAAGGATGAACAAGAGGCTGCTTTTCAGATTTTAAAGAAGAAGTTGACTACCGCTCTGATATTGTCACTACCTGAGGGTAATGATGATTTTGTTGTTTATTGTGATGCTTAGCGTCAAGGCTTTGGTTGTGTTTTGATGCAACGAAAGAAAGTTATCGCGTATGCGTCACGCCAATTGAAGATTCATGAGCAGAACTATACAACTCATGATTTAGAGTTGGGGGCCGTTGTTTTTGCGCTTAAGATTTGGAGACATTATTTATATGGGCTCAAGAGTACTGTGTACACAGATCACAAAAGTCTTCAACATATCCTCGATTAGAAACAGTTGAACATGAGACAACGAAGATGGATTGAGATGTTGAATGATTACGATTGTGAACTTTTATATCATCCGGGTAAGGCCAATGTTGTGGCGGATGCTTTGAGTCGTAAAGAAAGGGCTGAACCTCGCAGGTTTAGGGCCTTGAATATGACAATTAGAACAAACCTCGCAAGGCAGATTCTTGAGGCACAACAAGAAGCCTTAAAGGAAGAGAATTTTGTGAAAGAGAACGTAAGAGGTATGGCTAAGAAATTTGAGATTCGAGCAGATGGTACTAGATACTTTGCAGGACGTCTTTGGGTTCCGAAGTTTGGTGAACTGCGACAACTTGTTTTGGATGAGGCTCATAAGTCTAGGTACTCTATTCATCCTGGTTCAGGAAAGATGTATCATGATCTTAAAGAGCTGTATTGGTGGCCTAATTTGAAAGGTGATGTGGCTACGTATGTGGCTAAGTGTTTGACCTGTGCTAAGGTTAAAGCTGAACATCAAAAACCGTCTGGACTGTTGGTGCAACCTGAGATTCCCGAGTGGAAGTGGGAAGGAATTACGATGGATTTTATTACTAAGTTACCGAGAGTTGCGGGTGGCTATGACACTATTTGGGTGATTGTAGATCGACTCACTAAGTCGGCTTACTTTTTGCCCATTAGGGAAACAGATTCAATGGAGAAGCTTACACGTTTGTACTTGAAGGAGATTGTTTCTAGGCATGGTGTTCCTGTATCCATTATCTCAGACCGAGACAGTCGATTTGTATCGAGGTTTTGGTGATCTTTACAGGAGGCCTTGGGAACTAGGTTAGATATGAGCACCGCTTATCACCCTCAAACAGATGGTCAGAGCGAAAGGACCATTCAGACGTTAGAAGATATGTTACGAGCGTTTGTTATTGATTTTGGTAATGGGTGGGATAAATATTTGCTGCTAGCTGAGTTTTCTTATAACAACAGTTATCACGCAAGTATTTAAGCAGCACCGTTTAAAGCTCTGTATGGTAGGAAGTGTAGGTCTCCTGTCTGTTGGAATGAGGTTGGGGATGCTCAACTCACAGGTCCAGAAGTTATTCACGAGACTACCGAGAAGATTGTACAGATTAAGGAAAGATTGAGAACCGCGAGAAGTCGGCAAAAGAGTTATGCCGATAGGGGAAGGAAAGATGTAGAATTTCAAGTTGGTGATCGGGTTATGTTAAAGGTTTCACCTTGGAAGGGTGTGATCCGTTTTGGTAAAAGGGGAAAGTTGAGTCCTCGTTTTGTTGGACCGTTTGAGATCATTGAGAGAGTTGGACCGGCGGCTTATCGTTTGAAGTTGCCACAAGAAATCAGTGCTGTTCACGATGTTTTCCATGTATCGAATTTAAAGAAGTGTTTGGCCGAGGCCGACAAAACTATTCCTTTGGAAGAACTTCATGTTGATAAGCAACTTCATTTTATTGAGGAACCCATTAAAATTATGGATCGAGAAGTTAAGACTCTTAAGCAGAGCCGAATTCCTATTTTTCGGGTTAGATGGAACGCCAGACGCGGTCCCGAGTTCACTTGGGAGCGTGAAGATCAGATGAAGCAGAAGTACCCGCATTTGTTCCCAGATGCTGAGTCAACCCCTGCACCTGCTTAAATTTCGGGACGAAATTTCCGTAACTGGAAGGTACTGTCACGACCCTACTTTTTCCGTTATCCTTTACCGTTAATTATTTAACGACCTTTAACTGTTAATTGTGCTACGTCATTTCTATTACCTATATTATTATATTAATAATAATATATTAATTATTATGTGTTATATGAATATTGGTATTTATATTTTGAGTTATACGTTTCTACGTGTCGCGGATTTCTATCCGGCGAATCTTTTCGGTTTTCAAACCAACGGTCGCGTTTTTGGGATATTTTAATCCTAATTATTTTAAATATGATATTTTAAATTCATATTATTATAAAGAGTATTTATATTTATTTTTCGTCGAGCGTTTGTTATCTCTCCGAAATATTAATCGCGTAAGAGTGTTTTCGCGTTTCGGGATTCGTTCGGGCTTTCGGGCCACTAGGATTTAATCACATTAGCAAGATGGCCCACAAGTGGGGCCCACCCCATCCAAATCGGCTGAAGCCACCAAGGGAGGGAGTAACACTCCCTTGTTTCTCATTTTGTGTATTATTTTGCAAAATATCAAAACCTAAATTATTTTTGGTGCTCTCCTCTCTCCCTCTCCCTCTTGCCATCGCCAACCACACACACCAACATCATCATCATCAATTTTTATTGCTTGGATCATCATTTGGTTTGCATATTCGTGTTCTACTCGTCATCCTCTACGCGATAACATCCATTGATTCTTGATTAGGGTATAAACCCTAACCCTAGAACTTTTGATTTTTCATTATTTTTCTGTATTTTGATTATATATTAATAGTATGATGATTACTTGTTGTTGTAATGGTGTTTGTATGCATAGAATTACTCATAAACACATGTTTTCGGTTTGATAAAATTGGGACAGCAGCTATTTCGTGTATTTCTGATATTGTGACTGTTATAAAAGTTAAAATAAAGTATCTAGATGAGTTCCTCTTATCAAGACATTAATTTTAGACTCCGGATTCATGTCGTTTCGATTCCCGGAGCCCTAGATATGATCAAAGTGGTATTTTGTTAAGATTGAATTGTGATATTGGTATGAACCAGGTTTAGTCCGACTTTGTGACCATATTTGGTGACTTTAGGGTGTGTTAGTGTGTTAGGACTAATGGTGGGACGAACTTGCATGTTCGGGTCATCTCGATCCGAGCCACGAATCACCCGTTATGTCTAAAACATGATTTTAAGTGAATTGAAGTTCCAAGTAGTGTAATGGCTGTACATCACGACTTGTGGACTGTTATTTGGGTGTTCTTAAGTGTACCAAAGTGTCGGGTGGTTTTCTTAGGCGGAGATATATGTAAGGCTCGCCGAAAACCGACACCCGGGGCTCAGGATACGACCCGATGGACTTTTGATTTAAAACTTATGACTAATTATTAAACTTATGATATAAATAATGGATTTCATTATCATTTAATTACTTATGATAAAAAAAAGGTAATTATTATTATTTAAGACTTATGATATATATTTATTATATCATTTAATTAATACTTATGATTTAATAAACATTTTAATTAAACATATGATTAATAATACTTTTATTATTAATGGAAAATACTTATGATAAGTATTAAACTTATATTATGAGATTACTATTATAAGACTTATAATAAGGATTAATTAATTATTTAATTATTATAAGGCTTAGTTATTATTTAATTATAATTTAATTATTAAATACTTATGATTTAATAATTATAATTAGAAACTTATGATATGATTAATAATTCATTATTAATTAATAATACTTATGATATGATTTAAAATTTATTATTAATTAATAATACTTATATTATGACTAATATTTAATTAAATACTTATGTTATATTAAATATATCATTTAAACTTATATTAACTTTAATAATTCATTTTAATTTAATTAAACTTATGTTGTGACATAATTAGACATATTTAACTTTAATAAACATTATAACTTACATTATTATTATAACTTACACTTTTAAAATTAACGTTGACTACGCTTGACCAAGGTTGACTTTTGAGTTGACTTTCGACTGACTTTGACTTTCAGTTGACTTTTGTTGACTTTCTAATTAAGGAAACTTTCCTAACTTATAAACTTTCCTAAAATAGCAACTTTCTAAATTTGGAAACTTTCCAAAAATAGAAACTTTCCAAAAATAAAAACTTTCCAAAAATAGAAACTTTCCAAAAATGGAAACCTGCTAAAAATAGAAACTTTCTAAAAATAGAAAGTGTGTGTCTGTACGTTGTTTCGATCAAACCGATGCATATTGAGTATTGTTCTATGTCTACTTGCAATATGTACAATAGCTATCATACTAAGACTTGACCTAAGTTAGTTATTTATATCGACCTGCTTTATTTATAGGTCGGCGTTGTGATCATTCCTGATCACTGTACTTCTTTGATGTTCACTTAATTGTGTTGGTTACTTTGTTACTATTAAGGTGAGTTATAGTCCCGTTTTTACATACTTTTCAAGGTATATTTTTGGGATGTGATTACATGCATTTTATTTCACGTTTAGACACAAGTGACAATTAAATTTAAATTATTCATTGTGAGTTGGACAAAAATATTCCCTAGTCTGGTAACTGTAATCATTGGTTTCTACCGGTGAACGCGAATCCTACGGATAGATCTATCGGGTTTGACAACCCCATTTCGACCTAGTCGCGCTAGCAATTTATAATCGGAATGTTTAGTACTTCGTATTTTGTTGTAGATACACTGTCCAGTGTATATTTTTATTGTGTTTGGCAAGGGTAAATAAAGGGTTAAGTGGTTACCAGGTGGCTAATTGATAATGGAATAATGTTTAATGTTTTCTAACATTTTTTTTTTTAATCTTGTGGTCTAAAGTTTATTTAATTATTTAAACCTATAATTCACTCAACCTTTGTGTTGACAGTTTACTCGCATGTTTTTACAGGTACTTGAGTTTATGTGATGCTTCCACTGTGTTTAGAAGAGTCTGCATGCATTTGAGCAGATTTTAATGAAACAATTTATGAAACTTTGGCTTGCATTCGGTTTTTGAATAATTAATACTTGTGGGTTGTTGATAATGTTTTGTGTCAACTTTGGATTATTAATATGTTGGGTTACTTTTAAACTACATATTTTGGTATGCTTTCCTTTTTGGGAAACTTTTGAAATATAAGAATGCAATGTCGTTTGTTAAATTCATTTAAGTTCGATCAAGCTGTGGGACCAAGTGACGGAGCCGTTAAGTGTTTTGACGGGGCCATCACATGCACCATTCGAAGCACTTTATAGAAGAAAGTGTATATCCCCTATCTGTTGGAATGAAGTAGGTGAGAGACAACTGACTGGTCCCGAGATCATACAGGAGACTACTGAAAATATTGTGCAAATCAAGGAGAGATTGAAGACCGCCCAAAGTCGTCAAAAGAGCTATGCTGATGTTCGAAGGAAGGCGTTAGAATTTCAGGTTGATGACATGGTTATGTTAAAGGTGTCACCATGGAAAGGTGTGATACGCTTTGGTAAGAGGGGTAAATTGAACCCAAGATACGTAGGACCATTCAAGATCATCGAACGTATTGGATCGGTGGCTTATCGACTTAAGCTACCACAACAACTTGTTGGAGTACACAATACCTTTCACATCTCGAACCTAAGGAAATTCCTTGCAAAAGAAGACCTCACTGTTCCTCTTGAAGAAATCCAAATCGACGAGAAATTGCATTTTATAGAAGAGCCTGTCGAAATCATGGATCGTGAAGTCAAACAGCTCAAGCAAAGCAACATACCTATAGTTAGGGTTCATTGGAATGCTTGAAGAGGTCCCGAGTTCACTTAGGAAATAGAGGACCAGATGAAACAGAAGTATCCACATCTGTTTACAAACACCGCCCATTGAATAGGTACTACTTTAAATTTCAGGACGAAATTTCTTTAACGGGTAGGTACTATGATGACCCGGATTTTTCCGACTACTTGATTATACTATTTACATGATTAAATAATTTCGACTTGATAAGCAATGAATTTTAATAAGTCTTGAACCTCCGAAAAGAATTTTACATAAGCAGTTGACCACACGTTTATTCTTACGACTCACAAACGTCATAACTTGTATTAATTATATATATATATATATATATATATATATATATATATATATATATATATATATATATATATATATATATATATATATAGATTTAACTTGAAAATATTATAATTAAGTATCTCATTAAGTATATTAACAAAGTATTATATATATATATATATATATATATATATATATATATATATATATATATATATATATATATATATTTTCATACTACTAATTTAAAGAGTTTTTGAACAATATATATGTTACTATTTAAACGACGTAATTAACTTATGTTAAAATGTATTTACATATAATGTATTACGAGTATAAATACATCCTTACAAGTATTAAATACACTTTATAATATACCAATACATATAAAGGATAGATATACTCGTATTTTCATTCAATTTCCTCAAGAATTCTACTCGCATTCATACGACATTTTTACCCGTATTATACACAGCTTCTAGAGGTATTTACTATTGGCATATACCAATAGAAATCCGCAATTATTTGTGTAATATATCATCCATGACCTAATAAATATAATATGTCATCCATGACATAATACATTTTAACTTATCTTAGATATTTTCACTAAAAACCAAATTTTCAAGCCTATAAATAAGCACCATTTCTAACTCATTTTTACACATTCATTTTCCAAATTTTACTTCCAATTTTCACACACACTTGCAAGAACTCTCTCAAGTTTTGTTCTACTAATTCTTTCTAGCAACTTTACATTCTAAACTTGAGGTAAAAACTCTACTTCAACTCTTGTTCAATTCATATGTTTATAGCTATCTATATAAGAGTTTATAAACTAGAACATAGTTTAGTTGATTCTAAACTTGTTTGAAGAACTAATCTGATCTTTCTAACTTAACTCTAATAACACTTATTTATATGTATTATGATGTTATATCAAGTTAATATAAGAACTTATAACTTGTACATATGAAGAACACCTTGAAACTTAACATATATCGTTTAGTCTCCATTCGGTAAAAAGTAGGCTGTTTTGGGTTGGGAATTAAAAACCTATCTTAGACTTTGAGTTCGAGGCTAAGACTTTGGAAATAGGTTAATATATGTAAATAAGACTTCCACTATTTTTTTAATGATTTTATACCAAGTGGAATTATTTTATCAAAAATCATATATTGGGTGGGTGCCGGGATTCTTCCAAATCTGTCTACCGGCACAAAAAGAGGGTAAAACTCTGAATATTAATACATGGGCTGAACTTTTCGAATTGTTTTTGAAAAATTAACTTCTTAAAGAATCCATAGCAATTTAATTCACTTTAAACGGAGTTGTAATGAATATTTGGCGAGCAAAACAAAATCTGCTAAAATTAACGTTGTATGGACGAAATTTATATTATAAAAACTATATTAACCATATCCTTGCTAACTTTTCCTATATCCTATATATATTTGGACATGTTATCATTAGTATAACAAAATATTATAATCTTAGTTAATTCCGAGATTGTATATATATATAATAATCTTGGTACATTCCATGACAATAAGTATACAATACGTTTTGATAAATTCAAAGACAATACATATACAATACGTCTCTGGGTTGATGCAAAGACAATACGTATACAATACGTCGTGGGGTAATTCTAAGATTATATATATACCGATTATTGAACTGTTGGACATTTCGGACTATTTTGGACTACTAACAAAGGACTACTAACGTAAAAATGTTAAAAATTAATATATAAGTATTCTATGAACTTGTTTTATTTTATTCACATGTCGTATTATTATCTGAATCATTATTATTGTTATAGGTTCGTGAATCCAAGGACGACGACCATATTTTTAATAAGCTGAAAACTTATTATTAATATACTTTTACTACCGTGAGTATATAGTTCCATTTTTAAACTCTAAAAATATTTTGGGATGAGAATACATGCTTTTTATATTTTACGCCATGGACACAAGTACTTAAAATATATTCTATGTTGAGTTGTACCACCTTACATATCTTCCCTAATAGCTTGGTAACTAATATTTACATGCTGTAAGAACATGTAAGCGCGAATCCTATTGATAGATCTATCGGGTTTGACAACCCCAACCGGGCTAGTCGCTCTAGTATCGTAAACGGTTGCATAGTTATTCGTTTTTACTACACTTGGTACAGTGTAGGGAGATTTCATAATAAAGGGAATATGCCACATTAATGGTTAAGTATGGTTACCGAAGCGCTCAACAACTTATAGAATATCTTCATTGAAATATTTATAACTATGAAATCTTGTGGTCTATATTTATATCGATGCTAGCTTTAAACCTATATATCTCACCAACCTTTGTGTTGACTGTTTAAGCATGTTTATTCTCAGGTCCTTAAGAAAGTCTTCCGCTGTTGTATTATCTAAGCAAGATGTGCATGGAGTCTCATGCTTTTGTTTAAATGAAGTGTTGCATTCAATAAAACCTTTGTCATGTATTATATTCGACTGTTATGTCACGTGTGTAGTATTTGGAAATCGATGTATCATGGGGATTTATTCTTAAATAATCGCCCACTTGTTTAAAAACATGCATTATGTATAATAATGGTGTGCTTTTCATGAAACGAATGCAATATTTTCTAAAACGTATCATATAGAGGTCGAATACCTCGCTATGGGACCAATGAATAACGTACTACATTTATAGTAATATGGACGGGTCGTTTCACAAAGGTACAAGCCGATATATCCGGATGGAATTACACTGCCAAGGGCAAACTCGCCGGTCATAACTACGCGGCTAGATTTTTCTGCAGTGGATACAAGAGTTATCTTTGCAGGCACTAGCGGCGAACCTATAGGCCTGCATGTAGTATGCTGCAGCCAGGTGCCTATTTACAGCACCATGATATCAATCACTCTGCAGACGCAGGGTTGTCAGCAAAGTTCGTCTTTTACACCACTGCAGCCTTGGCAGCCGCCGCGCCCAATTTCACAGTTTCTAACTCCTGTGGATGCGCAGGCATTACTTAATAGTTGGGGGTTCGGTGTCATTCCAAACGCCAATTCTCATTGGACGCCGATAACCGCAGAACAGCAAAGCACTGCGCATATGGTTGGACTTATAACGACATATCCTCAGGTCTCACAGGCATCTGCGCCACCGGTTTCGGCACCTTTTCAGCTACCCGTATACTCTGCGCCAGCAAGCCTGCCTTCTTTTCCAACGCATCAGCCTTGGTTATATTCTCAAACGCCGGGGTAACCTTGGAAAAATATTCCGAGGCAGGCGAATCTCGCAAGCCAATTTATGTAGGCGGCACCTCCTGACATGGTTCACTTATTTTCGTAACCTGGTTTTGTTCAGGATATGATGAAGTGTTTCTTCGCAGGGCTCAAAGGTGACCCTGTTAAATCACCTTTTGAGCTACCAACTACTTTTGATAAGTTTCCTCCGCATATAACTGCGTATCCGTTTCCATCAGCGCCAAAGATACCCCACACACTAGGTACCTATAATGGCTTGACTGACCCAGATGATTTCTTGCAGCGATTTAAAGGCGCAATGCGCACCCAGGGGTGGGTGGATCCAGTTGCGTGTCAGATATTTCCCATGACACTGTAGGGCATTGCACGTGAATGGTTCAACAAGCTCTCGGCAGGTAGCATATCCGGGTTCATGGATCTGCGAACAAAGTTTTTGCTGCAGTATCAAAATCAAAGGCCGCGCAAACGCACCCACATTGAATGTCACGATATTGTGCAGAAACCCAAGGAATCTTTGGGAGAATTTCTCACGAGATATACTAATGAGTGCCTGCGCATACCATATCTTAAGCCAGAGCAACAAATTTCTGGACTGATACATGGTATAAATACAGAGTGTCATCCAACGCTGGTAAGACGTCTACGCCATACAGTCCCAACAACTTATGCTGAAGCGCTTAATGAATGCCATGACTATATGCGGAGTGGCGAAGATAATGATATTCCAACAGCTAGCTCACGCAACGAAAGGAAAGACGATGATGATCGTTCACGCGATCAAAATCGCGGTAACAGCTCTCGCGGAAGATACCCTAGTGGTGGTCCTATAAGAAATGATAAATTGCGAACAAGTGGTTTTCGAAACAATAATCAGCGCGGTATTAATAATCAGAACTATGCGCTGCTCAAAATCTTGTCTAAAACACCAAAAGAAATTTTGCCAACTGAACCAGTATGCGCAACCTTTGCGGTTCCAACTCCGCTGATAGAATTTGGCAAGCGGGAAAAAACAAAATACTGCGAGTTCCATGACGATCACGGACATGACACCAATCAGTGTAAAAATTTAATGGAGCGAGTGCTGGAAGCGCTACGCACAGGAAAATTGGATCATCTCAAGCCGCCAAAGAAAGATAAGGGAAAGGCCGCGGAAGTAAGTTCAAAAGCCAAAATGTTCGCATAGCAAAAAACAGATAAAGCTAAAAGCGCCGATGTAACCATCAATATGGTTGACGTAGACAAAGTTGGCCAGCGAAGAAAACACAACGACTACCAGGATTGGGAGCTCGTCCCAATTTCATTCCCTCCCGTAATGTCGATCGACACAGTTAACGAGCCCATTATCATCAAGTGTTGCATCCCTAATTGCGGAATACAGATCAAACGCATGCATGTTGACACCGGGAGTGGCATTTACATTATGTATGAGCATTGCTATCGTTTCCTTCCTGAAGAAGTTAAAGCGCAGTTACGTCAGCCCGATATTACGCTATCAGGGTTCTCTGGAGAAAGCTCATGGCCGCTAGGCCGGATAGAGCTAATAATAGAGCTTGCGGACGATAAGAATCCGCAGTTGGTCAGACACGAGTTAGTTAACTTTTATGTGGTTCGTTCGACTTCGCGTTACAATGCGCTACTATGGAGAAATTTCATACGACGTTTTAATATTATACCATCGGTAATGCATGGCTTGATTAAGTTTCCTACAATGGGAGGAATTGCCACGATTACGTCACATCAAACAACTAAGTTATGTGGTTCAGTTGTGCCTGTAAACATTCCCCGCATGGGAGAACAACTCGCAAGCAGTATGGTCATAGCTAACCGTTTGCACCCGGATAAGCGCATCAAAATTGGTGCAGGCTTGTCAGCCGAAACTAAGGCTAAGTTGCATGGAATATTATCCGCAAACGCAGATGTTTTCGCATGGCAAGAATCAGACATGACTGGGGTTCCGCGTGATATTGCGGAACATAAGTTGAATGTTAATCCATCACTCACACCCGTTAGACAAAAGAAGCGACATATGGCTCTTGAGCACAGTGATTGGTTATGCGCAGAAGTAGATAACCTTGTCAAAGCAAACATTCTGCAGGAAGTGCGGTATCAGACATGGGTTGCTAATCCTGTTTTGGTGAAAAAGGCTGACGGCAATTGGTGGATGTGTGTCGATTTTAAAGACATCAATAAAGTGTGCCCAAAAGACAACTACCCTCTCCCGAAGATAGACTGGAAGGTAGAATCCTTATCAGGTTTTCGGTACAAGTGTTTTCTGGATGCGTACAAGGGTTATCATCAAATCTTAATGGCTGAGAAAGATGAGGACAGAACTGCTTTTCATACACCGCAGGGAATTTATTGTTATACGAAGATGCCTTTCGGATTGAAGAACGCAGGCGTAACCTATCAGCCCGTAATTGACGCAGCCTTCAAGCACCAAATTGGTAGAAATCTTGAAGCATACGTCGATGACTTGGTAATTATAAGTAACACTGAAGAAGAGATGCTCGCAGACATCCTAGAAACGTTTGCGTCCCTGCGCAGGATCAACATGAAGCTTAACCCGCTCAAATGCAGTTTTGGGAAAGAGGAAGGCAAGTTTCTAGGTCATGAGGTGACGGCGCGGGGAATAAAAGCTAATCCCAAAAAGATTGAGGCCATTGATAGTTTACCATCTCCAAGAACAAAGAAAGATGTGCAGAGTCTAACCGGAAAACTCGCGGCGATCACGCGTTTTCTGTCGAAAGCCGCAGAGAGGCAGCTGCCATTCTTCAATACTTTGAAGAATTATTTAAAGAAAAAAGATTTCGGATGGACTCAGGAAGTAGAATCGGCTTTTCAGGAGATGAAGAATGTGCTCGCTGAGTTACCAATACTCACCACGCCAGTATCAGGAGAAACGCTTATGCTGTACCTTTCGGCATCGAAAGAAGCTATCAGCTCGGTTCTTATTGCAGATCGCAGAAAGACGCAAATGCCGGTATACTTCGTAAGCAAGACGCTGACAGCAAGCGAAGTAAACTATACACCAATATAAAAGCTAGTATATGCGCTAGTCCACACGGCGCGGCGTTTGCGCCGGTACTTTCAAGCACATCCAATTGTGGTTCTAACTGATCAACCGATCAAGCAGGTGTTATATAAGCCTGAGATTTCTGGCCGAATGGCTAAATAGGCAGTTGAGTTTGGAGAACACGAAATAAAGTTTTCTTTGCGAAGCGCGGTTAAAGGACAAATACTTGTGGAATACTTAGCAAAATTGCCTGCGGATGTTGAGGCATCGACTGAGCAGCAAATTACTTTGGCACCACCCTTGTCATCATGGGAGTTATATACCGATGGTGCCTACAGCGCAGCTGGCGCGGGTGCAGGTGTAATTTTATCTGGCCCAGATGGCGAAGAGCACACATATGCGTTACGGTTCAATTTCGCTGTTACGAATAACGAAGTAGAAAATGAGGCTTTGTTAGCAGGTATGCGGATTGCGCATAAATTAAATGTTAAAGTGTTGCACGCTTATGTGGATTCAAAGCTAGTATGCAGTCAAGTCAGCGGAGACTTTGAAGCACATGACATAGCCATGCAGCAATATTTATCACTTGTTCATAACCTCGCTGACCAGTTTGAGGCTTTTCAAATCTCCCACGTAATGCGGGGGCAAAATAAGAAGGCGGATGCACTTAGCAAATTGGCTGCTTTGGCCTTTGATCATCTGGGGAAGAAAGTTCTAATAGAAGAACTACATGCGAAGTCTATTGTTATGATGCCTTTAGTGGCACCTGTTGAGGAATCCAGCTCGACGTGGATGATGTCGATCATTGCTTTTCTGCGAGATGGCACATCACCTGAAGATTCTGTTGATGCAAAGAAAGTCCGCACTAAGGCACCACTGTATGCCCTTGAAGATGAGGTCCTTTATCGAAAAAATTATTTAGGGCCGCATTTAAGGTGCATTGGTCCAAAAGAGGCAGAGGAAGTTATACGCGAGGTGCATGAGGGTGCATGCACTCTTCATTCAGGGCACAGGTCTATTGTGTCAAAAATTATGCGGCTAGGTTATTATTGGCCCACAATGTACTTCGATACCGCGCGCATAGTTAAGCAATGCGAATCTTGCCAAATACATGACCTATCAGTAGAGCACCTGCGCATCCAATGATCCCAGTCTCATCACCTTGGCCATTCTGCAAATGGGCAATTGACATAGTCGGACCATTTCCAAAAGGCCGAGGTAATGTTATCATTTATTTTATACCATATGCTACTTACATCAATATCTTACGCATACTCTGCACACGCAGGAATAATTAAATTCTTGATTGTTTCAATCGACTATTTCATGAAGTGGGTTGAAGCACGACCACTGGCAACAATTTCAGGAAAGAGGGTGCGAAATTTTGTATGGGAAGACATTGTTTATCAATTCGGCATACCAAACGAAATCGTTAGTGATAACGGTACACAGTTTGCGGGGGATCCTTTTCGCAGTTGGTGCGCGGAGCTTAATATTAAGCAAACTTTTACTTCCGTTGCGCATCCGCAGGCGAATGGCCAGTGCGAAGTCACCAACCGGGATATAGTAGCTGGAATCAAAGCTAGGTTGGGTCATGGTCGCGTTGGTTGGGTGGACGAACTACCAAAGGTTTTATGGGCACATAGAACAACAACCAAAGCAAGCACTGGTGAGACTCCGTTCAGTTTGGTCTATGGGTCAGAAGCTATTGTACCCGCAGAGATTGGGGTACCAACGTTCCGCATACAAAATTTCGACGAGCAGAATAACTCAGAAGCTCTGCGGGAAAATCTTAATTTGTTGGAAGAATGCAGAATTTCTGCGGCAATAAACGAAGCCAACAATAAGCAGAAAATTTCAAAGTACTACAATCAGCGTGTGCGTTCGCGCTCTTATAAGTGCGGGGACCTTGTTTGGCGTCAGAATGATGCAAGTCATGCGGAAGATACTGGAAAATTGGGCCCCCGTTGGGAAGGTCCATACAAGGTAGTGGGAGCAAGCAACACCGGGGCATACCATCTCGCGATATTAGATGGAAAACCTGTGAAATGCACTTGGCACGCGACGTTGTTGAAAAAATGTTACATGTAGCTGGTTGGACCTGATCACTCCAAATATTTTAGCACGTTATTTTTTCCTTGTGTAATTTACGTCCGTTTGGATGTGTCGCGGTTGTAATCATGATTAATGCCAATTAAAATATTTACTCGCGCATACTTTTGTTGTATATATCTTTCTTTTTTGTATGCGGTTCCTGCCTACTTAAGGGGTGTCCTCTAGCCCCCGTGCGGCAGAAGCCTGTTTGGTTACAAGGCTAGACATTAACGGTAGGTGAAGGAAATTGGCTTTCTCCTAACCAAGTGCCACGCAGACTAGATGGCTACCAAGTCGACTTAAAATATACAAGCATTGGTTTGCTTGTGCATAATTACTCTCGCATTGGTTTGCATGAGGAACTCTTAAGTATAAAAGCATTGGTTTGTTTTTAGTTGCGTTGCTTACCATACAGCTAAAAGTGCACCTCTAGCACATGACAAAGCGATAACGCAGTAGCTTTTGAGTCTAAACTGTTAAAGGTAAAATTTCTATTGGTTTATTTTACGCAGTACCTGCGTATTCGCACGAGTTTTGGTTAATTATGCGCATGGGCATGCGGTTCGTCCTTTGTTTTGATTCGCGGTATATAAACAATTACTACATAACGCATGCATAACACAAAAAATATATAATACAACTAAGTTATTACAGGTAACAATTGTTCCAAATGCCTGCCTAAGTATAGGACTTACGGCGCATAACTTTAAAGTGTTCAAATTAAAAATCTTCCTTGAGAAACCCATCAATTGGCATATTGGGATCCGCAGCGAAAGCGTCTATTAAGGGGATCGGGATGGACTGGATGGCCTGCTCAGCTTCTAGGAGCGCCTCAGCTGTACCCTCTTTCAAATTTTTCCACACAACTTCAGGGTACGGTAGCGTAAGGTTGCAGCCTTTGATCATCTCAAGCATCACCTTATTGAGGTCATGCTCTTTCACTGAATCGATGTAGGCGTTGAACTTTTCAGTGACGGGCCCCGAGTCCATTATCTTTTGCGCAATGACAGGAAGGGAGGTGTGAATCTTTAACAAGTCTGCCTCTGCCAGCTCGCTGAAACAACCCGTTCTAATCCATCCGGACGAATACATTACATTTGGTTACATCGCGTGGTACTTGACCCCTATATGATACATTTTACAAACATTGCATTCGTTTTTAAAAGACAAACTTTCATTACATCAAAAGTTCATGGCATGCATAACATTTCCTTATATATCCAATTATGAATGACTTGATAATAATCTTGATGAACTCAATGACTCGAATGCAACATCTTTTGAAATATGTCATGAATGACTCCAAGTAATATCTCTAAAATGAGCAAATGCATAGCGGAAGAATTTCTTTCATACCTGAGAATAAACGTGCTTTAAAGTGTCAACCAAAAGGTTGGTGCGTGCTTTAAAGTGTCAACCAAAAGGTTGGTGAGTTCATTAGTTTAACATAAATAATCATTTCCATCATTTTAATAGACCACAAGATTTTCATTTTCAGTTCACATAAATATACGTCCCATGCATAGAGACAAAAATATCATTCATATGGATTGAACACCTGGTAACCGACATTAACAAGATGCATATAAGAATATCCCCTATTATTCCGGGAAATCCTTCGGACATGATAAAAACAACATCGAAGTACTAAAGCATCCGATACTTTGGATGGGGTTCTTCGAGCCCATAGATCTATCTTTAGGATTCGTGTCAAATAGTAGATTGGTTTACTAATTCTTAGGTTACCAAGTAAAAAGGGGCATATTCGGCTTCGATCATTCACCCATATAATGTAGTTTCAATTTCTTGTGTCTATTTCGTAAAACATTTATAAAAATTGCGCATATATTCTCAGCCCAAAAATATAAAGGGTAAAAAGGCAAATGAAACTCACCTAATGTATTTTCTAGTAAAAATACATATGACGACATTGAACAAGTATAGGGTTGGCCTCGGATTCACGAACCTATATCATTTGTATATTCATTAACACATATAATTGAAATAGAACGATTTTATATCTAATTAGTGATATAATTATTATCTTAATAAGTTATGTGTTTCATTACTAACTTAATATTTATTTTATATACTTTATATAAAGAAAAAATTTAATATAGTTTTATTAAGTATATTTTTATATGATTATCTCTTATTGTAATTATATTAATAACATTAATAGTAATATTGATAGTAATAATAATATAGTTGTAATAATAATAATGATACTAGTAGAATTGATAGTAAAGAAAAAGGTTAATAATATATAAAAATCTTGATAATAATACCTAATACTAAAAATGATTAATAATAATGCTAATAATAATAATAATAATAAATGATAAAATGGTAGTTTTATTAATAATTATAAGGTAAAGATGATAGTTTTAGCAAAAATAATATTTTTAATAATAGTAGTAAGTTTAATAATAATTATAGTTTTATTAGAGATTTAAGTGATCATGTTAATAATAATACTAACAGTATGATTTTAGTAATATTAATGATAGTAATATTATTACTAAAAATTATAAATTTATACTAATAATACTTGTAATAGTAATTGTAATACTAATTATAATATTAGTAATATTACTAACAATAATAATAATAACACTAATAACAATAATAATTATAATTATAATTATGCCATTAATAGCTGATAATAATAATTGTAACAATCATAATAATTAATAATAATAATAATAAAATACAAATAATTGTATATACCCTTTAAAATTCTGTTTAAAAAAGATTGCTCCTGACCAGGCTCGAACCAAAGACCTCCCGCTCACTAACCCAACACTCTAACCATTCGAACCAGGTTGCTTTTCTGATTATACCTACAACCGTATATATTTAACCTACATACTCCTGTCTCCTTTATCTCCTTCTTCATTCTAACTTGAATCGACCATGGATCAAAGTTAAGTAATAACAGATTACCTTATAGTTTTTAGGATTTGAAAAAAACGTTTTATTATTTATTGAGTTAAGTAAAACAAAAATAAAAAAAATAAAAAATAAAGCAGCTCTTGAACCCGATAATAACTCCAATGGTGATTTTGAATTCGAAGATGTTTTAGCTCGTGACTCCTAAATGAAATACGTTCTAAACCCTTCATGGAAACTTTACAGGCCTTCAATTTAACCTAAAACATAAAAACGAAAACGAATTTCATGATGAACAAATCTTTGACTTTTTTTGAATACGAACTTTGACTCACGAATTCGTTCTTGTTATGAAAAATTGGAAGTTGAGACTTGACAGAAATATTAAATAAAGGATTCCTAACATAATCGCATTAACACATTTTGAAATTTGAATCGAATTCGAGCTTTTAAAAAAATTGACACTAACAGAGGTTCTGTATGTATTTTTTTATATTTCTTGAGTTTTGATTTTAATTTCTTCCCTAGTTGCAGTCGACATCTTATATAGGGTAAGTAACACTTGATGAAGCGGTTGTAATTGATCCTAAATGTTTTGTAGTGAATATGGAAATCGACAGGATCTTTATTCAGTAAAAAAAATAATAAAATAGCAGTGGAAAAAGGGACTTGTAACAGATTTTGTTATCTTCCTGTGATTAGGTTCGATTGATGACCAGATTAGAGACAAGAAGGACAATTAAGTATAGTTAAATTGTGACATGCATCTGAAATCAATCATATACACATGCTGTTATATATTTGATATTAATAACAATTAAATATAAATACATTAATAATAATAATACAATTATTAATATTAGAATTAATAAAAATACAAATATTAATAGAAATAATAATAATAATATTAATAATAAAAATAAAACTAATAATAAGAATGATATCAATATTAATGATATTTAATAATAAAATGATAATTTTTGAAAACTATAATAATAATCAATAATTCTTTTAAATCATATTCTTAGTAAAGTTATTAAAGTTTTCATATCTACATATTATATATTGAGAATAATACTATTAATAATACCGATATTAATATTAATATTACTATTGATAATAATAATGAAAGTAATAATAATTTTAATATAACATTTATATTTTAACTTGTAATTACCTTTAATATTACAATTTATTAATTATGTAATATTTAATAGTTATATAATATATATATATATATATATATATATATATAATATTTAATAGTTATATAATATATATATATATATATATATATATATATATATATATATATATATATATATATATATATATATATATATATATATATATATATATAATATCTATATTTAACATTCAATTACAATATATATACTAATAATAATAACAATCTATTTAATAATATTATTAATACTAATTAATAATAATACTTCTAATAATATTAATATAACAATTATATTCAAACTTGTAATTAAGTTTAATATATTACCAATTATTATATCTACCAATTATATAATTTATTGAATCCTTAATATTTATTTATTAATTATATATATATATATATATATATATATATATATATATATATATATATATATATATATATATTACAATATTACTTATGTATAGAATTCATATATATTTACATATTTATTTACACCGATGTTCGTGAATCCTTGGGAATAGTCAAAGGTTAATTGAATCCATGTAAACAATTCAAAAATTTTTGAGACTCAACTTTACAGACTATGCTTATCGTATCGAAATCAAATAAGATTCAAGTTTAAATTTGGTCGGAAATTCCCGGGTCATCATAGTACCTACCCGTTAAAGAAATTTCGTCTCAAAATTTGAGTGAGGTCGTCATAGCTAACATTAAAAATATTTTCATGACGAATTTAAGCTGATAAATAGAATTTTATTACTGTTGAGTAATATGGATAATATAATACGATTACTCGAAGAGTACGAGTGAAGCTATCACCAAATAGTGAAATGAGAAAGACATGTTTCATCATAACTTTTGACTAGTCATGGTTGAATTCCGGAATTCAAGGAATTTAAAGAAAATCTTCGAAAGTTAAAAGATTTGATTCTTCAGCGAAAAAGGAAATGAAGATCTCTATAAATAAATACGTTGATCTGCCTTGATTACTCTATCTGATATTTCCATTATAAATTAAGCTCTTCCATTCCATTATTCTCACCATTCCTATACTTTCTTTCTTAGTTCATACATCCAAAAGATTGTGAAAATGCTTAATCCAGTTCTAATCCTTGAAATTTTTCTAATTATCATTTCTGTCATCCTTCTTTTCAATCTTCCACCAGAAGAATCTGTTTACTTCTACTATTACCTTGGGGTGATACTATTCTTAATTATACCGTGTCTTTATATTGCTATTCGTATTAATATCCATGGTTTGTAACCTTCGTGTTGTTATTGGGCTTTATATTTTCTCTTATATTTTGGATCTCTTTGCCTTTTTATTATCCTCTAAACCTCTAGTAAAGCGAGCAACAGTCCAGAATTCGTAAGTATGGAGTTTCGAATGAACTTTATGTTCTAACCAAGAAAGAACGAAATCGTACGATTTGATTTGTCAAATTATTAGAATCATTGAGAATAGAACTATCAAGAATATACTTTCTTGATATGTTCAGAAGTTAAGCAGAATGAAAGAGTCATGTAACATGGCACATGATGACGTTATGATCTGTGAATCATCATGTCCCATTAGAAACTCAGCATGACTTACTGTAATATAATCACGTTGATCAAGTGTCATTATATTATACTAACTCATGCATCAGTTCCCAACATTACTTCAATAACATTCATATTTTAAGCTCAAAAGTTTTTAGAATATAGAAACTAATAGTTTCTATATAATGTAACACTGATAGCACTAATAGATTAATGATTCAGATAAGAATAGTTATGAAAATATCTTCAGAAATATGGAGGATATTTATAATGAAAGATACGATGATATCTTGGAATTTCTAAAACTGAAGGATGGTGAAGAAAATTTGTCCGCAAGAGTTTGGAGTCAGAAGCAAGGTATTCGCTAAAGATTTCATCAGAAACAGAATCATCGGGATTCTTAATGTACAAGTTTAGTCCTTGTGATTTGTTCAGACACTCCTTCGTAGTTTGCTCAATCAGTTTTTCAGTTCCAACTTTTCTGAGTTTTTCCAACATACTATTCTTTATCATCAAACTTCCGACGATTAAGGTCGCTTACAGTTGCCCACAGTTTCTGCTGCTTCATTCAGCTTTTTCAAAGTTCAATGTATTGATTTGTAAGCTGGGTGCTTTTCAAAATTTCAGAATTGAAGGTCGTAATTCTAGGAGATGATTGTTATATGTATACATATAACTATTGATGTAGAAATACTACGAGATTCGAAATACTGATTGCTGATTCTCGGTAATTGGTATGGCAATTATTGTTACAGGGTATAGATGTATACATGATGGGGTTTCAATGAATATAATTATTTTTCGGAAAGTCCAAATTCATTGAAGTTGTTGGTAAGTTTACTGCTAATGTGGTGGAATATAAACGGTTCCTCGGTAACGATGACGACAGGCAAACTTATATATCGAGGTTATAATAAGGCTAATTCGAATGGAAGTCGAAGTTGATTTGCTGAAGCTATGACAAAATTGGCTAATTGAAAAAAGAGTTGAAATGTTATTCTCGATTGTGGTGTTTTTAAGAATCATGAAAGGTTTGAAAGCAGATTGGAATCGTCAAGATACAAATGAGGTTTAAGATGAAATCAAGTGGCAAACTTGAAGAATTATTTAGTTTCATATATTATAATCAATATTTTAATTCATTTTAATTGTCCAATGTCATTAGTCCACAGTCGATAATCCACAGTTAACAGTCCAATAATTCATATATAATTTAATATATAATATTCGAATTAATTAATACGTATCGTGACCCGTGTACATGTCTCAGACTCGATCACAACTCAAAGTATATATATTATTATAGAATCAACCTCAACCCTGTATAGAGAACTCGATCATTACTGCATATAGAGTGTCTATGGTTATTCCAAATAACATATATATATATATATATATATATATATATATATATATATATATATATATATATATATATATATATATATATATATATATATATATATATATATATATGCGTCGATATGATATGTCAAAACCTTGTATACGTGTCCCGATATTTAAAGTGCGTAAAATAAATACAGAATTTAAATGACGATAAATAAAATGCGTAAAGTAAATAACAGAAATTAAATGACGATAAATAAAATTGCGATAATTAAATTACGATAAATAAATTGCGATAAATAAAAATGTAATCAGTTAGCTAGGAACAGTTAGCTAGGAACAGTTACGTGGATTCTTAACAAAATTTCTTATAGTTAATTTGTTTGTTTCTAACAAATTTTATTTTGTCTAATGTTTTCTTCATTATGCCACTTGTTGGATTCTGGTAAATCAAAATCCAAATATGAAATTGGATGAAAATGGTTATTATGCGGTGAACGGATACGTATATCGGTGGTTGTAAGTAGGATAGTGAATGACTGTTGAATCAGATTCGCAGAATGTACCGTGTAACTGATTAATGTGAAATTTAAATATTACTCGGGTATTACCTACCCGTTAAAATATTTTCACCATTAACAGTTTGTACGAAAGAATTTTTAATTACAATCTTTATGAAAATATACTTACATATATATTTTCTTCAGATGTTATCATGGATTTAATGAGTTAATATGACATTAAACTCATCTGGTTTGCGATTAAAACTAGAGTACATAATCTCTAAAATATTAGAGATTACATAATCATCATGTCGAACGAAGATCAATGATGTAGAACGTCATGTAGATCGAAGATAACCGATGTAGAACAAGATTATGCTCGAGGTATAGATTGCGATGTTGAGGCGTGTGATGTTGAAACTTGGGTTGTTGGTGGTACTGGTGTTGCCGGTGCTGTTACTGATGGTACTGTTAGTGTCGGTGATGTTGTTGAAGCTGGTAAATTTTGCACCATATTCTCCAAATTGATTACTCGAGCGCGAATCTCATTGACTTTTACCATTACTCCAGGATGATTGTCGGTCAGAACGAGCGGATTAATAAGGTTTAGAATTTTAGATAGAATATAATCGTGGCGAGATACTCTGGAAATGAGTGTGGAAATGGTGTTTCGAATGGGTTCGCCGGTAAATGCTTCAGGTTCTTCGCCAAGAGGGGAATGTGGTGGATGGAAAAGATCGCCTTCTTCGCATCTCCATTGGTTAAGTCATCTACGAACCCATCTCCAATTCATCCAAAATAGATGATGGCTAATTGGTTGATTTATTCCGGTTACACTGCTTTCGAAGCTCGAGTGGAAATCCATGTCGGAATAGTTGTCGGAATAACTATCGGAATAGCTATGGAAATCTGAGGGACTCGAACTGGTTGAGGAATTCATCTCGTACGATCAGATGAAGGATTTTCGATAAGAAATAGATTATAGGATGTAGATTAGTACCCTGCAATACATAATTTACATATGCATATATAATACTAAAATTCAATAAGTTACGGAGGAATATACGGAAACTGTCAGGCAAAGGTAACAATAACAGATACGCTAAAATATGAATTTATCTATACACTGTCTATGCAATAGAGGCAGTAAGACGTGTCTAGACTTTAAGGATGATAAGCAAATAATTTTCGACACTAAATGATAAGCAAAACTTTTGACATGCAGACACGGTCGAAGTCCAGATCCACTAATGCATCTAAACAACTATCAGTTAGACACACTAATGCAAGACCTGGTTCGCTAAGACCACAGCTCTGATACCAACTGAAACAACCCGTCCTAATCCATCCGGATGAATACATTACATTTGGTTACATCGCGAGGTACTTGACCTCTATATGATACATTTTACAAACATTGCATTCGTTTTTAAAAGACAAACTTTCAATACATCAAAAGTTGACGGCATGCATACCATTTCCTAATATATCCAACTATGAATGACTTGATAATAATCTTGATGAACTCAATGACTCGAATGCAACGTCTTTTGAAATATGTCATGAATGACTCCAAGTAATATCTCTAAAATGAGCAACTGCACAGCGGAAGAATTTCTTTCATACCTGAGAATAAACATGCTTTAAAGTGTCAACCAAAAGGTTGGTGAGTTCATTAGTTTAACATAAATAATCATTTCCATCATTTTAATAGACCACAAGATTTTTATTTTCAGTTCACATAAATATACGTCCCATGCATAGAGACAAAAATATCATTCATATGGATTGAACACCTGGTGACCGACATTAACAAGATGCATATAAGAATATCCCCTATCATTCCGGGAAATCCTTCAGACATGATAAAAACAACATCGAAGTACTAAAGCATCCGGTACTTTGGATGGGGTTCGTCGGGCCCATAGATCTATCTTTAGGATTCGCGTCAATTAGTAGACTGGTTTACTAATTCTTAGGTTACCAAGTAAAAAGGGGCATATTCGGCATCGATCATTCACCCATATAATGTAGTTTCAATTACTTGTGTCTATTTCGTAAAACATTTATAAAAATTGCGCATATATTCTCAGCCCAAAAATATAAAGGGTAAAAAGGCAAATGAAACTCACCTAATGTATTTTGTAGTAAAAATACATATGACGACATTGAACAAGTATAGGGTTGGCCTCAGATTGGCCTCGGATTCACGAACCTATATCATTTGTATATTCATTAACACATATAATTGGAATAGAACGATTTTATATCTAATTAATGATATAATTATTATCTTAATAAGTTATGTGTTTCATTACTAACTTAATATTTATTTTATATACTTTATATAAAGAAAATTTTTAATATAGTTTTATTAAGTATATTTTTATATGATTATCTCTTATTGTAATTATATTAATAACATTAATAGTAATATTGATAGTAATAATAATATAGTTGTAATAATAATAATGACACTAGTAGTATTGATAGTAAAGAAAAAGGTTAATAATATATAAAAATCTTGATAATAATACCTAATACTAAAAATGATTAATAATAATAATAATAATAATAATAATAATAATAATAATAAATGATAAAATGGTAGTTTTATTAATAATTATAAAGTAAAGATGATAGTTTTAGCAAAAATAATATTTTTAATAATAGTAGTAAGTTTAATAATTATTATAGTTTTATTAGAGATTTAAGTGATCATGTTAATAATAATACTAACAATATGATTTTAGTAATATTAATGATAGTAATATTATTACTAGAAATTATAAATTTATACTAATAATACATGTAATAGTAATTGTAATACTAATTATAATATTAGTAATATTACTAACAATAATAATAATAACACTAATAACAATAATAATTATAATTATAATTATAATTATACCATTAATAGCTAATAATAATAATTGTAACAATCATAATAATTAATATTAATAATAATAATAATACAAATAATTGTATATACCCTTTAAAATTCTGTCTAAAAAAGATTACTCCTGACCAGGCTCGAACCAAAGACCTCCCGCTCACTAACCCAACACTCTAACCATTCGAACTAGGTTGCTTTTCTGATTATACCTACAACCGTATATATTTAACCTACATACTCTTGTCTCCTTTATCTCCTTCTTCATTCTAACTTGAATCGACCATGGATCAAAGTTAAGTAATAACAGATTACCTTAATAGTTTTTAGGATTTGAAAAAAATGTTTTATTATTGATTGAGTTAATTAAAACAAAAAAAAATAAAAATAAAAATAAAGCAGCTCTTGAACCCGATAATAACTCCAATGGTGATTTTGAATTCGAAGATGTTTTAGCTCGTGACTCCTAAATGAAATACATTCTAAACCCTTCATGCAAACTTTACAGGCCTTCTATTTAACCTAAAACGTAAAAACGAAAACGAATTTCATGATGAACAAATCTTTGACTTTTTTTGAATACGAACTTTGACTCACGAATTCTTTCTTGTTTTGAAAAATTGGAAGTTGAGACTTGACAGAAATATTAAATAAGGATTCCTAACATAATCGCATTAATACATTTTGAAATTTGAATCGAATTCGAGCTTTTAAAAAAAATTGACACTAACAGAGGTTCTGTATGTGTTTTTTTTATATTTCTTGAGTTTTAATTTTAATTTCTTCCCTAGTTGCAGTCGACATCTTATATAGGGTAAGTAACACTTGATGAAGCGGTTATAATTGATCCTAATGTTTTGTAGTGAATATGGAAATCGACAGGATCTTTATTCAGTAAAAAAAATAATAAAATAGCAGTGGAAAAAGGGACTTGTAACAGATTTTGTTATCTTCCTGTGATTAGGTTCGATTGATGACCAGATTAGAGACAAGAAGGACAATTAAGTATAGTTAAATTGTGACATGCATCTGAAATCGATCATATACACATGCTGTTATATATTTGATATTAATAACAATTAAATATAAATACATTAATAATAATAATACAATCATTAATATTAGAACTAATAAAAATACAAATATTAATAGAAATAATAATAATAATATTAATAATCAAAATAAAACTAATAATAAGAATGATATCAATATTAATGATATTTAATAATAAAATGATAATTTTTGAAAACTATAATAATAATCAATAATTCTTTTAAATCATATTCTTAGTAAAGTTATTAAAGTTTTCATATCTACATATTATATATTGAGAATAATACTATTAATAATACCGATATTAATATTAATATTACTATTGATAATAATAATGAAAGTAATAATAATTTTAATATAACATTTATATTTTAACTTGTAATTACCTTTAATATTACAATTTATTAATTATGGAATATTTAATAGTTATATAATATATATATATATATATATATATATATATATATATATATATATATATATATATATATATATATATATATATATATATATATATAATATCTATATTTAATATTCAATTACAATATATATACTAATAATAATAACAATCTATTTAATAGTATTATTAATACTAATTAATAATAATACTAGTAATAATATTAATATAACAATTATATTCAAACTTGTAATTAAGTTTAATATATTACCAATTATTATATCTATCAATTATATAATTTATTGAATTCTTAATATTTATTAATTATATATATATATATTACAATATTACTTATGTATAGAATTCATATATATTTACATATTTATTTACACTGATGTTCGTGAATCGTTGGGAATAGTCAAAGGTTAATTGAATCCATGTAAACAATTCAAAAATTTTTGAGACTCAACTTTACAGACTATGCTTATTGTATCGAAATCAAATAAGATTCAAGTTTAAATTTGGTCGAAAATTCCCGGGTCATCACACTCGCGGCCAGTCACCGCGTCGTCCATCTCCCTGCGCACCCTTTCCAGTTCCAACCGCAGGCGCTCCGTCTCCCCCTTAGCCTGGTCAACCGCCCCCACCAGCTTGCGGTTCTTCTTCCCTTCCTCAATCAGCGCGGTTTTTGTCTCCGCCGCAGTCGCCTCCGCAGCCTTACGCACTTCTTCCGCGTCATGCTTATCTTTCTTGACCTGATCGACACCAGCCTGCAGCAACCCAAGCTCGTATTCTTTGCGCACGGCCACCTGGTACAGATTGGTGGCATGACGTGCTTGATCTGCGAACATACCAAAAAACACAAGGCCGTTTTGAATGAAGGCATTGTGCGCTTGGTGGAAGGGCAGTGCGGCTAATTGATTACGGAACTCAGCCGGAAAAATCTGTTGCAGAAAGACGGACTGCTCTGTGGCATTTTCAGCAGAGGACTGGGTGAGCTGCTCCAGATTTGCCAAACGGAAGCTACCATGTGGTGGGATTGGTGTAGAATCGGAGTCAAGGTGTATCGCCCTGTCCCTGGACGTGGCGGTGGCCTCAAGGTCCAGATTTACCTGCAGCGACGTCTGATGCGTCTCCTCAATATGCTCTGTAAATCAGTAACTTGTTAGCACATGAAGTTAATTGTGCGGTATTTACGCAAGAAAAGAGATGCTTACCGGTGGCATGAGGAGGTAGATCTGCGGATGCTGGATCGACGGGGACAAAGTTGTCATTCCGTGTGTCCTCCTTTTGTTTAGGAGTAAGCTTCTTATTCTTCTGCTTAGTTTGAGGAGCTTCGGTTTCCTTGCGCTTATTGGCCGAGGTAGCGGGAGCGGACACCTCGTTCTCCCCGATCTTCTCCTGCTCAAGAGGTTCGTTAATATTTTGCTTGCGGAAAGAGATAGCCACAATCTCCTCCGTGGTGAGCACTTTATTCATCTTCATCTCTGCAAACATATGTGCAATATTAAAACATGTATGTATACGCTAGTGGTTATATATTCATATGCATTTATACTATTCCTACCCTTGCCATTCGGCGCGATTATTGTAGTGACCCGAACTTTTCCATGTTTATATATATTAATTGAGATTGATATTTACATGATTAAATGTTTCCAACATGTTAAGCAATCAAACTTGTTAAGACTTGATTAATTGAAATATGTTTCATATAGACAATTGACCACCCAAGTTGACCGGTGATTCACGAACGTTAAAACTTGTAAAAACTATATGATGACATATATATGGATATATATATATATATATATATATATATATATATATATATATATATATATATATATATATATATATATATATATATATATATAGTTAACATGATACTATGATAAGTAAACATATCATTAAGTATATTAACAATGAACTACATATGTAAAAACAAGACTACTAACTTAATGATTTTTAAACGAGACATATATGTAACGATTATCGTTGTAAAGACATTTAATGTATATATATCATATTAAGAGATATTCATACATGATAATATCATGATAATATAATAATTTAAAATCTCTTTTGATATTATAAACATTGGGTTAACAACATTTAACAAGATCGTTAACCTAAAGGTTTCAAAACAACACTTACATGTAACGACTAACGATGACTTAACGACTCAGTTAAAATGTATATATATGTAGTGTTTTAATATGTATTTATACACTTTTGAAAGACTTCAATACACTTATCAAAATACTTCTACTTAACAAAAATTCTTACAATTACATCCTCGTTCAGTTTCATCAATAATTCTACTCGTATGCACCCGTATTCGTACTCGTACAATACACAGCTTTTAGATGTATGTAGTATTGGTATATACAGCCCAATGATTAGCTTTTAGCAGCCCATGTGAGTCACCTAACACATGTGGGAACCATCATTTGGCAACTAGCATGAAATATCTCATAAAATTACAAAAATATGAGTAATCATTCATGACTTATTTACATGAAAACAAAATTACATATCCTTTATATCTAATCCATACACCAACGACCAAAAACACCTACAAACACTTTCATTCTTCAATTTTCTTCATCTAATTGATCTCTCTCAAGTTCTATCTTCAAGTTCTAAGTGTTCTTCATATATTCTACAAGTTCTAGTTACATAAAATCAAGAATACTTTCAAGTTTGCTAGCTCACTTCCAATCTTGTAAGGTGATCATCCAACCTCAAGAAATATTTGTTTCTTACAGTAGGTTATCATTCTAATACAAGGTAATAATCATATTCAAACTTTGGTTCAATTTCTATAACTATAACAATCTTATTTCAAGTGATGATCTTACTTGAACTTGTTTTCGTGTCATGATTCTGCTTCAAGAACTTCGAGCCATCCAAGGATCCGTTGAAGCTAGATCCATTTTTCTCTTTTCCAGTAGGTTTATCCAAGGAACTTAAGGTAGTAATGATATTCATAACATCATTCGATTCATACATATAAAGCTATCTTATTCGAAGGTTTAAACTTGTAATCACTAGAACATAGTTTAGTTAATTCTAAACTTGTTCGCAAACAAAAGTTAATCCTTCTAACTTGACTTTTAAAATCAACTAAACACATTTTCTATATCTATATGATATGCTAACTTAATGATTTAAAACCTGGAAACACGAAAAACACCATAAAACCGGATTTACGCCTTCGTAGTAACACCGCGGGCTGTTTTGGGTTAGTTAATTAAAAACTATGATAAAATTTGATTTAAAAGTTGTTATTCTGAGAAAATGATTTTTATTATGAACATGAAACTATATCCAAAAATTATGGTTAAACTCAAAGTGGAAGTATGTTTTCTAAAATGGTCATCTAGACGTCGTTCTTTCGACTGAAATGACTACCTTTACAAAAACGACTTGTAACTTATTTTTCTGACTATAAACCTATACTTTTTCTGTTTAGATTCATAAAATAGAGTTCAATATGAAACCATAGCAATTTGATTCACTCAAAACGGATTTAAAATGAAGAAGTTATGGGTAAAACAAGATTGGATAATTTTTCTCATTTTAGCTACGTGAAAATTGGTAACAAATCTATTCCAACCATAACTTAATCAACTTGTATTGTATATTATGTAATCTTGAGATACCATAGACACGTATACAATGTTTCGACCTATCATGTCGACACATCTATATATATTTCGGAACAACCATAGACACTCTATATGTGAATGTTGGAGTTAGCTATACAGGGTTGAGGTTGATTCCAAAATATATATAGTTTGAGTTGTGATCAATACTGAGATACGTATACACTGGGTCGTGGATTGATTCAAGATAATATTTATCGATTTATTTCTGTACATCTAACTGTGGACAACTAGTTGTAGGTTACTAACGAGGACAGCTGACTTAATAAACTTAAAACATCAAAATATATTAAAAGTGTTGTAAATATATTTTGAACATACTTTGATATATATGTATATATTTTTATAGGTTCGTGAATCAACCAGTGGCCAAGTCTTACTTCCCGACGAAGTAAAAATCTGTGAAAGTGAGTTATAGTCCCACTTTTAAAATCTAATATTTTAGGGATGAGAATACATGCAGGTTTTATAAACGATTTACAAAATAGACACAAGTACGTGAAACTACATTCTATGGTTGAATTATCGAAATCGAATATGCCCCTTTTTATTAAGTCTGGTAATCTAAGAATTAGGGAACAGACACCCTAATTGATGCGAATCCTAAAGATAGATCTATTGGGCCTAACAAACCTCATCCAAAGTACCGGATGCTTTAGTACTTCGAAATTTATATCATATCCGAAGGGTGTCCCGGAATGATGGGGATATTCTTATATATGCATCTTGTTAATGTCGGTTACCAGGTGTTCACCATATGAATGATTTTTATCTCTATGTATGGGATGTGTATTGAAATATGAAATCTTGTGGTCTATTATTATGATTTGATATATATAGGTTAAACCTATAACTCACCAACATTTTTGTTGACGTTTTAAGCATGTTTATTCTCAGGTGATTATTAAGAGCTTCCGCTGTCGCATACTTAAATAAGGACGAGATTTGGAGTCCATGCTTGTATGATATTGTGTAAAAACTGCATTCAAGAAACTTATTTTATTGTAACATATATGTATTGTAAACCATTATGTAATGGTCGTGTGTAAACAGGATATATTAGATTATCATTATTTGATAATCTACGTAAAGCTTTTTAAACCTTTATTGATGAAATAAAGGTTATGGTTTGTTTTAAAATGAATGCAGTCTTTGAAAAACGTCTCATATAGAGGTCAAAACCTCGCAACGAAATCAATTAATATGGAACGTTTTTAATCAATAAGAACGGGACATTTCAGTTGGTATCCGAGCGTTGGTCTTAGAGAACCAGAATTTTGCATTAGTGTGTCTTATCGAGTTTGTTAGGATGCATTAGTGAGTCTGGACTTCGACCGTGTTTACTTGAAAAATGATTGCTTAACAAATTTTGTTGGAAACTATATATTTTTAACATGTGAATATTATGTGATATATTAATCTCTTAACGCGTTTGATATTATGTGATAGATGTCTACCTTTAGAACAAGTCCCATTGACTCACCTAATAATAATGAAGAGTCAAATGTAAATTGGAATGATTCGTGGACTGATTCACAAGTTCCCGAAGAGGAACCGGAAGAAGAGTCGGAACCGGAAGAAGAATCGGAACCGGAAGAAGAATCGGAACCGGATGAAGAAATAGAACCGGTGGGGGAAATAATAAAACGGTTAAGTAAAAGAAAATCCTCAACCAACCGACCAAGGTTAATTATGGTCAATGGTGTTTCCGCCAAGGAAGCAAAATATTGGGAGGATTACCAATTCTCCGATGAATCGGATTCCGACGAGAATTCCGATGATGTTATAGAAATTACCCCAACTGAATTTAAAAAGGCAAAAGAAAATAATAAGGGAAAAGGGCATAAAAATAGAGAAATCTAATTCCAACCCTGATGAACTTTATATGTATCGTCAACCCCCGAAGTCCTTAAGTTGTAACAATGACCCGGGAACCTCTAAACCACCAGGTTTTTCTAAACCAATGTGGAAAACGACGGCTCGTATTAGGGGAACATCATATATCCCTAGAAACTTGGCAAAACGAACCAAAATCGAAAAAGAAACAAGCGAGTCGGAATAATATAGTTGTATTCGTGTGGTGTAATATATGTAATATAGTGTGCTTATGCTTTATGATATATGTAAAAATTGCTTGTATTAATAAGTATTTTTTTTATGAATCTAACTCTTGTCTATTTTACAGTATAAAAACACAAAATGGATAGACAACCCAATATTTTAAGAGACCTACCCGGAGACATGATTGATGAAATCTTGTCTAGAGTCGGTCAGAATTCTTCGGCACAACTATTTAAGGCGAGATCAGTTTGTAAGACATTCGAAGAACGTTCCAAGAATGCCTTGGTTTATAAAAGGCTTTCGTTCGAAAGATGGGGGATATCACATTGGGAAATCCATAAGTTACGATGTGTTTACTTTGACGCATATATTGCGGGGAACCCAAATGCTATTTTACGCAATGGGTTAAGAAATTATTTTGACTCAATATATCTGAATATTGGACTTCGTGATTTAGAAAAAGCGGCTAACATGCAACATAAAGAAGCATGTTATGCTTACGGATTAGTAATGTTCGCTGCTCACCAAAGTGAGAACAAGAACATCGGGCTACATCTATTAAACAAAACATTCCCACAAGTGACGGAGTCGGTAATTGGGGTAAGAAATGAGGTTTTTAGATTGTTACGGGACTGTTGGACATTACGTAACCCTCGTCCCTTTGACGACGTTACAACACGCTGTCTTATCAACGGCCATAACGGTTATGTTCCACAAGACCAAGGATGGGAAGTAATCCTAGTAAAACCAGAATGCATGACTTGTTTCTGGACGTATGAATTACGTGTCTTTATTGCCTTTGCTGAACGACTTGTGTACTAGCTAGAATTATCTTCACAACCATCTTGTATCAAATTTATTGTGTACTATATTTCATGTTATATGTAAAATAAGCGGTATTGTAAGTTTGTAAAATATTGTGTAAAAGTTTGAACGCGAAATATTATTATAATCAGTTTTTCATATAGAATTGTAGTAGTTGAATTGTATATTAGCTACTAAGTATGAACTTAACGGGTAGGTACTACCCGAATTTAAACTTATAAAACGCTAATATGAAGAAAAAGCTTTTATAAATGAGTTCATATTATGCTACGAAATACTATTAACTACTCTTAATATTCTGTATGATTAACTTGTTCCATTTGACTATTTTGAAAGAAATGGCACCGACTACTCGACACACCGTGAATATGAATGAAGAGGAATTCCGTACTTTTCTAGCTTCAAACATAGCCGCAGTACAGGCTGCGCTACATACCAACAATAACCTTGGATCTAGCAGTACAGGAAATCGTGTAGGATGCACCTACAAAGAATTCACTGCCTGCAAACCTTTGGAATTTGATGGAACCGAAGGACCGATCGGATTGAAACGGTGGACCAAGAAGGTCGAATCGGTGTTTGCCATAAGTAAGTGTACTGAAGAGGACAAAGTGAAGTACGCTACGCATACCTTCACAGGTTCTGTGTTAACATGGTGGAATATCTATCTAGTGCAAGTGGGACAAGACGATGCGTACGCACTACCGTGGTCAGCATTCAAGCACTTGATGAACGAGAAGTACCGTCCCAGAACCGAGGTCAATAAGCTCAAGACAGAACTTAGAGGGTTACGAACCCAAGGATTTGATATTAACACGTACGAAAGATGATTCATAGAATTGTGCCTATTGTGTCCGGGAGCATTCGAAGATGAGGAAGAGAAGATCGACGCGTTTGTGAAAGGATTACCGGAAAGAATCCAAGAAGATATAAGTTCACACGAGCCCGCCTCCATACAATAGGCATGTAGAATGGCTCACAAACTAGTGAACCAGATTGAAGAAAGAATTAAAGAACAGACTGCTGAAGAGGCCAATGTGAAGCAAGTCAAAAGAAAGTGGGAGGAAAACGGTGATAAGAATCACCAATACAACAACAACAGCAATTACAACAATAATCGCAACAATTATCCCAACAATCGCAACATCAATCGCAACTACAACAAACGGCCCAACAACAACAACAACAACAACAACAGCAACTACAACAATCATCCCAACAACAATAATAACCGCAACAACAACAACAATCAGAAGCAGCTATGCCAAAGGTGTGAAAAGTATCACTCGGGGTTCTGCACCAAATTTTGCAACAAGTGTAAAAGAAATGGTCATAGCGCGGTGAAGTGTGAGGTCTACGGACCAGGGGTTAATAGAACGAAAGGAACAAATGGTGTCGGAACGAGTAATGGCGGAGCAAGTAGTGTCGGAGCAAGTAGTGTCGGAGCAAGTTATGCCAATGTAGTTTGTTATAAATGTGGAAAACCGGGCCACATTATTAGAAATTGCCCGAACCAGTAGAACACGAATGGACAAGGCCGCGGAAGAGTTTTCAATATTAATGCGGCAGAGGCACAGGAAGACCCGGAGCTTGTTACGGGTACGTTTCTTATTGATAATAAATCTGCTTACGTTTTATTTTATTCGAGTGCGGATAGAAGCTATATTAGTAGAGATTTTTGTGCTAAATTAAGTTGTCCATTGACGCCTTTGGATAGTAAATTTTTACTCGAATTAGCAAATGGTAAATTAATTTCAGTAGATAATATATGTCAGAATCGAGAAATTAAACTGGTTAGCGAAACATTTAAGATTGATTTGATACCGGTAGAGTTAGGGAGTTTTGATGTAATAATCGGTATGGACTGGTTGAAAGAAGTGAAAGCAGAGATCGTTTGTTACAAAAATGCAATTCGCATTATACGAGAAAAAGAAAAACCCTTAATGGTGTACAGAGAAAAGGGCAACACGAAGCTACATCTTATTAGTAATTTGAAGGCACAAAAACTAATAAGAAAAAGTTGCTATGCTGTTCTAGCATACGTCGAGAAAGTACAAACTGAAGAAAAGAGCATCAATGATGTTCCCATTGCAAAAGAATTTCCCGATGTATTTCCGAAAGAATTACCGGGATTACCCCCACATCGATCCGTTGAATTTCAAATAGATCTTGTACCAGGAGCTGCACCAATAGCTCGTGCTCCTTACAGACTCGCACCCAGCGAGATGAAAGAACTGCAAAGCCAATTACAAGAATTTTTAGAGCGTGGTTTCATTCGACCAAGCACATCACCGTGGGGAGCTCCTGTTTTGTTTGTCAAGAAGAAAGATGGTACATTCAGGTTGTGTATCGACTACCGAGAGTTGAACAAACTTACCATCAAGAACCGCTACTCACTACCGAGAATCGACGACTTATTTGATCAACTACAAGGCTTGTCTGTTTATTCAAAGATTGACTTACGTTCCGGGTATCATCAAATGCGGGTGAAAGAAGATGATATTCCAAAGACTGCTTTCAGAACACGTTACGGTCATTACGAGTTTATGGTCATGCCGTTTGGTTTAACTAATGCACCAGCTGTGTTCATGGACCTTATGAACCGAGTGTGTGGACCATACCTTGACAAGTTTGTCATTGTTTTCATTGATGACATACTTATTTACTCAAAGAATGACCAAGAACACGGTGAACATTTGAGAAAGGTGTTAGAAGTATTGAGGAAGGAAGAATTGTACGCTAAGTTTTCAAAGTGTGCATTTTGGTTGGAAGAAGTTCAATTCCTCGGTCACATAGTGAACAAAGAAGGTATTAAGGTGGATCCGGTAAAGATAGAAACTGTTGAAAAGTGGGAAACCCCGAAAACTCCGAAACACATACACCAGTTTTTAGGACTAGCTGGTTACTACAGAAGGTTCATCCAAGACTTTTCCAGAATAGCAAAACCCTTGACTGCATTAACGCATAAAGGGAAGAAATTTGAATGGAATGATGAACAAGAGAAAGCGTTTCAGTTATTGAAGAAAAAGCTAACTACGGCACCTATATTGTCATTGCCTGAAGGGAATGATGATTTTGTGATTTATTGTGACGCATCAAAGCAAGGTCTCGGGTGTGTATTAATGCAACGAATGAAGGTGATTGCTTATGCGTCTAGACAATTGAAGATTCACGAACAAAATTATACGACGCATGATTTGGAATTAGGCGCGGTTGTTTTTGCATTAAAGACTTGGAGGCACTACTTATATGGGGTCAAAAGTATTATATATACCGACCACAAAAGTCTTCAACACATATTTAATCAGAAACAACTGAATATGAGGCAGCGTAGGTGGATTGAATTGTTGAATGATTATGACTTTGAGATTCGTTACCACCCGGGGAAGGCAAATGTGGTAGCCGACGCCTTGAGCAGAAAGGACAGAGAACCCATTCGAGTAAAATCTATGAATATAATGATTCACACTAACCTTACTACTCAAATAAAGGAGGCGCAACAAGGAGTTTTAAAAGAGGGAAATTTAAAGGATGAAATACCCAAAGGATCGGAGAAGCATCTTAATATTCGGGAAGACAGAACCAGGTATAGGGCTGAAAGGATTTGGGTACCAAAATTTGGAGATATGAGAGAAATGGTACTTAGAGAAGCTCATAAAACCAGATACTCAATACATCCTGGAACGGGGAAGATGTACAAGGATCTCAAGAAACATTTTTGGTGGCCGGGTATGAAAGCCGA
This sequence comes from Rutidosis leptorrhynchoides, assembly GCF_046630445.1. Lineage (NCBI taxonomy): Eukaryota > Viridiplantae > Streptophyta > Magnoliopsida > Asterales > Asteraceae > Rutidosis > Rutidosis leptorrhynchoides. The sequence goes on from NC_092338.1 coordinate 379,217,334, forward strand.
TGTTGCTAAATACGTAGGAGAATGTTTGACGTGTTCTAAGGTCAAAGCTGAGCATCAGAAACCATCAGGTCTACTTCAACAACCCGAAATCCCGGAATGGAAATGGGAAAACATTACCATAGATTTCATCACTGAATTGCCAAAGACCGCAAGTGGTTTTGATACTATTTGGGTAATAGTTGATCGTCTCACCAAATCAGCACACTTCCTGCCAATAAGAGAAGATGACAAGATGGAGAAGTTAGCACGACTGTATTTGAAGGAAGTCGTCTCCAGACATGGAATACCAATCTCTATTATCTCTGATAGGGATGACAGATTTATTTCAAGATTCTGGCAGACATTACAGCAAGCATTAGAAACTCGTCTAGACATGAGTACTGCCTATCATCCACAAACTGATGGGCAGAGCGAAAGGACGATACAAACGCTTGAAGACATGCTACGAGCATGTGTTATTGATTTCGGAAACAGTTGGGATCGACATCTACCGTTAGCAGAATTTTCCTACAACAACAGCTACCATTCAAGCATTGAGATGGCGCCGTTTGAAGCATTTTATGGTAGAAAGTGCAGGTCTCCGATTTGTTGGAGTGAAGTGGGGGATAGACAGATTACGGGTCCGGAGATTATACAAGAAACTACCGAGAAGATCATCCAAATTCAACAACGGTTGAAAACCGCCCAAAGTCGACAAAAGATCGTTAACCTAAAGGTTTCAAAACAACACTTACATGTAACGACTAACGATGACTTAACGACTCAGTTAAAATGTATATACATGCAGTGTTTTAATATGTATTTATACACTTTTGAAAGACTTCAATACACTTATCAAAATACTTCTACTTAACAAAAATGCTTACAATTACATCCTCGTTCAGTTTCATCAATAATTCTACTCGTATGCACCCGTATTCGTACTCGTACAATACACAGCTTTTAGATGTATGTACTATTGGTATATACACTCCAATGATCAGCTCTTAGCAGCCCATGTGAGTCGCCTAACACATGTGGGAACCATCATTTGGCAACTAGCATGAAATATCTCATAAAATTACAAAAATATGAGTAATCATTCATGACTTATTTACATGAAAACAAAATTACATATCCTTTATATCTAATCCATACACCAACGACCAAAAACACCTAAAAACACTTTCATTCTTCAATTTTATTAATCTAATTGATCTCTCTCAAGTTCTAAGTGTTCTTCATATATTCTACAAGTTCTAGTTACATAAAATCAAGAATACTTTCAAGTTTGCTAGCTCACTTCCAATCTTGTAAGGTGATCATCAAACCTCAAGAAATCTTTGTTTCTTACAGTAGGTTATCATTCTAATACAAGGTAATAATCATATTCAAACTTTGGTTCAATTTCTATAACTATAACAATCTTATTTCAAGTGATGATCTTACTTGAACTTGTTTTCGTGTCATGATTCTGCTTCAAGAACTTCGAGCCATCCAAGGATCCGTTGAAGCTAGATCCATTTTTCTATTTTCCAGTAGGTTTATCCAAGAAACTTAAGGTAGTAATGATGTTCATAACATCATTCGATTCATACATATAAAGCTATCTTATTCGAAGGTTTAAACTTGTAATCACTAGAACATAGTTTAGTTAATTCTAAACTTGTTCGCAAACAAAAGTTAATCCTTCTAACTTGACTTTTAAAATCAACTAAACACATTTTCTATATCTATATGATATGCTAACTTAATGATTTAAAACCTGGAAACACGAAAAATACAGTAAAACCGGATTTACGCCGTCGTAGTAACACCGCGGGCTGTTTTGGGTTAGTTAATTAAAAACTATGATAAAATTTGATTTAAAAGTTGTTATTCTGAGAAAATGATTTTTATTATGAACATGAAACTATATCCAAAAATTATGATTAAACTCAAAGTGGAAGTATGTTTTCTAAAATGGTCATCTAGACGTCGTTCTTTCGACTGAAATGACTACCTTTACAAAAATGACTTGTAACTTATTTTTCCGCTATAAACCTATACTTTTTCTGTTTAGATTCATAAAATAGAGTTCAATATGAAACCATAGCAATTTGATTCACTCAAAACGGATTTAAAATGAAGAAGTTATGGGTAAAACAAGATTGGATAATTTTTCTCATTTTAGCTACGTGAAAATTGGTAACAAATCTATTCCAACCATAACTTAATCAACTTGTATTGTATATTATGTAATCTTGAGATACCATAGACACGTATACAATGTTTCGACCTATCATGTCGACACATCTATATATATTTCGGAACAACCATAGACACTCTATATGTGAATGTTGGAGTTAGCTATACAGGGTTGAGGTTGATTCCAAAATATATATAGTTTGAGTTGTGATCAATACTGAGATACGTATACACTGGGTCGTGGATTGATTCAAGATAATATTTATCGATTTATTTCTGTACATCTAACTGTGGACAACTAGTTGTCGGTTACTAACGAGGACAGCTGACTTAATAAACTTAAAACATCAAAATATATTAAAAGTGTTGTAAATATATTTTGAACATACTTTGATATATATGTATATATTGTTATAGGTTCGTGAATCAACCAGTGGCCAAGTCTTACTTCCCGACGAAGTAAAAATCTGTGAAAGTGAGTTATAGTCCCACTTTTAAAATCTAATATTTTAGGGATGAGAATAAATGCAGGTTTTATAAACGATTTACAAAATAGACACAAGTACGTGAAACTACATTCTATGGTTGAATTATCGAAATCGAATATGCCCCTTTTTATTAAGTCTGGTAATCTAAGAATTAGGGAACAGACACCCTAATTGACGCGAATCCTAAAGATAGATCTATTGGGCCTAACAAACCCCATCCAAAGTACCGGATGCTTTAGTACTTCAAAATTTATATCATATCCGAAGGGTGTCCCGGAATGATGGGGATATTCTTATATATGCATCTTGTTAATGTCGGTTACCAGGTGTTCACCATATGAATGATTTTTATCTCTATGTATGGGATGTGTATTGAAATATGAAATCTTGTGGTCTATTATTATGATTTGATATATATAGGTTGAACCTATAACTCACCAACATTTTTGTTGACGTTTTAAGCATGTTTATTCTCAGGTGATTATTAAGAGCTTCCGCTGTCGCATACTTAAATAAGGACGAGATTTGGAGTCCATGCTTGTATGATATTGTATAAAAACTGCATTCAAGAAACTTATTTTGTTGTAACATATTTGTATTGTAAACCATTATGTAATGGTCGTGTGTAAACAGGATATTTTAGATTATCATTATTTGATAATCTACGTAAAGCTTTTTAAACCTTTATTGATGAAATAAAGGTTATGGTTTGTTTTAAAATGAATGCAGTCTTTGAAAAACGTCTCATATAGAGGTCAAAACCTCGCAACGAAATCAATTAATATGGAACGTTTTTAATCAATAAGAACGGGACATTTCAATTATGGCTGGACGCATTTTCTCCCATTGCCAGTACGTGGATATCTTTCCCAACCGCAGCATAACATTCCCATATGACCGGTGCACAAGCTGTGCGTTAGCGCACTCCGCTAACAACTTCGTTTCCTCGTCATCAAGGACGGGGGTTTTGTTCACATCCTTAGCCATGCTTTCGCACCAGACAAGTGTTTGCGGAAAGGTGGCTCCCACAGCAGATTGGTCAATAAAAAAGAACGTTTCTTTCCAGTGACCCGCGTTCGATTTGGGGGTTTTTGTAAAGTTCTGACGGGCGAAGAAAGTAAACCACGACTTATGATGATTGGCTAGGCGGTATAAATGGCAGAATACCTTAACTAATGGTACCTTGTTTAGTGCAACGCACCACATCTCAAACAGCACTATTTTCCCTATTGCGTAAGGGTGTAATTGCCCTAGTCCTACGCCGAAATGATCTAGAACGCTTAAAAAGAAGTCGGAAGATGGCACTCTAAAATTACCATGCTTAAACGCATGCTCATATATGGCTACTTTATTCTCCGGCGGTTTGTGGGCACGTTGATTAGATTGGGGAGACACCGGATTGTACTGTGCTAACGGTGGGTACTGTTTAACTAAAGAATCTATATGCTGTTGCTCTATTATCGATACTACGCTATCTACATAAGTCTCATTTGCCTTAGTCATTTTCTTTGAGTGATCGAAGAGTAACTAACCTTTTGAAGTTGGCCGGAATATTTGGGATTTGATCGGAATTGATTTCGCAGCGTATCGGAGAAGCTTGAGGCAGGAAAGTAGAAATGAAGCTGGATTGGGTCTATTTATAGTGGAGATTGGGAGTCATGGGGTGGAACTGTCTCATCGTGGCTGTACACGTGTAACGCAATCAACGTTTGACATTTTTTGCACGCGCGTGGATGTCAGTTTGATGTGCCCAGTGTTGAGCGCGTGGCTAACACGCGCCTGCCAACTGCCACTTTACGTCTTGTCAGCCGAATGGGCTTCTGCAACAGTGACATGCATTTAATGACCTCGAGACGCACGCGGAAAATTTAATGCTAGCCGTTTTCTTGTTTTTTCTTTTTCGCTTAATAGTTTGATATCATATGTCTTGCGTCATATAACATCAAACTGGGGGGACATAATGATACCGCAACCCGCAAGCGCATTCCATACGTATGCGGGCACTCGCTAGCATGCGTATGCGTGTACCTTGTATGCGGTATGCGGCATGCGGTGATGTATCGAATGCCTTTGTTCCCGGTACAACGGTTACTTGGTCATCAAGTCGATATCTTTTCCATAATTATATCCGTGATTCGGGGAAGTTAGTTATGGACGAGATTATCATTATCTTGGATGGTTCTAGAATTAGGGTTTGCCTATATATACAAACCCTAATTATCATTCTAGGCATAACCAACATTACGTAACCACCACCTACTACACATCCTACGTAACAAGCTATCATCGTCTCAAGGTTAACAGGTTAATTACTTATTAGCTGGCACCTGCAACCTTGCTAAGGGCCTTCTGATCAACGATCGTTATCGAAGGTGGACTTAATCACTTGGCCACCTCGCCGACATCATCATGTCGGCCAGGGTTATTCACGGTAACTGGACCGGAGAGCCTTGTTCTAAGATTCTTAAACCCCTTTTTTACGTATTGAACAGGCATATTGACCCTATGAAAAATATATGCATGATCACCAACATTTGAAGAGAAATAAATGCAGTAAATAAAAGAATGTTGACGAATTTGAGAAAGAGGGGTTGATAATTAGGAAAACGCAATCCTTTTCAACTGAACTATGAGCTGTGAAGCTTATCTTTACAAATTACGAGTATTACCCTAAAAAACAATTTCAACACCCACCATCATTCATTACACGTTATACAAGACTACAAATACAAAATCCCCTCTTTCTTCGAATCTGGCCGACCTAATTTTCTTATTCCCCAAGCATATGATTCTCCTCTACTCTTTCTTCATTTAATCAATTCACACCTCTAAAGTCATCTTTTTATATAAATTCGTTATTATTATTATATCTTTCTCTTATGAACAACAAAGTCACCGTTTTTATAACGTCGCCGTCTCTCCCAAAATTCCCCCAAATTTCCCCCAAAATTCTCCCATTTTTTTTTTTATCATCTCAGAGACGGCGACTTCTTATATCAACCGATCTATCAACCAATTGATTGATCCATGTTCATCAATACCTATCTTAATTTCCTGATTTTGCTTCAGACTTTATAATTAGGGTTTTTGTTCTTAATTTTGGGTAAGTTTATTTAATCTCTTGTTTTTTTAGGGTTTCTGATGTTTACCGCCAGATCTCTTATTTTTAGGCGTCTTATGCATATTTAAAATCATCTTACCTGGTTAATTGCTTTATGAGTTTCATCAGGTCAAAGGCCTTAAAACTTTTTATGCAGTTTCTGTTATCTTATACAGATATTTCTGTTTTTTTTTTTTTTTAACTTAGTTGTTTTTATAATTTTATAAAAATATCTCGAGTTAATTTTTCCAAGGATTCATATGTGTGTGGATTGTTTGATTATTTGTTGTGTATGAGGTTGATTCATATGTAGGTTTTACTTAATTTTTATATAAGGTTATACTAAAAGGAAGTTTGCTAGTACTTCATATAGATGTTAATTAAATGTTTGATTGAGATTGAAATGTAATGTTTCAAGTTAGTTGAATAACTCCTTAAATGGAGGGATTTTGTTATTAAACATTTATGGTAATTGGTAGCTTATACCGAGACTTGTATGCTTGACTTGTCTCATGATATATACGGATTTTAAGGATGCGAAAAGAGTATTATTTCGGAAATGCAATATGTAATTCTCTGTATGTGCATGGTTACCTATCTGATATATATCATGTATGCTTAATTGAGAAGTTGTGAAATATGTAACTCTAGATGGATATAATGTTCTAAACATGTATGGTAATTAATACGGATACTTTTTTGAGATATTCACGTCTGTATGAGTATGCAGAAAGATATATTTCTGGTAGAGTTTATGTGGATATGCTCTATGTGATAATGTGAACAATGTTCATGCTGGGTAAAAATATCAGAACTTTACAAATAAGGAATAAAGAAGCTTAACGCGAAAGTTTTATCGTATGAGTATGCATAAAAGAAAGTTACTTGTAGAGTTTATATGAATATGGATACACAATATCTGATCTGTAAAGTGATGTTCCTGCAAGCGAACTATAAGAATTGTGTGGGCTTCTTTTAGATTGGGATGAATAACTATGTGTCGCGATTAAATAGTTCAAATTTGATTTTAAGGATATAGAGATTTTAGTTTTGAAGGTTTTGCAACCCAAATCTTTTAATATGGTCATATGTAGTTTACCTATGAAATGAAATCAACACTTGTTGATTGAAACAGTTGCTGAAAATTTTGATTATACGGTGGGTTATCGAGTCTGTATGAAATAAAGTTTTCATGGGAACAGAAAATTTGTGTTAATGAATGTGAATTATAATCTATGTTTAATATTCTGATGATCCATTTGTGTTTTTAGTGTAGTATTGAATAGAAGTGTAATTACTATATGATAGTATTAGAAATTTGCCGACCTCAAGCGATGACAGGGATATGGTCGCATAATAAGGAAGTGAAGCTGATATCAAAATATGGTATGCTCATAATAATTGTAGTTTATTTGAAACTAATCATTTTTAAAACAATTAAAAAGCCGATATCAATACTTATTGCATACCCCTTTTCTTTTAATTTTCTATTTTTGGTAAATTATGAAATTTAATTTATTCGTTCTCTTTTTTGGTGAACTTTTATTTGCAGGACATGCAATTTCTTCAGGCCCTGATTTTAGTAAACTGTATATTTCACAAAGTAGTTAACTTTTAGGCGGATTAGTGTGTATAAGATTAACCGTGTAGATAAAATGTCATCGAAGGTAGTGAAAGTGTTGACAAACGGTCGTCGAAAAATTATCATCGATTCGAAGAAGAAAATAGTGACCCAATGCAAGGCTCATTTAGTTAATGCGAATAAGAGAAATGTGAGTCTGACGTCGCCTTTAAACAAGCTTGGAAAGAGAAAACGTGCAAATGCTTGCCAAAACAAATGTAGCTCGTGCGGGAGGAAAAGTTTACTGAAAAACCACTCAAATTTTATGAAGAGTGGGTTGCCACAACGTTTGCTGTTTTCTCAAGATGGTCAATGGGTTGACTTTGAAAAAGAAATAGTTGACTTAGTCACAGAGGACTTTCGGTCAAAAAGGATATCGATTGAAGTGAAATGTAACGGGTGTCATTTCATCCTAGACATTTTGCATATGATTCAGGTAGATTTGAAAACGGGTTCACAGAAGCCCATTGCATGGATTGACGAAACGGGTCATTGTGTTTTCCCCGACCCGATTTCCGGGTGTCATGGGAATCATGAAGATGATAATGGTGAGTCATCTTTGACCCCTGAGATCAATTTGCATTTGGAAATCGAGCTGAATGGGTTAAATAACAACCGAGATGATGAATGTGTGGGAGAGTCAAATGTCAAACGGGTCAAAGTTGACCAAGAAGGCAAAAGGAACCATTTTGATAGCACCCCAGTTGACGAAAATGAAAAAAGTCATGAACTTGCATCACCAATTTTCGAAACTAATTTTGGAACTGTCGATTTAGAAACCACTAAAAACATGTTCATTGAGGCTTTAGGTCGTGATTTGAAAGTTGACTTTCTTGATGTAAAGAAATGTTCTAGCGGCTTTATGGAAGCACGACTCGAAATGTTCCAAAAGCAGGTTGAAATTACTCAAAAACTTCGGGGATCGGCTAATGTGCAATACGCTTGGTTTGCGGCTGCTAATGGTGCACCATCTGGAGTTATGTTTTATGGGCCTAATGGGCCTAAGCTAGGAAAATATGGTTTTGGTGTTCACCTTTCAGCAGTTAAATCTGCACTTAACAGGTTCAAAAATGCTCTTTTTTCACTTCTAGTTTGTATAACTTTTGACCCATCTACCCTTTTCATTTTTAGCCACTTCGTTTATATCTTACCCGTTTTACCGTTTGTACAGTGCTACTATTTGCGATATTGACGAAAATGGACTGAGGCATATGGTATTATGCCGTGTGATATTGGGGAATACTGAACTTGTTCACCCGGGTTCGAAACAGTTTAATCCAAGTGATCAGCACTTTGATAGTGGAGTTGATAATTTGGAAGATCCAAGTCATTATGTAATTTGGAACATGAATATGAATACACACATCATCCCTGAATGTATTGTAAGTTTCAAGATTGATTCGGATATCAAAGGTAATTGTTCTTACTTCTCCAATTGTACTTATAATCAGATGTCTGATTTATGTTGTATGTATTAGCTGTTAAGTTTTTCAATTTTTATACTTGGGTGTGTCTGGATTTTTTTGGAACTGATTGATGCAGATTGAAGTCACATTAATCTATTATTAATGTCTTGGATACAAAAATCTTTTTGTGATTCTTTAATTATTTAATCTAGTTTCTTACTAAGCGCGATATATCTGAATATTGTATGGATTAACTGAATATTTTTTCCTTCAATTCAAGACTTGTATTCCTTTTAAAGTATTATTATATTATATATTATCATTATTAATTATTATTGTTAGTATATATGTTAACCTAGTTTATAACCGGTGACTTCGTGGACTTAATAATTAATAATTGATTAAAAAATATTTAATAATTGATAATAATTTGATAAATAATATTTTTTTAGATATGAGAGGTAATTAAAATTTGTGTTATTGTGTCGCAGGTAATGTGGTCACTCAGGAAAGTAGGCATGATATGTCAAGAATCACTACATTTCATGATCTTAATGGACCCACGAACCAAGATTCCTCTTCGAATAAAAGTGTAAGCTCATTTACATGGTTTTTTTGAAATATAAATGCTTGAGTGTATCATATATATAAACCTAGAGTTTTCAACGTAGTGTTGATTTTTTTTTTATTATTATTATCAATTTTTTTATAGGGTAGAAATAGCCCACAGTTGGAAGCTGTTCCAAGTCATGGTTCAAGCACACCTAAGGAACCGAAATCACCATGGATGCCTTTCTCAATGTTGTTTGAAGCTGTTTCTTCTAAAGTGGCCCCACATGATATGAAATTACTACATTCTTATTATGAATCTTTTAGGGTAAGTATAAACCTTATATGTAATCTATAACTACTACGTATGCACAAGAAACTTTCATTCATTATTGTGGTTTCTAGGCAAAGAAAATGCTTCGTGAAGACTTCATTAGGAAGCTGAGATCCGTTGTCGGGGATCAGTTACTGAGGTCTGCAATATTAGTTCTCCAGAACAAGGTTCGTTATAATCAGATTTTCAATTTTTTTATTTTTTTTTCTAATTGTCACTAACAACTTCTTATATTATTACTTGTGTGGTCAATTTACATGTGAATGTATAGATATTGGTACTTCATGTTTTTGAATTTGCAGTTACGTATTATTTTTTGTTTCTTTTTTATCTTTCCTACAGAAGATTCCCAATGCTTCAAACATGTATGAAGTTAAGGAGGTGCAAGAAGGTTGAAAGGTCAAAAGACTTCAGTCTTATCGTTTTCTGTTTTGGGGCTTTATCGCCGAATGATGAAAGTAGATCTATGTTTTTCTTAGTTGTGCTTATGTTTAATAAATTAGCAATGTTGGTGATGTCAAATTGTTCTGTTTTGTCGTTAAGGCTAAAGTCTCCTGGATATATATGAAAGGATATCAATTTAATAAAACCAGTGTTTGGTTCTCGATTTCTTGCCTAAATCCAACAACATTGCGTTTTGGGTACGTTTTGGATCTAGTTTATAGTCTCTTTGGCTATACTGCTTTCACACGATCCTGGTCCCTGGATGAGGGTTATAATGAAGAGCACATGTCTATGAAAGTGATCTTATGTGCTCTTGTTCCGAACTTGTATTTTCGTACATTTAAGACTTATTAATGATAAAATCACCATTATTTTTTGGTAAATCCACCACAAATGCGCTTTAACTACTGTAAATGATATTAATACACATTTTATGGTAGATTTATCATATATGAAGGTGGAAATATCGGTGATCGTGTGATAAAAGCCTCTTGATAATGTACATGTGTATCAAAGTTTTATAGGAAAATGTATCTGGAGTTCTGGACTAGATGGGGTTTTCCTTGTTCATGTTATCTAGGGAGGTCTAGTAATATTACTAAAAATTTGCGTGATTTAGTTGTGTAATTTTGTAACTGTTTTTGATCTCTTTCTTTGACCATTGCAGCCTGTGTTGCTAGTCTTATGGGCACTTAGGGTGCGTTTGTTTACCTCTTAATGGAATGGTTCAGCGCTGAATGTTGAATCATTAAGCATTCAGCGTTTTTGTTTCTAACCTCTGAATGACAGTGCTGATCGTTTGACATTCAGTGCTGAACCATTCAGAGTTAGAATTTTCTCTTAACCATTCAGAGTTAGAATTTTCTCTTAACCATTCAGAGTTAGAACTTTCTCTTAACTATTAAGCACCTAAGTTTTATTGAATACTCTTTAATTTATATCAATAACACTTATTAAACAATTATATTGTAGTTTTTATTCATGTTAAAGGTTAGTAAAGTAATTTTACATCATTCACAGTGTTCGTTAAAAATGAATATCAAACAGATTACTGTCATTCATACGTAATTTTACTCATAACTTTTGAATCATTCAGATTATGAACTACTTAGCGCTAAATCATTCAGTTGTATCAAACGCACTATTAGTTTATTGAAAGTTTCAGGCATTGGAAGTGCCGGACTTTAGGTTCGTGTCAAAATAGATGGCTTGTGGTGTAAATCTAATTGTGTCAACATGATTAGGGTTGGGTTGGTGGTGTGTTTGGTGGCGAATATATGTTCAATGGCCCTCACTATCTTGGTGTCTGTCTATCAAGGTTGTTCAATGGCCCTGACTATCTTGGTGCCTGTCTATCAAGGTTGGTCGAATGGTCCGATTGCAGGTTAATCCATTTTATGTGTATACGTAGTAGCTATACTTATATGATTAGAAATTTTATAAATTGATGACCTAGTTTTGGAAGTTATACAATATGATTACGTATTTCATGAACTATATTATTTATTGCGAGAATAATCTGTTGGATATGGATCCACAAAATTATACTCCTATCTTTTATATTTGCTTGTCAATTTATTATCTGTATATCTATATCTATTCTATCCATATATAGCAATAATAATCAATTATGTTATATCATAGACAAAAACCACGTGCATCTGAGATTCTAAGAATTTATAACGAAAACAGAAAGTCAGAAACAGTTGGAGTTTGGACATAGTAATAAATTATTGATTTGGAATCAGGAATCTAAGGGACAACTTAACCATACATCATGATCAATTAAGACCCTATCTTCATCATATTAGATTAGTTTGAGCTTGTTTGGCGCTAACAATGCCAACATTCTTGTTTTATCAGCCTCAGTTGGTTGTTTAACATCTGTAGCTAATCCGATTAACTCAAGAAACTTAATTATCTCCCACGCTAAGTCGAATTGCCATCGTTCTAACCCGTGTCTTGCCAAGTTTGGAAATGCATGGTGATTGTTGTGCCAACCTTCCCCTAGAGCTAACACACCACTCCACCTGTTTCATCAATCATATCACACAGTGGCGACTTTACATGGTGACCTGTGGGGTCACGGGACACCGCTAGTTAAAAATTATTAGTAGAAAATACCCTGTAATTATATAGGACACCACTAAATTTAATTGGAGGACCCCATATTTTTTCGAATTTATAGTTTTTCCTTTAAAATGTATAGGACACCACTATATTTAACTACTCGGACCCAATATATTTTCCGAACTTGTAGTCTTTTGAAAGCAAACAACCACTAAAATAACATTCAAATATAATTAGAACTGAAAAAAAATTTGAGGACCCCATTGAATTTGCATCCTGGAATCGCCATTGATATCACACTTTTTTTCCATTGTAACATTTCAGTTTATAAAATATGTTGTAATAATAACACACTACATTATTAAGTAGATAATAATAATTGTTATGTTTTCCGTGTCTTATAGGTGTGAACAAGTCTTTCAAGTATTTGATGTGGAATTTTGCAAGATATTTTTACCTTTTTTGTGTGTTTATGAAACATTTTAATGCGTTTTGTAATTGTAAATTATAATTTTCCTGAATCCTTAATCATATGTTTGTTATAGTCTCTCGGTTAAATATAAAGGATGGTGATATATCCATCGTCCTTTTTACTACATCCACCATAAATTATACATTACACTACTATGTTGTATTGAACAACCTGTTAATGCACAGTTATGGTGAATGTAGTAAAAAAGATGATGGGCATATCACTATCTAAATATAAAAGTTTCAAAAAACAAACCAGTTATTGGTGGAGTTATCAGGAGTGTTCCAAGACCTCTCGCCCCATACATGTCCAACCGAGCGGACAACAAATGTTATGTGGCAAACGATCACTGTTTGTATGCCCTAAAATGATAGCATCAACATTGTATGTGAATGATCTTGTAGCTAGCGAAACATAGTTGCTTAACGAACTAAAATAAGTTTTATATATAGCAAATTAATTCATATATACCACTCCCCATGCCAAGTAGGCAAAGCCTCCATAGATATATAGTAGCATTGCAAGTGCAGTTGGATGCCAAAAGTAAGTATTATGAAGAAATCTGTAGAACCACTGCGCCTTTAGCTCCGGTACATTTGTGTAGTCTCCACACTAATTGATCATTACATAAGTTTCTATATCAAATATATATCATAATTCATATTCATAATGATGTTAAAAAGTAAAGATTTTTTCTAATATATGTAACAATTAATATATATAGATACAAATTAATGTAGCACTACCTTTGCAACAATGTAATTGTTGTAACAGAACCAACCTATGTGACTAAACCAAAAGCCTTCTGTTGGTGAATGAGGATCCCTGTCTGTCTCAGCATACTTGTGATGCTTTTTGTGAATGCTCACCCAAGAAATTGGATCTTTCTGCAAGTTTATATATGTAAGAGAAATGTAAATTATATAAATTACTATATCTAAATATGTTTTTTTATATAATTGATCATTACTCTTTTAGATGCCCAGTAAAACCAAAAAATACATTAATTGGAACTAAGGTATTCTATAAAAAAAAACCACTAATTAAACTCACTATCAGTGAACAAAATGTAAACCCAGCTTTGAAAGGAACCTGCATAGCCGAAAAACTAAAATCAAGACTAATTATTGATACAAATATACAATTAGGTTGCGTTTGATGAAAGAAAATGATTAAACACTGAATGGATCAAAGGTGACTTTGTCATGAATGGAGATGACCTATTTGATATTTACTATGAAGGAACATAATGAATGAATTGTGTGAAATTATTGTATTAACCGTTTAATTAATGAATAAAAGAGTGTGATTCTTTGATTCTTGATAAAAAATTTAGAAAAGATATTAAAGGAAATATTAGAGATGCCGAATTGTTAACAGAGTATCTCAACTTCAAATATTTTAGCATAAATATTTTATGGTTCAACAACGCACTCAATATTGGACAGTTTAACATCCATTCAATGAATCATCTAGTTAAGACTTAAGAGTCAATCAATCACAACCTTATTAAAGATAGTTTATGGTTGGTTAATTTGAGCTGGTATTAATTTCAAGTTAGAGACAAGATACATGATGCATACATGCATATACATAGATATATACCTAAAATAATTAATAACTTGCTAGAATAGAAGTTTAGTAAACAAAATATGAACAAAGAATGTACAAACTTGAAGTGTATTGTAAATGGTTTTCCTTATTTTCAAATGTTACATACTACCTCTTTAAATACAAGAGAAATATTAAATGCATAATAAATGCAAACCAACTATACCTAAGAAACATTAAATACTAGATATAAAAGAGATATCCTATAATCTCTATATTAAATGAAAGTATCTTAGAGATATGCAAAATCTCTATATTAAATGCAGGATATCTTAGAGATATGCAAAATCTCTATATTAAATGCAAGATATCTTAGAGATATGCAAAAATCTCTACAAGATATATCTTGTGACAATAGAATCCATTTAATTAGATTGCACTAATATTTTAACACTCCCCCTTAGTGCAAACTCTCGATCAATAATCCCCAACGTTTCTCGAAATTCCATGAACTTGGTTTTCATTAGAGCGTTAGTAAAGATGTCGGCTACTTGAGCATTTGTCCTTACGTTTGCTAGCTCGATTTTCCCGCTAAGAACCTTTTAACGAATAAAATGATATCTCATTTCTATATGCTTAGTACGGGCATGAAACACGGGATTCGAAGCAAGCTTGATTGCACTTTCGTTGTCACATTTCAATTTGACAACATAATCTACTTTTTCAAGTATGTCACCAATCAATCTTCTTAACCAAATACATTCTTGAGCCGCCATTGTTGCAGCTATGTATTCTGCTTCCGTGCTAGACAAAGCAACAACATCTTGCTTCTTGCTACACCATGAAATAACCACGGAACCCATGTTAAAACAGTAACCCGAAGTTGAATGGCGATCATTTGCGTCTCCCATCCAATCTGCATCCACGAAACCATTTAACAAAACATCATCACACTTCTTGTACCACAAACCGTGACCCATTGATCCTTTCACATAACGAAGGATCCTTTTTGCTGCATCAAGATGAACATTAGTTGGACATTGCATAAATTGAGAAACAATGCCAACCGAGTAAGAAATTTTCGGCCTTGTGATGGTTAGATAGATCAAACTCCCAATCATTTGTTGGAACAACTTCATATCCTTGAGCTCTTTTCCTTGATCTTTCTTCATTTTGAGGTTTGGTTCCATTGGAGTAGTCATAGGCTTTGACTCCCCCGTGTTGAAACGTTCCAAGAGACTTCTTGCATAACCCCTTTGAGAGATAAAGTACCCGTTTTCTAATTTATCGACTTCCAAGCCAAGAAAACATCCAATCTCCCCCAGATTCTTCATTTCAAAACGAACCGAAAGATCATCACTTAAACGAGAGATTTCTGACTCGTTTCCTCCGGTGATAATCATGTCATCAACATATAATAATACCAAAACATGGAAACCTGGTTCTTTCTTTACAAACAAACTAGAATCCGCATCAGAAATCTTAAAACCACAAAAGACAAGGTATTGTGCAACCTTACCGTACTAAGCTCTCGGAGCTTGTTTCAAGCCATAAAGAGCTTTCTTCAATCGGCACACATATTCTGGAAATTGATTTGAAATGAACCCAATAGGTTGTTCCATGAACACCTCACGATCAAGCTCTCCATATAGAAAAGCATTCTTCACATCAAGTTGCCACAATTTTCACCCTTTGTAAGCCGCTAATGAGATTATTGTTCTCACCGTTACCATTTTAGCCACGGGGCTAAAAGTTTCCTCATAATCAAGCCCATAACTTTGACAAAAGCCACGAGCCACCAACCGAGCCTTGATCCTATTAATGGTTCCATCCGAGTTCTTCTTCAAACGGTAGACCCATTTGCAAGTAACTGGTTTACATGCTTCCGGTTTCTTGACAAGCTCCCAAGTTTCATTCTTTTCCAATGCATCAATCTCCTCTTACATTGTTTTTCTCCAATCTGGAGAATCTTTAGCTTCTTCATAACATGTTGGTTCTTCAATTAAGCCACCTGAAAAGAAACAAGTTGTGACTGTGTTCACCTCATAGTCACTTAGATGTTTTGGTTGTCTTTTTTCTCTTGTTGACCTTCTAACTTGAGTTGGTACTTCTTCAATAGGCGTCTCTTCTTGATTTTGAGAAACACCATCATTCTCACTTTCTTCTTGAGTGTCGAAGCTAGGAAACATAAATTTGTAATCTCTATTTTCTTCACCATTTTTGCTTGATTCAGAAAATTGAGAAGACACTTCATCAAATACCACATCTCTTGAAGTGGTAAACTTCTTTGTTTCTTGATCCATACACCTCCAACCTTTCCTGTGAGAATCATAACCAACAAAAATACACTTTTGAGCTTTTGGGTCAAGTTTGGTTCGGTTAGATTTTGGAACATGAACATAACAAATAGAACCAAACACCCTAAAATAGCTTACATTAGGCTTTTCACCATAAGCTAGCTCAAAAGATGATTTTTGTGTACCTGACCAAGATGGTAACCGATTAGACACATGACAAGCACATTGAAGTGCTTCCACCCATAGCTCCTTAGGCAGCCCCTTATCATGTAACCAAGATAAGAATATTGAAACAAGGTAAGCAATCTTTCTTTCTGAAACCCCATTTTGTTGTGGAGTATCCGGACAAGTCATTTGGCGAGAAATACCATTTGTTTTACAATAAGTAAAGAAATCATTTAACATGAATTCTCCACCATTATCACTCCTAAGAGCTTTTACCTTTCTCCCAAATTCTGATTCTACCGCTTCTTTGAACTCTATGAACTTTGATAAGGCTTCACTTTTCTCCTTTAGAAATTTCACCCAAGTAAACCGAGAATAGTCATCAATTAACACCATGACATAGCAATGACCGCTATAACTTGGTGTTTTTGTTAGCCCCATCAAGTCCGTATGAATCAAGTCAAGCAAACCTTGTTTTCGATTTGTTGACTTCTTATATGGAAGTCGGTGTGACTTTCCATATTGACATCCTTGGCATATTACTTCCTCACGAACATTCTTTAATTGAGGAATTCCATCAACTAGTTTATGTGAGAATATCTTTTGCAACATTTGATATCCCACATGGCCTAGTCTAGCATGCCAAATAGCTCCATTATCGGTTTGACTTGTTTTCTTCACATAAGCATCACCTGCGGACAACACAAACAAAGAACCTTTCTTTTCTCCCGTGAAGAGAACATCACCCACAATCTCCTTGACATTCTCAAGGACCTTCACATCCGTTGGACCAAAAGAACATATTTTCCAGATTCGGTAATTTGAGGTACCGAAACTAGATTCTTGGTCAATTCAGGAACAAGATAAACATCTTCCAAAGTAAAAGTATTATTATTAACATCAATAATAGCATTACCTTCCTTTTTAATCGGATGAGTTGAGTTGTCGGCCGTGATTACAACTCGATTTTGATTGTGATTTCTAACGTCATGAAGAAGAGTTCCATCACCGGGTACATGATGAGAGCAACCCGAATCAATAATCCATTGATTCTTCTTAACAACCGTATCAACGGTAAAACATTGCTCCCATTTGACTTCATCATCATCGTTGCTTGAACAAGCCACGTTTGCTTTTGTGACTTTAGAACGACAATATTTCTTGATGTGACCAACCTTCCCGCACTTGTAACATGTGGGAGGTTTCTTTTCATAGTTACTTTTGTAACTAGTTTGCTCTTCTTCTTTTTCTTTGCTAGAAGAACCTTTCTTGAATTTCTTCCCTTTTGAAAACAATACCGCATCATTTTCAAATCCTTTAGGCATTTGCTTGGCCAAAACTTCTTGATTAGAGAGCAAATTCTCTAATTCTTCAACCGAAAGTTGAGTAGACCACCCCTGTATAGAGGTTATGAATGGAACATACTCTTTCTTCAAACCACGAATTAAATATCTTCGTAACCGAGATTCACTAATTTTCTCGTTTGTATCAATCTCTGAAATTTCAGAACAAAGAGTTTTCACCCGTAAGAAATATTCAGAAACTGACATACCTTCTTGTCTTGAGATTGCTAACTCATTTTCCAGGAATTGCAACCGTGCGGTATTCTTCTTGGTAAAGAGTTTCTCAAGAATATCCCAAACCTCCTTTGGCGAGTTAAGATCACGAACGTGTTCTATGAACTCTTTGCTAATTGATGTCCTCAACGCAAAGAGAGCCTTCCCACACTTAATCTTCCATTTTCTTCGTGACTCGCCTTGCTCAAGAGTTTCTACGGGAATTATGGCATCGCTTTCGGCCACAAGTTCCCATAGGTCTTGACCTTGGAGATAAGCTTCCATACACATCTTCCAATACTTGTAGTTGTTGCCTACAAGTCTTTCCATACCATTGAACATACCTCCATTGTTTACATTTGAGACTTCCATTTATGATTAGGAAGAAACTAGTTTACACTTTGAGTAATTGCACACAAAGTTTAACTTAGGACTAAACTTATAATCAAGTTTATAACCAAGCTCCGATACCATAAAATAATTAATAACTTGCTAGAATAGAAGTTTAGTAAACAAAATATGAACAAAGAATGTACAAACTTGAAGTGTATTGTAAATGGTTTTCCTTATTTTCAAATGTTACATACTACCTCTTTAAATACAAGAGAAATATTAAATGCATAATAAATGCAAACCAACTATACCTAAGAAACATTAAATACTAGATATAAAAGAGATATCCTATAATCTCTATATTAAATGCAAGATATCTTAGAGATATACAAAATCTCTATATTAAATGCAAGATATCTTAGAGATATGCAAAAAATCTCTACAGAGATATGCAAAAAATCTCTACAAGATATATCTTGTGACAATAGAATCCATTTAATTAGATTGCACTAATATTTTAACAATACCTGGCCAGAGAGAACACCACAATACGCGAAAGTATATTCGAGCCATTTAGGGACCTTGAAACTCCGGTGAGTAAGAAGTCTATGGTAACCAATTGTCATATCCGTTTCGGTCAATAACACCAACCCCATAGACACAATGAACCCACCCCAATCGAACACGAAAGGTGACCATGCAGCCAACACATGTATACTCATGATCCAACAAAAGGTAGCCATGTCTACGAAACTCCATCGTCTGAACCAGAATCCTCCTCTCCTCATCTTCTCTAACTTTAGAAGCTGCGTACGGTGGTCATGTTTTGGACTCGTACGAAGAGCATGATCTGTATCCATGGTTAAGTGGGTTCTTTGATTGTGACTAGAGAGTTGTGATAGTTATAGTTAGTGACATGAATTATATAGTTATATATATGTAGGCTCTTAATATTTTAATGGGCTGGGGGGCATGGTGAAAATAGTGTAAATTGTTGATAATTGCAAATTAGTTTTGACCAATTTGAACATATCTCTTTTGACTTTTATTTAGTTGATTAAAAGTTGGATTAGTTGATTCAAAATTACAAACCCTCCCTGGCAAATATAAGATCAGACCCTACTTGTGATATGCATATGTATATGTATATAAGATTAGATGGATAGTTTTTGGTTATAATCATTTTTGTTGTATAATTACATATAATTCGATATTTTGCTTTAAATACATTCGGGTTACAAGACTTTCTATCCATTCATCAATGCAAATAACAAGATACATATGGTCTCCAGGGCTGTAATAGAAAGGAACGTACGGACCATACTGAAATTCTTCACGTGCTACGTATTGTAGTGCGAGTCGTCTATAATCTACAGTAATAACTGTATACATTTCTCTAGCTTATCTCTTACGTGCATTAATAATCCATCTCTAAATAATACAACTATACAGGGCCGAAGCTAAGTTGTCAAAAAAAAAAAAAAATCATCCTGAATCTTAACTTTTCTCTCTCTAAAAAATTTCCTCTCCGTACAAGCACCCTTTCTTCCTCATCTTAACCTATTCTCAGCCGCCTATTTTTTTCTCCCTTAGATCCATACATCTGCTGTTTTGTAGATCTTCTGTTGCTCTTCTTTCCGGCCACCGGCATCTCGCCGGTGGTCCGAATCTCTCTTTTTCTGTTAGAATAAACTCTTCAGATTATCTTCATCGGGTTGCGTGCAGTCCGTTCTTACTCTCCGCTAACTTTTTCGGCAACCAGGCGGCGATTTCGTGTGATTGTGCACGGGATCTGGGACCCGGATGTGAATGGGGTCGTATCCTTGGTTCTTCATCTCCATTTGAAGGTTTTTTCTTAGCCTTGTTGAGTCTTGTTTACCATATCTCAGTGCCGGGTCTTGTCTTCGTGGTGGTTGTAGGCGACGAGTTTCGATGGAACTCTACACCCATCTCGGTCAGGGTTTGGTGTATTTTGGAGGTATGGTACGAATCGTATGGCTTGTGCTGATGTGTGTTGTTTATTTTTTACTGTAAACCGTTGATTCTGGTGGTTTGATTCCTGTTGGCGGCTACCGGTGGCAATTGGCGGCTGCAGGCGGCCTATGGTGGTTGCTAGCAGACGCTGGCAGCTCCAGGTGGCTGCTATTGATGGTTCTTGGTGATCACTAGTGGCTGCCGACGGTTGACGGCGACTAATTGTTGCTGTTGAAGTTGTTGGTTGTTGCGAGTGGTTGCCGGTGGTTGTTGGTAACCGCTGGCGGCTGCCGGTTGATGCAGGTGGCTGCTGGTGGAAATTGACTGTCGGTATTTGCGGCTTTGTTTGTTTTTTAATTTTAAAAATACAAAAAAAGTATAAAACTTTGAAAATTTGGTGGAGATGGTCCGGTTGCTTTACGATTTGGCTCTGCATATGGTTCTGTTCGGTTGCTGCTAGGTTGGTTCATTCATTCCATTTATCCCGTCATCAGGTCTGTTAGAGGGCTTGGTGTTGTTGCCGGCGTTGTTGATTTTGTTGACTTCGATAAATAGGCCTCGGGTTAGGTGTTCTTGGAGTTCCCGGTGAATGGTTTGATTTTGAGGTTTCTGATGAGTGATGTTGCGGGGTTAGATACGGAGTCGGAGTTTTATGTATGTTTTAGGCTTAGGCGGTGGTTGTTTTTACACTCTTTCAATTGTAATTTCAATAGTGCTCGCTCAGTATTTCAATGTTGTAGTTCATAGTGTTTTAAACGAACTGAGCGATAGTCAATGAGTTTTGGTCGTTTGTGACCAAGTTCTCCACAACAGATCATATGATCTGCTCAATGTTGTTCCACCGGTTCTTTGTTCTATTATATATATATATATATATATATATATATATATATATATATATATATATATATATATATATATATATATATTAATATTTTCACAAAAAAAAAAAAACTATACAGGGCCGAAATACATGGATGAAATGTAGTAAAATTGAAAAAAATGATAGTCACTATTATAAAAGAGACCTTTTGTGACAACCTATCGAGAGGATATCAATATTCTCACAAAATGGTCACTAGATGACAAAAAAGTGGGCCTAAGTTGAATTTTTACTTAGACTAAAACTTTTGTAAGAACATGTCCTCACAATAGATATTTTTTTTTTCTTTTTTCAGTCAAAGAAGAAAAATAAAGAGGCGTTGAATTTTTTATGACCAGACCTATAGTAAGGACATGTTCTCACAATACATAAGTAATAAATAAATTTTAATTAAAATGAATTATATTAAAAGTTTCCGTTCCCTCAAAAATTAATAAATTAACGCGGGTAAGTTATTGAGAGGACATGTCTTCACAATAGGTAATTAACTTTTTCTAAGTAAATTTATTATTGTTAAAATGAATTATATTTAAATTTCAAGCTCCCTCTAAAACAAAATAAAAAACCCGCGCAACCTATTGCGAGAACGTGTCCTCACAATAGATATATAAATTCATTTTATTTCATAAAATTTTGGTTAAAACTACTTTTATTAACGTATGCATGTAAAATATATGTATGTACATATCTCCATATACATTAAATATATTAGGTATTATGTATTATGTATGTCCGAATAAGTATTAAGCTCGTTCGATATTCCTTTAGCTCATCCGATAATTCTACAACTCGTACGGTAAGCCTATTGTGAAGACATTGTCCTCACAATAGGTTATTTACAATTTCATTTTCATTTTTCTTTTAAAAATATTATTGCGTGAACATCGTCGTCACAATAAACCTATTGCGTTGGGGCTATAGCATGTTCTCACAATAAACTTATTGTGAGGACTATTGAACTTATTGTGAGGATTATTGTCCTCCCTAAAGGGTCATATTCTTGTAGTGAGTAAAATTGAATGAAATGATTGTATAATGGGTTGTATTTATAGTTGAGTAAAAAATTGGTTTTAAAAAATAAAAATTAATATTAAAAGAGATCACTGACCAGTATGTTTATTCTTTTTTCTTTATTATTAAATTAACCGATATAATTTGAATTAAAAAAATAGAAGTGGGACCCACATGTATCTGTTGAGCTCCGTCGTTGGACTGGCTGGCGGACCCTGTGACGAGCTGCTCCCCATCCTTGCTAAAACCTGGCGGCCGTTAACGGGTGTATTTAACTTAAGATAAGATAAGATAGGATGTGGTCTTAATATTTCGCTCATTAATATTATTCACATTCATCTACCTTATTTTTAAGCAACCCATCACACACATTTGGCCCATTTATATTAACAAATACATCGCCTTACATTTAAGAAGAATTAATAGATAATAGTAAAATGACCCGTGAAAATACGAATTTGTTTAAACGAAACAGTTTAATTATATGTTTTAGGTATTAAGTGAATGTAAATGTTAAATTCATTTAGTTTATTGCCTCGTGG
This sequence comes from Rutidosis leptorrhynchoides, assembly GCF_046630445.1. NCBI lineage: Eukaryota > Viridiplantae > Streptophyta > Magnoliopsida > Asterales > Asteraceae > Rutidosis > Rutidosis leptorrhynchoides. Next base: position 379,240,296 of record NC_092338.1, read on the forward strand.
AACCACGGATTCTGACTAAGAAACTTGTAGTTAATTTTACAAATATAAATTTCGCTTAAAGTTGAATATTTATATTTATATTTTTAATAATAATAATAATAATTACTAATAATAATAAATGTCTTTTAATCTTTTTAGAAAAATAAATTACAATTTATGAGAGATTAATATTTCCTTTTATAAAAGATTTTGTATTATTTCTTTTAATTAAATAAATATATAATTATGACATCATCATTATGAAAAAATATAAAGGGTGATTTAGCTTAATGATGATGTCATCATTTTAGAGGTTTATTAGACTATATATGTAATGACCCAGGCTTTTTCGATCAATCTATACTTATAAGATTAATATTTACATAAATTAAACTTACCAACATGATAAGCAATCCAAATTGTTGAGATTTATGTTTCCGAAAAGAGTTTTACACAACGTTTGACCGTCTAGTTTGACCGATGATATCACGAACCATACAATATATGATAATTATACGTTTGTGTATATATATGTATATATACATATTTAACATGATTAATGAATGTTTTAATATCTTATTTTGTATTAATAACAATAAGTTATAAGTATATTTTGAAACTACTAACTTAAGTTTTCAAAACGATAACCATACGTAACGTTAATTGACATAAATACTTATAATCTATAATGTTTATACATATATCGTATAAGTAATGTATTTAATCACTTTTAAAGACTTAAATACATAAAATCATATAAGTGTATTCACAAAAGATAGCTATATTTGAATCCTCATTCCATTTTTCACAAAATTTCTATACGTATACCTAGAGTATTTGTACTCGTATCATACCTAGCTTCTATACGTATTTACTATTGGTATATACACATCAAATCACCACCTAACCAGCCCTTGTTACTACCCTAGGTATAAGGTAATTGCTTTTGAATGATTGTAAGACTAATTACAAAAATACAAACTAAAATTTTGTCCATGTATCCTTATGAAACACGTTTTTATGTAGTATATATGTATCATCATTTTCATTCATTTTAACTTCAAATTTCTTAAGCTAAACACACACTCTTTCTTAACCTTTGAACTCCATAACAATCCAGCAAGAAACCTTAAAGATCTAGCCATAAAAACCTTACTTAAACACCATAAGAAAACCATACAAAAACACTTCAAGAAATCCTTCCAAGAACACAAACTTACTTCCAATCTTTCATCCACTTCCATCACCCTTTTGATTCTAGCTTCTTACTCCTCTTTTACAGCAATCTTGTCCAAGGAACTTGAGGTAGTAACTATGTTCATAACCTTATTCGATTCATATATATATAGCTATCTTATTTTGTGGTATAAAAATTTAACAACAAGAACATAGTTTGAATGTTTTCAAACTTGTTTGCAAACTAAATAGATCCTTCTAACTTAACTTTTAAAATACTTCAAGACCTATAATATAACTTAAGTATATGCTAATTTAACAAGGTATAACTTGGTTTTTCAAAGAATACCTTAAAAACTGTTTTTACGACGTCGGAGTGTAACCGGGGACTGTTTTGGGTTGGATAATTAAAAACCATCTTAAACTTTGAATTGGAGGTTTATTTTCTGGAAAAATGATTTTTACTATGAATATGATAACACATAAAAATTTCATGATTTAATTCAAAGTATAAGTATTTTTAGAAAAATAATCATTTAAGGTTGTTTAAATAAAGGAAAATGTTTAACTTCATAGGTTTCACTAAAGTTTCACCTATGCCGTGTGATTTTGAATACAAACTAAGGTATTTACAGTTCATAGTCTTAAAGAGGAACTCGATCCAAGGAGATGGCAAGTTGAATCAACGAAAACGGATTTGTAACGAAGAAACTATGACCGAAACAAAATTGGTTATCCAAGACTTGTTTAACTTCGGGATTAATTGGGAAAAATTAAATAAAATCACATATTTCTAAGATAACATGATATTTTATATATATGTACTTATAATTCAATTTTATATGGTTCAGGATCACCCGTAAACATTACGAGAAGATTAATCATAAGATCCCATGTTTGTACGCAACACGTCATTTGACAACACCGGTACTTTATGTACGCAACACGTCATTTGACAACACCGGTACCGTGGGTCAAGATTAATCTCGACCAATACATATACGATGGGGGTTTTATTTATTTCATTGCGGGTATATTAAACATCTAAAAATGAACCATTAAAATTGAATTACTAACAACGAACTGCTAACTACGGACTAAGGAATTATTCAAAGTATTAAAAGTATAACAAGTATATATATGTGACGTTTGTTTAAAAATAAAAGGTATTGATATATTATATATGGATAGGTTCGTGATATCAACCGGAGACCAAGTCAAATTATATATATCTTCAAGGCGAAAGTGAGTATATAGTCCCACTTTTAAACTCTAAGTATTTCGGGATGAGAATACATGTATTTTATGTTTTACGTTATGGACACAAGTAACTGAAAAATATATTCTACGTTGAGTTGTACCACTGGCATACTTCCCTGTAGCTTGGTAACTGTTATTTACAGCGGTATTGTAAACGCGAATCCTGTTGATAGATCTATCGGGCCTGACAACCCCAACCGGACTGGACGACCAGTATTCAACGGTTGCACAGTACTTCGTTTCGTGACTACACTTGGTACGGTGTAGTAAGATTTCATAATAAAGGGAATATGCGACGTGATTAAATGTTAAGTATGGTTACCAAGTGCTCAACCACTTAGAATATTTTTATTAAAATGTTTATATGTGAAATCTTGTGGTCTATATATATATTGTTGCCGGCATTAAACCTATATCTCACCAACTTTATGTTGACGTTTTAAACATGTCTATTCTCAGGTGATAATTAGAAGCTTCCGCTGCAACATGTTGAATTTAAACAAGATCTTGAGTATGCATATTTGTGTCAAAAATAAAACTGCATATCGGAGGATTTGTAATGTAAAATATGCTAGAAATCGTATTGTTATCATCACATGTAAAGTTTGTAAGTCTAAGATTATCGCTAAACGATAATCATCTTTTTATTGTCTAAAGCTTGTATTAAAATAAGAGTTATGGTTTGTAATGTAAAATAAATGCGGTTGTTCTTTTAAAAATGTCGCATATAGAGGTCAATACCTCGCAATGAAATCATACGTTATCTAATTTGTTCTTATGGTTAAGGACGGGTTATGACATGTGGTATCAGAGCGGTGGTCTTAGCGAACCAGGTTTGCGTTAGTGTGTCTAACTGATAAGTCGTTAGGATACATTAGTAAGTCTGGACTTTGACCGGGTCTGATTTAAAAACCATTGCTTATCATTGTTGGTTAAAATTTATATTCAAATATTATGTAGTACTAATGGGTTAGTTGTTGTGTGATAGATGTCGGGCTCAAAACTTGTCATCACGTTCAGCGACTCCGAACCAGAATCTTCAGATGGTGTTCCAGTCATTAACCTATCCGATGACGAAAATAATATCTTTGGGGAAGACTCACAAATTCCGGATGAACCGACTATAGAGAACCCGGAAAGTGAACCCGAGGAGGAAAGTGAACCCGAGGAGGAAAGTGAACCCGAGGAGGAAAGTGAACCCGAGGAAGAAATACAGGAAATTACAAAAGACGAGTTCGAACTAGGAAAGAAACGAAAGGCTAATGAATTAGAAAATTCAAATCCCGAGTTTAGTAAGGATGATGTGGCACCAACTCCACTAGACACTACCACCCCTATTCCCGCTATTCCTATTCGTTCTATCCCGGCATCCAGTTCTTCAGTCCCACAGCCAAAATATAGGCAGACAGCCAGGATAAGCGTTAAGCGATTCTTTGAACCTAAACGTCCTAGAAAATAGACCAAACGATGCGCTGCCGTATTAAACCATGGGATCATATAATGTTTTGTATAATATTATTAGTGTGGTTTGTTTAATGTTCGATGTAAGATAAGCATATGTAAAATAGTGAAGTGTGAAATGCAATAATTTTCCATGGTTAAGTATTATTTAGATGGTAGTAATTGATTCTGTACTAAGCTATTAAGTATGGACATTAACGGGTAGGTACTACCCTAGATATAATTATAAAACGCTAATAAGAAGAAAAGGCTTTTATAATAATACCTGGTTCATATTATTAATAAGCTATAATGTACTGTAAATATACACTACATCTATAATATTCCATGTGAATAATTATTTTCTTTTCATTCTTATAGAAGAATATGGCGCGATTGAACCGAATGACGGAACAAGAAATCCAGGAACTCATCAATCAGCGAGTGAACGACAGAATGTTATGGGTCGAGGCTGCAAGAGGTGCTGCAGTTAACCCAAATCCTCGTGTGGGGTGCACTTACAAAACTTTTCAAACTTGCAAGCCCTCATCATTCAGTGGAACAGAAGGACCGATCGGTTTAACCCGGTGGATAGAAAAGATGGAGACTGTGTTTAAAATCAGTGGTTGTGTTGAAAAGGACATGACCAAGTATGCATCGTGCACTTTACAAGATAGTGCACTCACGTGGTGGAAAAATTATGTGAAGGCTGTAGGAGGAGATGTAGCTTATGATACTCCGTGGGAAGAATTCAAAACAATGTTAATCAACGAATATTGTCCAAGGAACGAGGTTAGGAAGTTGGAAGATGAGTTACGAAGTCTGAAGGTTATTGGTACTGAAATCACCAACTACAATCAGCGATTCATGGAATTAGTTTTGCTATGTCCTGAATTGGTTCCAACCGAAGAACGGAATATTGAAATGTACAAAGATGGTTTGCCCAAAAAGGTCAAAGCAAATGTTACAGCATCGAAACCTAAGACAATTCATGAAGCTATAACCATGGCAAACGAGCTAATGGATCAGGTCATCATGGATAAGAAAGTATCCAATACTGATGTGAAGGTATCAGGTAACAAAAGAAAGTGGAATGGAAATTATGATCGAGGTAACCAACAACAATCTTTTAAGAAACAAGAAATCACGCAAGGTGCGGGTAGTGGTTTAAGCTTTGGTTATAAAGGACAAAATCCTTTATGCAACCGATGCCACAAACATCACTCTGGTTACTGTAATGTGGTATGCAACAAATGTAATCGAAAGGGTCATCTTGCTGAAGATTGTAGGGCTCTCGTTACAAATACAAATGGTACCAAGACTCCTGCCACCAATGCAAATAGAACTGCTTTGGCTACCATTACTTGTTTTGGGTGTGGAAAACAAGGTCACTATAAGAGCCAGTGCCCGAATCCAGAGAAGAATATCGGACCTGCACGTGGGAGAGCATTTGTTATTAATGCTAGAGAGGCATGTGAAGACCCGGAGCTTGTTACGGGTACGTTTACCATTAATAACTTATCCGCATCTATTATATTTGATACTGGTGCTGATAGAAGTTACGTGTGTAGAGACTTTCACGCTAAATTGAATTGTTCATCATTACCTCTAGATGCTAAGTACATGATTGAGTTAGCTAATGGTAAACTAATTAAAGCCGATAAAATTTGCCGTGATTGTAAAATAAATTTAGCCGGAGAAACATTTAAGATTGATTTGATACCCGTAGAATTAGGAAGTTTTGATGTAATAATCGGCATGGACTGGATGTCCAAAATAGGAGCTGAAGTTGTGTGCGCCAAGAAGGCAATTCGCATTCCTCGTAAGGATAAAACGCCAGTAATGATTTATGGAGAGAAGGGTAACTCAAAGCTAAAACTCATTAGTTATTTGAAAGCTCAAAAGTGCTTGAAGAAAGGGTGCTATGCTATCTTAGCACATGTTAATAAAGTCGAAAAGAAAGAAAAAGAGAAGTGCATCAATGACGTGCCTGTGGCAAGAGATTTTCCTGAAGTATGTTGCCGGGATTACCTCCATTTAGATCTGTAGAATTTCAAATAGATCTTGTACCAGGAGCTGCACCGGTTGCCCGTGCTCCATATAGACTTGCACCGTCCGAGTTAAAAGAACTTCAGAGTCAGTTAAAAGAATTACTGGATCGTGGATTCATACGACCAAGTACTTCACCGTGGGGAGCTCCAATTTTATTCGTCAAGAAGAAAGACGGATCTTTCCGAATGTGTATAGATTATCGTGAATTAAATAAGTTAACTATCAAGAATCGGTATCCACTACCGAGAATTGACGACTTATTTGATCAACTCCAAGGATCATGTGTGTACTCGAAAATTGACCTAAGATCGGGCTATCATCAATTACGTGTCAAAGAAGAAGATATACCGAAAACTGCTTTTCGGACACGCTACGGTCATTACGAATTTTTGGTCATGCCGTTTGGATTGACGAATGCGCCAGCTGTATTCATGGACCTCATGAATCGAGTTTGTAGTCCGTATTTAGATAAGTTTGTTATCGTTTTCATTGATGATATTCTTATCTATTCCAAGAATGAGCAAGAGCATGAGCAGCATTTAAGGTTGATATTAGAGTTGTTAAGAAAAGAACAGCTATATGCTAAATTTTCTAAATGTGCTTTTTGGTTGAAAGAAGTGCAATTTCTTGGCCACGTTGTTAGTAGCAAAGGAATTCAGGTTGATCCAGCAAAAATTGAAGCCATTGAAAAATGGGAGACTCCTAAGACACCAATGCAGATACGCCAATTTTTGGGTTTAGCCGGTTATTATAGAAGGTTTATTCAAGATTTTTCCCGAATAGCTAAGCCGTTGACAGCGTTAACGCAAAAAGGGAAGAAATATGAATGGACTTCTGAGCAGGAGAGTGCATTTCAATTACTGAAAAAGAAGTTAACTACGGCGCCTATCTTATCGTTACCTGAAGGGAACGATGATTTTGAAATATATTGTGATGCTTCGCGACAAGGTTTTGGTTGTGTTCTTATGCAACGAAAGAAAGTTATTGCATACGCATCCCGACAATTAAAGATTCACGAGCGGAATTATACGACGCATGATCTAGAACAGGGAGCAGTCGTGTTTGCATTGAAGATATGGAGACACTACTTGTATGGGGTTAAATGCACTGTGTTTACTGATCATAAAAGCCTTCAACATATTTTTGATCAGAAACAGCTGAACATGAGGCAACGTAGGTGGGTCGAGTTAATAAACGACTATGACTGTGAAATTCGTTATCATCTCGGGAAAGCGAATGTGGTGGCTGACGCTTTAAGCAGAAAGGAACGAGAACCAATTCGAGTACGAGCAATGAACATAAAAATTCGCATGAATCTCAACTCACAAATCAAAGAGGCTCAACGAGAAGCACTTACTAAAGAAAATATAGGAAATGAAATAATGAAGAAGTATGAGAAGCAACTCGTTATGCGGGAAGATGGAACTCGATATTTTGCAAATCGTATTTAGGTACCGAAGTTGGGTGGATTAAGGAAGTTGATATTGAACGAGGCACATAAGACAAGATACTCGATACATCCTGGAGTTGGAAAGATGTATCAAGATCTTAAGACACATTATTGGTGGCCTAATTTAAAGACAGACGTTGCAACATATGTTGGGGAATGTTTAACTTGTTCCAAAGTCAAAGCAGAACACCAGAAGCCGTCAGGGTTACTTCAACAACCAGAAATTCCAGAATGGAAATGGGATGGTATTACCATGGATTTCATCACGAAGTTACCAAAGACTGCCTGGGGATACGACACCATTTGGGTGATTGTTGATCGTCTCACCAAGTCTGCACATTTCTTGCCTATAAAGGAAACGGATAGAATGGAGAAACTATTACGATTGTATATAAAGGAAGTTGTTTCAAGGCATGGAATACCTATTTCCATTATATCCGATCGTGATAGTAGATTTACATCAAAGTTCTGGCAATCACTACAGGAGGCCCTAGGAACTCGTTTGGATATGAGTACCGCGTATCATCCGCAAACCGACGGGCAGAGTGAAAGAACGATTCAGACTCTTGAAGACATGCTCAGGGCATGTGTGATCAATTTTGGAAACGGATGGGATAAATATCTACCATTAGCAGAATTCTCGTATAATAATAGTTATCATGCGAGCATTAAAGCTGCGCCATTCGAAGCATTGTACGGAAGGAAGTGTAGATCTCCTATTTGTTGGAATGAAGTAGGAGATCGACAATTAACTGGTCCCGAGATCATACACGAAACAACTGAGAAGATAGTACAAATCAAGGAGAGATTGAAAACAGCCCGTAGTCGCCAAAAGAGCTACGCCGATGTTCGAAGGAAACCATTAGAGTTTCAGATCGGTGACATGGTTATGTTAAAGGTGTCACCGTCGAAAGGTGTAATACGCTTCGGAAAAAGGGGTAAACTGAACCCAAGATATGTAGGTCCGTTCAAGATTATCAAACGCATTGGACCGGTAGCTTATCGACTCGAGTTACCACAACAACTCGCCGGAGTACATAATACATTTCACGTCTCAAACCTTAAGAAGTGTCTTGCAAAGGAAGACCTCACCATTCCTCTTGAAGAAATCCATGTCGACGAGAAACTACAATTCATCGAAGAACCAATCGAAATCATGGATCGTGAAGTTAAACGGCTCAAGCAGAACAACATACCGATCGTTAAGGTTCGTTGGAATGCTCGAAGGGGTCCCGAGTTTACTTGGGAACGAGAGGATCAAATGAAACAAAAATATCCACACTTGTTTTCCGATGACGCAAAATAGGTACAATTTTAAAATTTCGGGACGAAATTTATTTAACGGGTAGGTACTGTAATGACCCAGGCTTTTTCGATCAATCTATACTTATAAGATTAATATTTACATAAATTAAACTTACCAACATGATAAGCAATCCAAATTGTTGAGATTTATGTTTCCGAAAAGAGTTTTACACAACGTTTGACCGTCTAGTTTGACCGATGATATCACGAACCATACAATATATGATAATTATACGTTTGTGTATATATATGTATATATACATATTTAACATGATTAATGAATGTTTTAATATCTTATTTTGTATTAATAACAATAAGTTATAAGTATATTTTGAAACTACTAACTTAAGTTTTCAAAACGATAACCATACGTAACGTTAATTGACATAAATACTTATAATCTATAATGTTTATACATATATCGTATAAGTAATGTATTTAATCACTTTTAAAGACTTAAATACATAAAATCATATAAGTGTATTCACAAAAGATAGCTATATTTGAATCCTCATTCCATTTTTCACAAAATTTCTATACGTATACCTAGAGTATTTGTACTCGTATCATACCTAGCTTCTATACGTATTTACTATTGGTATATACACATCAAATCACCACCTAACCAGCCCTTGTTACTACCCTAGGTATAAGGTAATTGCTTTTGAATGATTGTAAGACTAATTACAAAAATACAAACTAAAATTTTGTCCATGTATCCTTATGAAACACGTTTTTATGTAGTATATATGTATCATCATTTTCATTCATTTTAACTTCAAATTTCTTAAGCTAAACACACACTCTTTCTTAACCTTTGAACTCCATAACAATCCAGCAAGAAACCTTAAAGATCTAGCCATAAAAACCTTACCTAAACACCATAAGAAAACCATACAAAAACACTTCAAGAAATCCTTCCAAGAACACAAACTTACTTCCAATCTTTCATCCAATTCCATCACCCTTTTGATTCTAGCTTCTTACTCCTCTTTTACAGCAATCTTGTCCAAGGAACTTGAGGTAGTAACTATGTTCATAACCTTATTCGATTCATATATATATAGCTATCTTATTTTGTGGTATAAAAATTTAACAACAAGAACATAGTTTGAATGTTTTCAAACTTGTTTGCAAACTAAATAGATCCTTCTAACTTAACTTTTAAAATACTTCAAGACCTGTAATATAACTTAAGTATATGCTAATTTAACAAGGTATAACTTGGTTTTTCAAAGAATACCTTAAAAACTGTTTTTACGACGTCGGAGTGTAACCGGGGACTGTTTTGGGTTGGATAATTAAAAACCATCTTAAACTTTGAATTGGCGGTTTATTTTCTGGAAAAATGATTTTTACTATGAATATGATAACACATAAAAATTTCATGATTTAATTCAAAGTATAAGTATTTTTAGAAAAATAATCATTTAAGGTTGTTTAAATAAAGGAAAATGTTTAACTTCATAGGTTTCACTAAAGTTTCACCTATGCCGTGTGATTTTGAATACAAACTAAGGTATTTACAGTTCATAGTCTTAAAGAGGAACTCGATCCAAGGAGATGGCAAGTTGAATCAACGAAAACGGATTTGTAACGAAGAAACTATGACCGAAACAAAATTGGTTATCCAAGACTTGTTTAACTTCGGGATTAATTGGGAAAAATTAAATAAAATCACATATTTCTAAGATAACATGATATTTTATATATATGTACTTATAATTCAATTTTATATGGTTCAGGATCACCCGTAAACATTACGAGAAGATTAATCATAAGATCCCATGTTTGTACGCAACACGTCATTTGACAACACCGGTACTTTATGTACGCAACACGTCATTTGACAACACCGGTACCGTGGGTCAAGATTAATCTCGACCAATACATATACGATGGGGGTTTTATTTATTTCATTGCGGGTATATTAAACATCTAAAAATGAACCATTAAAATTGAATTACTAACAACGAACTGCTAACTACGGACTAAGGAATTATTCAAAGTATTAAAAGTATAACAAGTATATATATGTGACGTTTGTTTAAAAAGAAAAGGTATTGATATATTATATATGGATAGGTTCGTGATATCAACCGGAGACCAAGTCAAATTATATATATCTTCAAGGCGAAAGTGAGTATATAGTCCCACTTTTAAACTCTAAGTATTTCGGGATGAGAATACATGTATTTTATGTTTTACGTTATGGACACAAGTAACTGAAAAATATATTCTACGTTGAGTTGTACCACTGGCATACTTCCCTGTAGCTTGGTAACTGTTATTTACAGCGGTATTGTAAACGCGAATCCTGTTGATAGATCTATCGGGCCTGACAACCCCAACCGGACTGGACGACCAGTATTCAACGGTTGCACAGTACTTCGTTTCGTGACTACACTTGGTACGGTGTAGTAAGATTTCATAATAAAGGGAATATGCGACGTGATTAAATGTTAAGTATGGTTACCAAGTGCTCAACCACTTAGAATATTTTTATTAAAATGTTTATATGTGAAATCTTGTGGTCTATATATATATTGTTGCCGGCATTAAACCTATATCTCACCAACTTTATGTTGACGTTTTAAACATGTCTATTCTCAGGTGATAATTAGAAGCTTCCGCTGCAACATGTTGAATTTAAACAAGATCTTGAGTATGCATATTTGTGTCAAAAATAAAACTGCATATCGGAGGATTTGTAATGTAAAATATGCTAGAAATCGTATTGTTATCATCACATGTAAAGTTTGTAAGTCTAAGATTATCGCTAAACGATAATCATCTTTTTATTGTCTAAAGCTTGTATTAAAATAAGAGTTATGGTTTGTAATGTAAAATAAATGCGGTTGTTCTTTTAAAAATGTCGCATATAGAGGTCAATACCTCGCAATGAAATCATACGTTATCTAATTCGTTCTTATGGTTAAGGACGGGTTATGACAATATAGATGCCCTCTGTCCCTAAACGTTATAACAATATGCCTCTAAAATCATGAAATTGTAAAAATGTCCTCTTACCACGCACCAGGCATGGCGCGTGGTGCGTGTTCCTTAGTCGTTGATTCATTTGAACGTCCTCGTCCAAGGTTATATGCAACTCGCACCAATCAGATTTTTTTTTTAAATAGTAATATTTCAAAGGTATATTACAAAAATGGTTTTTTTCAAATAAAAAATTACAAAAATAGATAAATCGGCATTTGAAATACCGGTTTGCGAATTGTCACCCCAAACTGGCATTTGAAATGCCAGTTTGCCTACGTGACATTTTTTTTTGAGATCTTACATACAAACTCGTTATAAGCTCGTTTTGTTTTGAATGGTTTTAAAGCTCGTTTTGTTTGAAACGTTTTCGAACTCGTTTTGCTTTGAAAAGGTTTCAAAACTCGATATTTTTTTTGATATAGTTAACTATATTAAAACGAGCTTTGAAACGAGTTTTCAAAGCTCGATATACTTTCAAAACGAGTTTTAAAATCTTTCAAAACAAAACGAGGTTATAACGAGTTTGTATGTAAGATCTTAAAAAAAAAATGCCACGTAGGCAAACCGGCATTTCAAGTGCCGGTTTGGGTTGCTAAGTCGCAAACCGACATTTCAAATGCCGATTTCCCTATTTTTGTAATTTTTGATTTGAAAAAACCATTTTTGTAATTTACCTTCGAAATATTACAATTTTTAGAAAAATTCCACCAATCATGAGCAACACGGGAGATGATCGTAACGGGTGGTTTAGTCCCACTCGGGTGATCTTATTCGCTGTAAAAAAAATGACTTTAGTATTTACATTCACTTAATAACTAAAACATATTTTTAAACTGTTTCGTTTAAACAAATCAAACTCGTGGTTCCACGGGTCATTTCACTAGTAATAATAATAATTTACAAATGAATCATATGTTAATTTAATCTATTAACTTAAAATTTATATGTATATATTATATAATTTGATACGGAGTAGTACATTATATTATACAAATCATACTAATTATAAGTTTCCAAATATAAATATATCAGTATAAGTATAATATAGGTATAATATATAGTAATACTAGGTTCTGAGCTCGTGCGTTGCACGAATACTCAAAATCCGTTTTAAATAAGTCACTTATTTTAATTTTATGACGCTTGATCTACATTTTCAAACAATATTTGTGGTTGCGTTTAAGGGGGACATGTCGACTCAATATCTTAAGTGTGGTCAATTTGAGCTCGTACTCGGTCATAGTGATTACTATTTGAATGTTTAGATAAAATGGTAATGGGTTTGATTAGTTGACCAGATCAAAAGGGTCAAAATTAACCCATTTTGTTCTGAGAATCATTTATAGCTTTCACCAAGTTCATACTTTAGAGGTTAGAGAAGGAACATATATTTTATGATGCAGATTTATAAACCACTCTTTTTCAACCTTCTCTCAAAAACAAATTTTGTATCAATTTTCTTCTTTGACATTATATCTATACAAATAAATTATGTACTCATGTCGTCCCAATTCTTTTCATTTTAATTACAATAAACAAAGTAACAAATCTTTAATTAATGGTTGTTCTTAGAAACAAATCGTCTACGTGTCACCGTTTTCAATGTGCTATGACGATCCTGAAAGCTCTTAGAAAGGAGGCATTTCTAGTATGTTAGTATTTTTCGTTGACAGATTGCGTGTAGTTGCAACAACAAAAAATTGCTCGAGTTCTATCATGTCACACCCCCTAAATGGGACCGGGGGTCATATGTGACTAACCAATATCATAACACAAGTGTAAAGCGAGAATGACTCTATATGAGACGTTTTAATTAAAAATCAATGTATTAAAGCAGCGGAAAGTATAAGTCATTACAATTGAATCCTTAAAAATGTAAATGTAAACTAAATGTTTTAATGCAATAATATAAATGATAAAATGCGGACTCCAAAAGTAGCAAAATCCAAATAGCACACAAATCTCTAGCAATCTTCACCTGAGACAAAACATGCTTAAAGTGTCAACCAAAAATGGTTGAGTGAACAACATAGGTTTAATAATCATAATAAGTTTTTAGACCACAAGATTTAATTTAGGGTTGACTGATATGAAATCAATCAATAGAATGAAGTGTGTTTATTAATATAATGAATATATTAACAGTGACCATTATTGTCAACAGACAAAGTATGATTGTTAATATAATGAATATATTAACAGTGACCGTTATAGTATGTTTATTAATATAATGAATATATTAACAGTGACCGTTATAGTATGTTTATTAATATAATGAATATATTAATAGTGACCGTTGTTGTCAGCAGACAAAGTATGTTTACTAATATAACGAATTATATTAGCAGTGACCGTTATTGTTAACAAACAACATGTATATAGTTAACATTTGAGTACTTGTGTCTAATCAAAAAACAGTTTAAAAGCAAGCATGTGTCTCACCCCAAAAGTTCAAAATAAGTAATAAAGATAGTTAAAAAAAAATAGGGCTATGAAGTTCACCTTAGTAGCAAGTAAGTAATTCCACGCAAGTTGTATGAACGGAGTATGTAATCGGAGATATCAACCTAGAGATATAATGTTTAATTAGTTAATGTCTAATAGACATAAAGTTTGTTTATTAATATAGCAAACTATATTAAAGTGACGGTTTTTCGAGAAAAGTTCCTATTTCTCAAAAGTTTCTATTTTTGGAAACCTACTATTTATGAAAATCTTCCACTTATAGTAAGCTTCTAATTTAAGAAGTTCGGGTAATATTTCTTAATAAAGATGTTGTACAATCTCGCCCAAACTTCGTTGCTATCATGCAAGTCACTCACATGATCTATTGTTACCGAGCGTCCAGGACTCTTGACCAGAATCTAAGTCTTGGCATTCAAGATCCACAAGCGTGTCCCATAATGGCAACAAGGATCACCCTAGGCCACAAGTAGTGGTGATGTTTGTAGTCTTTGTACGCTATCTTTAATTATAACCTTCACGTTAGGTGTATACACATAACAAGTTATTAATATACTTATTAGTTATATATCTATAAGTGATA